>NC_086260.1:7286923-7603615 GCF_021018805.1 Prinia subflava | reverse complement strand
GATTTCTGTGTGTTGGCTTTGAGGGATCCTCTGCTCCTTGCAGGAGCAGGTCTGCAGGGCCCAGCACGGCTCCAGGGGCTGCGGGTGCTTGGCAGACACCCATACTGCCCTGGCAGCCAGGGGGGCTGCTCAGGATTTAATTTCACCCTCCTGTATCTGAGTGTGCAATCGCTCCCTTTCTCTTTTCTTCGTGTACCTGCAAGCCTCAGACCCTAGATTATGGTGTTCATTTCCCGTCTGCCATCAGCAGTGGCGTGATGGATCAAAGGAAACCTTGCAAGGCAAGGGCTTCTGCGGTGCCTTCTCTTCATCTCTCCCTCCTGCTCTGTGTGCCTCTATTCGATCCCTCTAATTTGGCTGCTCCATGTTGAGCCTTCCTGGAGCACGTTCCTGCCCCTCCTGTTGTCCTGATTTCCACATCCCCAACTTTTGCAGGGTTCCTAGAAGAGAGGAGCCTCTCCTGTTTGCTCCCTGTCAGACCAGCCTGTCTAATTGCTGGCTTTTCTCCAGCATCAAGCTCTGCAGGAGTGGAGCAGGAAACCACTTGGCTGCTCCCTGTTCTGGAGCTGTAAACTGTCTCCCAGCTGAAAAAAGACTTTTGGAATCTTGTAGTGATTGGTGCTGATGTAACCTAAATATTTTCTTGAAAACTTAAACTTTCGTTGTTGTTGTCAGGTTATTTTGAACAGAAGGTATACATCCCCACCTCTCCCCCTCTAAATCTGGAAAAAGTAGTGATTCTACCTGAAACATAAGATTGTTTTGATGTATGAAACGGTTCCTTTTTTGAAAGAATTTGATTTGAATGCTTTGGCTCTTCCAGAGTTTTATCTGAAAAGCCACCGTATGCTCTGCTCTGCACCTTGCACCTCTTGAGGATGAGAGAGTCCACAGACCCCAATTAACACCCCAAACAGAAGCACCATGAGATTGAGTGTGGTTTTCTGATGACTGCCAGTATGAGATGTGGCCAGTGATATCTGTTTGTCCACTGGCACAACAACACCTGTGCTTTCTCAGAGTGTTCCTGTGGCCTCCTGAGGAGGTGCCTGGCTGTCCTGAGAATGGACTGAGGGGAGCAAGCTGGTGTTGTGGCAGGACGTTTGCAAGAGCCAGAGCATTTCCAGTTCATGGCCAGAGATCCTGAGCTGTCATCCTTTTCCCAGAGTTTGCAGCTACCCAATAAATGTATATCTTCTCTAAATTGCTGATGACTGCTGAATTACCGCATGTTTATAAGGGGATTATTGACAGTAATGCTGGGCTATCTAGCAGTGGCGCAAGATTTTATTTAGAACAGGATGTGCCAATTTGTTTCTTTTTCAGTCCTACAGAAGTTATTTAGCAACCAGCAAGTCTCTTCCCATAGTTCTCTTGCAAAGTACTTGAGCTCCCTTCTGGTTTGTAACATCTTTTGTGGTGCAAATAAATTTGTGTACAGCATGTCTCTTCACCTTTTGTAAATACAGATAAGTGCACAAATCTATTAAGTATCTATGCAGAAAACTAAAACTGCATATTTTCATAAGAATGTCAGGTTTTTAATTGCATGAATAAGATGCTGACTGAAGCAAATGTTCAATTTCACATCAAAGTTAGGCATTCATAAAGGCTTGGATTTGCATAATTTAATTTTCTGCACAGAAGACACTGAAAATCAGTAGCATGATTCACGGTCATACCATGGTTACCATGAGGCTTTTTGATGGTTCCAGCTAGAGGTACAAAGGTGTTTACAGCCCAAGATGTTTTGCATTGACTCAGAGCCCCTGTGCCTTCAACAAATAGAGATTATTTAGACTCAGTGCCTTTCTCTGGATGTAAAGGCACACAGGAGGGCTTGCTGAGCACCTGCAGGAGCACCTTGTTCTTTGGAGGAGGCAGTGTCCAATCTTCCTCCTGCCTGAAAGGGTCAGACTTTTTCAGCAACAAAAATCCCACCATTACTCACCTTCTCTGAAAAGAAAGGAGAAAGCTGCTGTCTTTCGTTTTGTAACAAGGAGAGGCTTTAGGTATATTTGTCAGCACATGTGATTTTTAAGTGAATAAGTGGGCCATTTTTTTCTTACAGCCTTTCCAGCCATCTGCCTTGGCTATTTCATTGTTCTCTTCCTCAGGATTTTCATGGTCTCTTATCTTTGTTCAGTTTTGCGGGTTTTTTGCCAAGAATTTTTGGGTCTCCACATCCCACACCCGTTCTTTCCTGTTGAAATGAGAGCCTGTTGCCTCCCAACCACATAGACATATAAAAGTAAATAAAAAGAAAAAAAAAAGATTAAAATACGATATTTAATTTGGTATTTTAGAGAGGAAAACAAGGTATGTGAGGTCATGTTGCCTACAAATCCTGGTACTGTGATGTGTTCCAGTGTTTCTGGTTTGCAGCCTAGGGTAAATTAACATTTAGAAAGTTGCCAAGGAATCTGGAAAAATCATTCAAATGGCACAATTAGTACCTTTGCTCGCACAAGAGAAGATTTGGCAGAGGCAAACTTGTACTTGCCTTTCCTGAAACTGCACGACTTTTCCTACCACTTCAGGATTCCAAAACGTGCAGAAATCCACATTGCAGAGGGGAGGTTGTCCACAGAGCTGTGTAGCACTCGTGGATAACCTCGGGCACAGCAGGCTCTCTGCTACTGTGGTGCAAGGGCAGAGCCTCCCAGAAGCTTTTCCAAAGGGAAAGAAAGGCAAATTCTGAGTTACTGGTGCATGATGTTCAATAAAGTCCTGTTACAGGCTTCTCTCCAGCCCAGCTGTAATTGGCCTAGGAACAGAAGGGAATGCAGCACTTGGTGACTGCATAGTGGTAGCAGTGCTTTATGGGGTTTTCTGAAGCTTTAATTTGAATTATTCAGCTAGTTTCTTACTGATCAAATAAGTGGTTTGGGAGAAGTTGGGCTTGAATTTCCATAAAGCCATTTGGTGCATTGTTCCTCACAGCCCATGTCTATGGATCTAAGGTGGTTTTTGTTTGTGTGCATTTGTTATGGTGCTCTGAGAAACGCAGTTGAATTTATTACAGACTTTCTACTGACATTTGTGAATTTACACACCTCCACTTTGGTTTAATCAGATGCATAGAAACAATGAGCCAAATGTGCACAGAAAAAGCCCAAATACCCCACATCCTCATGGAAGCAATTCATTCCTTTACAAAAGAAAAAATAAAAATTATTGGAGGTATAAAAGAAAAAATGCTGGATGGAATGTAGGATGTGGATTTTTTTCTGGTTTACTTGAATTTAACACCTTCTAGCTTGTGGAGTTATACAAAGATTTCTCCATTCCTGTCCTCTCCCTTTCACACTATAAGTATGGCATGCTGAGTGTTTTGACAGACGTACTTTGGTAGTCACTGGAAAAGTAAACTTATCTTCTGGCTCTAAATAGAGAAAGTTTGGTTACATGTCAAGGCTCATATTATTTGTTTGTGCACATCTGAATTTCCTTATGGAAATTACCGGAGTTGCACAGGCATCAGACCAGAATATTGGCATCAGTGAGCCCTGGATTCTCCTTTGGTGGGGGCAGGTTTCAGGAACATGCCTGTTAAATTCTTTTGAGCAATACCCAGTTTGTAGTCTCTGCTCAGCAAAGTTCACTCTGTAAACTCCAGGGAGCCAATACCACTTTCTTAACGAGTGCTGCTTCTTTTCTTGCCAGCTCTGACTGAAGGTTATGTGGGCTCTCTGCATGAGAACAGACATGGGAGTTCTGTGCAGATCCGGAGGAGAAAGGCTTCAGGGGATCCTTACTGGGCATACTCGGGTGAGTGACTTGTCTTCTTCAGAGCACTAAAACATGAAATGTCTCCAGAATCAAATTGTTTACTTGCTTTTTGTTACTACTGTGCTCAGTGTAAATTAGTTTTACAGTCTATTTTCTTCTTCTGCCTTGAAACTCCCCCTGTACACATGCCTGCCTTTCTTGCATTTCTGCCATTTACCTGCAGAATTTGCCTTATTATTCTCCTCCTTCTCTCAGTTTTGTTTCAGTTTCTTGACATACCCTTGGTCAGGCATACTCCCAAACTTCTCTTTGTTCCTCTGGTCCAATCAGTACATTCCCAAGCTCAACATTTGCTTACCATTTCGGGCCTTCTAGTAAAACTGTAAGCATCCATATATATATCCAGATTAAAAACAAACAAATAACCAACACTCCAAAAGTTTTGCAGTTATTTGTTTCTGTGTACATATTTTTGTGGTAATGTATAATGACAATGAGACTTGTCAGTGCAGAATGTGTGGTGCTGAAAAGACAGAATACAGGAAAGGTATTTTATTGTTTGTCCCACTGCTTTCTTAAAGTCTTATGGAAGAACTTATGAACCTGCACAATTTTGAAATACCACACATAAAAATACACTTCAGAATAATATCTTTGATTTGGTGGTTGCTATGTTCTAGAAATGATGTTAAGAGCTATGTGGACTCTGTGGAAGATATCCAATATCTAAAAAGTTTTTATGAAGATTTCAAGCATTATATTGAACTTATGTGTGCTTTTCTGGAAGATGCGAGATACGTTTTAGACATTTGTTTCTTGTCCAAGAGAGTTATTGTGCAGGGCTAGTTTCAGCTGAAGGAAAAATATTACTTTCTAAGAGGTCTGAATGCTGATATAAATATGCAACTGTTTCTTTCTGACTGCCAACACCCCTCTTTTATCCAGACCATTTATTTCATTGGGAATGAATGATTATAGGTAAGTGTAGAGTTTTTCTCCATCAATAGACACAAGTTACCTCTATTAGATCTCAAAATACAATCTATCTCATTTGCAAATGGGGTCAGGCAAGCAAAATAAATCTAAATGTTTTAGTAATGTAGGACAAATGACCACTTTTGATTTTCAGCCAGTTCAGCCTCTCTTGTCTGATGCTGTTTTGTCCGTATTTGCTGAGGGTACCAGAGGTAATGAGAATGCTGAGCTTCTGTGTTTAGGTTGAAAGTGGGAATAAATGGTGGGTGGCAGAGCCCAGATGCCAGACAGATGTTTGTTTCTAGCTGAGCACAGTGAGGAGGATGATCATGTTAGCTTGTTTCTTTCTCCTTGCTTCCTCATTCCCCGGAATATTTCCCAGGAACCCTGGGCAGGGCTTGGCTAAGCAGTTTATGTACTAATGTTTGTCCTGTGGGTAGGGTTTTGGACATGCCTAGGAAGTTTACATCAAATGAGCCTACAGAGAGGGGAAACTTCACTCTGCAGTAAGCAATTAGCCTGTGCCAGTGGTTTCCAAGCTCTTTTACAGACATTATCTGGTAGGCTGCTTCCCTCCCCTATCCTCAGATGGTCAGGCCAGCTCCCCTCCAGTTATTTGTACAACAGCTGCTGGACCAGCCCCAGCAATTATGGGCAGGGAAGAAGGCTCTGCTGGGCTGAGGGCTGGTGAGTCTGGAGTTTCTTCTGAGGGATTTGCCAAGGGGAATAAACAAGACCAGCACAGCTCCTGACAGCCGTCAGTGGACAGCTTCTGCTGAGCCCCAGCATGGACCGTGTGTGTTAGGCTGAGCTATGGCTTTATATTGATCTCAGCTGAGCAGAACTGATTTACAGCAGCACAGGCCTCTCTCTTTTTATGGCTGTGCCTGCCTGCTTGCAGAGGTTTTGTATTTTCGGGCTGAAGATTTCTGTAATAAATCCCGAGGTGGGGGTGGAGAGGTCCAAAAGCAGGCGGCCAGTTGTGGTTTTCCTGCTTGGGGGTGGAAAAAGGGCACAGCTGTGTTGCAGACAGCCCTCAGATATCCATCTTCCACAGGATATATCTGTCCAATACTGTGCTTTTAGAGGAATTCCTCAGTAGCCTGTGGGAAACCCTTCTGCTGCTCCGAGCTCTTGTGGAGGGTGAATGGTCTAGGAGCTGGTTTAAACTCTGGAGATCAGGACTTTTCCTGGTTTTATGAGTGATCTATAGAATTACCTGTGCTGCCTGGTCATATTGATCCTCTCAGGCACAAGAGTTAGAGAGGGGAAACTTCAGGCACTGGTCAGGTGTTGAACAACCCTGGGACCTGGAACATTTGTGTAAGGTACCCACATCCCTGAAGGTGCCTGCCACAGGAGCCTGGGAGCTCCAGTGCTTGTGCACAGAGCTGCACCACTCTTCTCCTTTCACTGGCTGGAAAGGAAAGGATTTTAAGCCTTGTAAAATAACCCTGTGTTCCACAGACACAATTCTGACTATAACATTTATTCTAGTTCAGAAATAAAACTTGCAAAAGTAAAGACTAGATAATTAAATGAAGAAGGCCCGTTTTGAATGGGTTCTGTCAAAAAGACAGCAGGAAACACAATCAGCCCTTTAGAAGAAACTTCATTAAGTCTCTGCTAACAGCTCTTTAAACCAAATTCACAAGTGAGCAAACGCTGAAAACAGAAGACTAGCTTGTCTTTAAATAGGAACACCAAGACTGAGTAGAGACTGAGATCTCCTAGATGTTCTTTTTAGGATTTTAAGAAGCTCAGATGACATTTCTAGGGGGAATTCTCTGCGCATGTGTATTCATGTATGTTTTGGCAAAGTATTCATTCCATGATTGTGTCTTACAGTTTGCCAAAGACTTCCTAAACTGGGATTGGCCACATTTCTTGTAGTGCAACAGAAATGTGGAATAGGCACAGCACAGTCACAAGAAGTAATTGTGGCTCCTGAATGCATTTCACTGCAGTCTTTGCTTTTCCAAGTCATCTTTTCTGTTAGGCTGACCACTGAATGGACAGGTTTGAAATGATTTTTAGCACACCTTTATAACTGCCACAGAACTCAGTATGTTCCTAGTACCCATCACAGTGACAGGTAGTACCAGTTCAGGTGTTTTTTCATCAGTGTGGACATATTTTTGTAAATATGTAGACTGTTTTTTAAACAAAAAACCAGAACAATACCTGAAACAAAAGCCTACAGCAAGAGGCAACTGAAACATCTACTAGATCCAGGCCTTTCTGACTGACCCTCCCTTGTGTAATGTATGCTTCTCCACAGAGCATAATATTCCAGACATTTAAGGATGCCTCTCAGTGTGAAGTGTTGCATCTGTCAGTGCTCAGAGCACTTTGCTGGTAATCTGAACAGACCCTCCTTTGTCTTGCAGTAGCCAAAAAAACCCGAGTAGCTTCAGGGTCAGGGCCTTAGGAGGAGATTCCAGTGTGAAATGCTGATGCAGATGCTTGTACCTCAAGTGATGGGCTCTGGAGGACCTGTATCTACTCATACCTGTTCTTTTGAAAAGCTGTTCTGTAAAATTAAGGTGACAATAATTGCATGAGATCGTGGAAAACCAGAAGAAGTAAATCAAATTACCCAAATCAGGAAGCTCCTTTTTGAGTCTTCAGGTAAAAGATGTGATATCTAATTACTGTCAGTGTTAATTTTTGTGATTCATGGCATGGAATGGGTCTGCACTGTTCTGGGGCAGGGCAGGATGTTTTGTCACAGTATCCCAGCTGAGCTGGGGCACAGGCAGGGCTGGTGTGCCCTCCTCCCTCAGTGACTGTTCTGCTGATTAGCTTCAGTGCTGTGAGCTGACTCATTCAAGAAATACTCTTTTGAGTAATCAAAACCATTTGGGCTTCTCAGAGAACAAAAAACAGACATTGGCTGAGGATGTAGATGTGTTCTTTTTAGTTATTTATCTAACTGTGGCTTTGTAAAGAGAATCCTGTGTAAAAGACTTACACAGTTGTTTTTTCTCTTTAATCTTATGGTGCATTCAAGGCATCTCTTTTCTCTTTGTACCTTTAGTCTCTCATATTCTGTGTGAAATTATTAGTGCTGCTTATGATGCTTCTGCTATTTGTGCATGTCCTTACTGATGTTTTTTCTGCCTAAAATGTCGAATCTTTTCTCTCCGTGACTCTGTGCAACTGCTGTGAACATTAGGAGAAGTTAATAGAAGAAAAATAGGCTCTACAAGAGTAGAGATGACCCTGTGAGCGGGGAAAGGTGTCCATTAAGAGCAGGAACTTTGGCCATGCTGTCAAGCTAGTGGACGCTATCAGTGTGTGAATGCTTTATCCTACAACACTTAGGCAGTTATTGCTGTCCTTTAAGATGCTATTATTTAAAATATAACCGGTGGTGAATGTAAGAATTGAATGTGCTTCTCAAAAGAAATTGCTGGCATTAAAACAGGAATGATGGGTAATGGTTATTTCCTGAAAGAACAGCAAATGGTGTTAACTGTGATGGAGTGTAACTTGGCAATATCCTTTGTAAATGTGTGAATTTCTCTCTTTGCTTAGATTGTTCTCATTAAATAAGCTGCTAATGTGAATTGGACAGGAAATAATCAGCACATAGTAAGGAAAGCATCAAGACTTATTGAACTGAGAGGTAACTAATGGGCTATTTGCTGTGGTCAGTATTTCACTCCTTCAGTCCCTCAGAATAATAAATCTTGATATTGACCAAAACTCTGGCACATCATGTGTTCAGTTATCATTCCTCTGTAAAAGTACTCATCTCCCTGAAATGCAGGATAGTCAAAATGAGGATGTTCTGTCTCTCTTGCTTTCTCATTCTTTTGAGTTGACTTTCTAAAGAGGAGCTAAGCTGAGGGAAGTAGGAAAAACATTCCCATTAATATCTGATCTGATCAGTAAATTGAGCTTTGAATATTTGTATCTGCATTCATCAGAGGTGAATAGTAGTCTTCAGTGAACCCTGCTGGAACCAGCTGCAAGGCATTCGTTTCCATATGCATCTTATTAGTGGAACAGTTGTTCCAGAAATCAATGCTGCACTCTTTCATAAGGGAACACAGGACACCATAGCTTGAGAGTTTGCTGCTACTGTCTGAGCATGAACCCTGGCTTTGAATGTGCATGGCTAAAGCAACTGCTCTGTGTTTTCTCAAATGAACAGGAATTGCCATCTGTGTACTTTGATTGTTTCTATTCTGATTGTTTCTGGTTCTGGTTCTGAGTCTTCATGTCCACGACCCTGTACAGATGTGCACGAGACGCATCTGTGTCTGCAGCATCTGCATCTTGGTGTGCACGTACTCAGAGCATGTCAAGGAGAATGCCTTTAATCCTCCCTTAGCTGTTCTGCCCCTGTGAAGGAATCAGTACAAAATCCTATCTTTTGTTTCTGTTCTGGAATGAATAAATGAGTTGTCGCATTCCTGTCCCAGAGAACAGGATCTATCTTCCTAACCATAGCATGAATAAGGAATTCACAATCACACTTGTATTTACCATTAATGGAGTATTTACCATTAGCAGTTCCCTGAGGAGAGCCAGCCTTGCCAGGAGCAGCCCAAGCAGTCTGAATCATTTTTACTAAGCCATATTGCTGGGGAACACAGCCCTGATTGAGAGTCTTGTCATTTACTTTGTTTGTCTATTGGCAAGTTTCTAAATAATCTGCTAAGGAAACCTCAGATAGTAATTTAGTTTCTACTTAGACACACACACTATTTAATTATTGAATACCATTAACACTGTTTACTCTCTCTTGCCACTTTTTCTTGTGTGTCACACTAATAGTTTATTTCAGGTATTATCATAGTCCGTCCTGGTATATCTAGCCTATATTGAAGTGCTTGACTGAATTTCTGGATGAAGATATGGTGAAATTCCCTTTATTTTTTTTTGGGGGGGGGGGGGGGGGGGAAGGTTCTCACTAAAATTTGATTGTTTTTCATGCCTCAGTGCATTAAAGCAAACCTCTGATTTTTGAGTGTTCTGAATTTTTTCTTTACTGTTTCTTAGCAGACAGACCATTGGCAGATGAACAGCTTTGAGAGGCTGAAATATAACATGTGCAAGGAGCCAGTCCTCTCAACTTTCACTCTTTCATGAATTTTTTTCCCTAGCACAGCACAGAAGTATAAAATAACAGCAGCAGATGCTAGATTAAATCTTCAGAGCTTCAGATGCAGTTGTTGTGATAGTGCATCACAAGAATTTTTACTTTGCACTGCTGCAATCCTAGCTGTGGCAATCTCCCCTCACATGAGGGAGCACAAAGAGCTGCTTTAGCTGGGGAGGGGAGACCTCTCACTTCTTTAAATGTACTGTGCTTTTTGTTGCATTTTCTTTCAGTGTGAACACTGGGACATTTGTGGAAAACCACTGGAATTACAACAACCAGTGCACTGTTTGAAAGGACTGAGAATGTGCTGAAGGGCAGCAAAACATTGTCAATTTAGTTGATCTCGAGGCACTGAAATAAGCAAGAGGATAAAATATTTGAAGTTCTTTAGACATAAAACATGTGAAATGCATATATATATTAACCATGCAAAAGAAAGATGGAGTATTTGGGTAGCAGCTGTGATACAAGCTCAGCAGCTGGACTGGAGAATACTCAGAAAGTTGGGTGTCTGCTTTTTTGAGGTTCTTGAATGATTGCAGTGATACACTGAAGTTCCAATCTCGATTTCATATCAAACTGAACATATATAGGAGAATAACAGTGAGGGAAAAAGTATGTGAACAGCAAGGATATTTCAGTGAGAAACAAAGCAAGCTCTGAATAGTCTTGTAGTGTGTGGATTAAAAAAAAAAAAGTAGCTTGGCACAAACATTATTGTAATAGTCCAAGCATGAAATAATCAAGGAATTAATCGAAATTCTAGTTGCAGGATATGCAGGATAGAAGCAGAGTCTTTGTATGAAATGACTGAGCCAGGCCAGTACTGCAGTTGATGCAGCTGATATAGAATTATTTCCATTATTTTTGTTATGTCAGATGGCTTTCCAGTCACTGCTCAGAAGATAATCTTTTTTTCAATATCTCTGCCCCAGGAATTGCCCCATCTCTCCTCTTTACCAAAAAGTGTCTCCACCTTGCAGAATGTGGCAGATTTGTGGTTTTTAATCATTGATCCTTGACAAGCACGAGGAGCAGATCTGCCAGGCTGGGCTCCCTTGCAGGGGGGGAGTGATTTGGGCAGGGCTGGGCATCCCACCAGGGGCGGCTCTGCCGTGGTAGAGGTGCCCTGTGTTCGTGCTGTGTCAAACATCACATGTCTGCTGAGAAAGGAAGAACCAAGGAGAGTCTCACCTGGATCTCTGGCTCTGCAGAATGAGTGCTCAGCAGCTGAAGGAATTGTGATTGTTGCTGTCTCTGAGGTGGATGTGTGTGTGTGGTGGGGCCTGAGGGACAGGGCAGGGTGAGGAACTCGTGGATACACCCATGCCATGCGCAGCAGAGGGGGAAATTCCGTGCAGGTCCCAGGGCTGTGCTCTGCCTCTGAGGCCACACATCCCACCTCATCCGATGCTAATTGAAGAGACCTTGGTTGCCTTGGAGACTGCCTCCTTGGGGGAGACCATGTTGGTAGCAGGGCTGTTGTGAAGCTCCTGAGCTGACAGAAGGTCTGGAGGTGATTGGGCTATGGAGCTTAATTCTTCCTTCATCAGCAAACTCGATTTCTCCCTGTGCTGGTGCTCCACTGAAGCTCTTAGTCTGTTTGATGCTTTCAGTTTTTTCCAGTGGCTTAGAGGAAGACCACATTCTTTTCCTATTTAATACACAGAACATTTGGCTTTAAGTTACAAAGTTTTTTAAAAAAGACTGCATGTGCCCAAAAAGTTGGATGGGCACACTTTTAACCTGTCAAATTAAATAAATATGAAATCTTGCAATGCAGTGCAGAGCTGTGCATATAAATTACATCTTTAAACAGCACTTGAGTGATTTTCTGGAAATGTTTTCAACTCTCCTCTGAACTTTTAAGGGTCATCTCTGTAGATTTGCTATCCGAGGGAGGCTATTGGCACTGGAATGATTTATTCAAGAGGTATATTGCTCTGCAGTGTAAAAATAATGTCAAGCCTACTGAGAACCTGAGTATCAACTTCTGTTTTTGTAAAGCTGGGAAAGCAAGTGGGTTTAATTCAACTGAACCCTGAATTAATGTTTCCTGAGTGTGTGCTCCCACCCATTTCCATCTCTTTACGCTGCCCAGTTGTGAGATGAGTGGGACTGTGGGTTGATAATATTTTCAGGATAATTAGTGAGATGAGTGGTTTCATTTGCTAAGAATTATTAACCCTTTGTCCCTTCTGCAGAGATACAAAGATTGGCACTTGACCTGCCATAGTAAGGGCTGCTGGGTATTGCTTACTCATGGAGTCCTTGTGCTGAACCCCCAGTAGGGTGAGATACTTTTGAAGCACGTAACTCCTTTAAAAATATCTGAGACTTGACCAGCAAGTAATCCTTCCACTGAAGGAGTCTGCTGCCAGGAGTATTAGGCCTTCTATGTTTCTCCATCTCCATCCTGGCCTGTTTTCTTCCAAACAGCACTTCCTGAAAGAGGTGAGTTTACCCCAAGCCAGTCTGTTCTGGCCGTGGCTGCAGTGAGCCCTCTCCCCTGCATTCCTGTTGGAATGCAGTCTCACTCCATGCAGTTTTCCCTGGCTGCTGCAGGATTACAGCCCTGCAGGCTGTGCACAGCTGCACATCTCTCCTCAGCACAGCTGCTGGGAGGGGAGCTCACGCTGTGAGCACAGCTGTAAAGGCCAGCAGGGCACAGGGAGGATGGGTGCCATGCCTCACATCACCCCAGGGGGCTGCACTGAGGTCTCTGATGATGGCCCATGCTGCTTATTTAGCTTGATGTAAATTAAAGCATTCAGGCCAACATCTAAATTGTGCAGCTGGCAGAAATTTCAGGAGGAGCTGTGCCCCATGGAGTTCTTGATTTCTGACTCTCTTGCGAGGTTTTCTGAACTGTCTCAGTGTATAAATTTCCACCAAAATGAACAAAAGAGGAAAAGTCCCTGCAGTTGCATGCCTGAAGGTGATGAGTATTGGCATGTGACTGCAGTTCCTGTTGCTTTCCCTACCTGGAATAGTGAAACAAATGTTTCCTATGTGTCCCAACTCCCCATAATACACTCACAGCTAGAGCTGAGGTGACAGCAGTCCCTTAAATGTTGATCATTTGCTTTTGCAGTGTGCTGGGTTGGACCTCCCAGGGCCCCCATGCTGTATTTCACATCGCCTGGTCCTTGAGCACTGGGGCCCATCCCGTGTGTCAAACTCCTGGATGAGCAAACCACTAAGTGGAGGTGCTCAGAATGAAGAAGTGCAAGTTACATGATTTGCCCTGTGTTTGTGTGAATGTATTTCCCAAGTACAGAAATAAGATTTTCCCGGAGGTAGCACAGCAGTGAAGTCATGGAGAGTTTAGATTACTTCATGTTCAGTTTTACATGCTTCTTTTGCTCCTGAGGTGTGGTGGTGTGTCTCAGGCTGGCCCCTTGGGGTGTGAAAAGCCATTTCACATGCCAGATGCTGGTCTGCTCCTACCCACAAGTAACGTGAACTTTTCAGATAGATTCCAACTTGGAAGCTCCTGTGGCACTTCAGATTGTGTTTTTAATTTATATTTCTGTTGCTGGAGACATGAAATTGAGGCCCTTATCTTCATGATACACTATTAGCATATGCTGATCTCTGAGGAAGGGGATTTGTTCTGTGAAGGTGCTTGCAGAGAATTGGATGTGACTTTTGTAAAGAAGGGCTCGGTGTATGTAGTTCAGTTACTGCTTGTATTGCACAAGGGCTCCCCAGATGCCTGCAGGACATAATTGCTCTCAGTGCAAACATGGAAAAGTTACCTCTACCTTAAATTTGTGCAAGTCATCTGAGAGGTGGCTTGGTGTTAAATGCATTGATGGCTGAAGCAGAGTGTAATGAGGTGAAGCCTGTGAGCTGGAGAAGGTACTAAGAGCTTCCTTTTCTCTGCTGTTAAAACACCAGAGCCATGCAGCTCTATGAACGTTTAAGTGCTTCATATTCCTGTGAAAGTCTCCAGTGCCTCAGAAGCTCTGAGCTTATTTCATGGCCTCCAGCTGTGCCCTGTGCCACTGTGCACTGTTGATGCATCACTAAACCAGTGGCTGTGCTGTATCTGTGAGGTCACCCCTTTCTCTCAGACTGGGTCACAGTTACCCAGGAAGGGTGAAAGTTGTGGGAGGGAAGGGGAATTGGTAGCCCAGATGCAGTAGAAGGCTCAAATATGTAAGCCTATTTCTTTAGGAAATTAGGCTAATCCATGACGGGCCCCTCTTCAAAATGACAAGAGCTTTTCAGAACATGTGTCAGTAAAGTTCTGCTTCTGCAAGGAAACCCCTGCAGATGGGTTCTGAAGGCTGAAAAATGTCTGGGTGGTTCAAGTGATCAAAATATTAGTCCTAATTCTGTCCTGTTGTGCTAAGTGAAGTATAACTGTTCGTAGGAAATAGTCCAAGACCAGCCTTTCCATTTGATGCCCTGATCACACGTGCCAATGGAGGAGGTCTGCACAGGAGCCCTTGGAAGAGGGATTTGTAGGCAACCATCTGCTTGGCATTAGCAGGAGACCTTAAATGAGGGAAGAGGCCTTAAATGTTCAGGTGTGGCACCTGAACACATCATTCAACATCGCTTCTTAAGATTTCAGTGTGAACAGGAGTGCGGAGTGTGGTAAACATTTTCAGCTTTTTTCCCCCAAAGTACTACTGGAAACTGTAATAAAAAGTAACTGCTGGGAAAGTAGTTCTGCTGAGTTATGCTATTTCTGAAAATGCATAATGCTCCATAGGCTTTTAAGTGATACTGGGCATATTTAACATTCTTTGATGTTAATTTCCTGGCATATGGACATCTCTACTTATTAAAATAAATAAGTACTTTCAAATTTAATGAAATGATGGAGGAAATGGCCTTTTTTCACATTCACGTCCGCTTCACTGGATAATTTAATGTTTTAAAATGTAAGTTCATATTAAAGTTTAAAATTCAAGTATTGGTTTTTGAAATTCTGTAATAAAAAGGTTTTGCTGTGGGACAGCAGTATGAATTACTGAGCATGATAACACGATTAGCAGAGTCTTGCTGGTGATTTCTTTGGTACAAAATGCGAGCTGTAAATCTTCCCAGTAGGACCTACAGCACTGGTTTGTCTGCTGGTGGGAACTGCTGGTCCTGATGACTGCTCCACTCCTGGGGCACTGCTCTGCAGCCTGGCAGATTTGCCAGCTGCCTCTGTTCAGAGTGAAGGTACAGCTCTGGAAAAGGTCTCCTACATCATTGACCTCTTCCCCTCCCACACACATTTTACTCTCTCTTGGAGCTGACACTTTCAACTTCTTGGGGCAGAGATGAGCATTTGTTAATATTGGCTCCCAAAAAGATCTTTTTGTTTTCTTTTATACTAAACGTTGTGTATTTGCTTCCAAGGTCTTTCATCTAATGGGAATGATTTTCTTTATTGGTGTTACTGTGTTGTTATTAAGTACAGGAAATGTACTTTGGTCCTCTCTTCTGTGCTGAGGGAGAGCAAGAATTCCCTGTAGAATAAGTAATGTTCCATGTAATTGACTGGATATAAATATTTGAGTCCTAAATATTTAATGGAAATCATTGTGTTTGAATGTAGCAATGTGCAGATGATGGAAGTTTGCTCTGTGTCTTGCATGTCTTGTGGGACTGCTCACGTGCTGTGTTGAAGCCAAGGGTGGCTTTATTTCATTTCAAGGCAGACTAGAAACTGAAGAACTTATTTTCAGGGAGAAAAATGGCAAGAGACCCGAATGAAAAACCTACTCAGCTGAAGCAGAGGTGACGAAGTTCACTGTGATTATATTGATTTTAAATTACTGCGTAGAGCTGGGACTAGCCTGTGTCTAGTCCTGCTCATGATGAGAAGAAGAAAAGAAAAAAGCATGAATACTCTCCCCTCTGCTTCCAAATATTGTGTTAGCAGTATGAAATTCCGAGAGCAGCCGTGTCCTCCTGACGTTCCCAACAGGCAAAATAAAGGTGTTCCAGCATCCTCAGTGGAGCTGAAAGGGAATAAGAGGCACAGTGAGATGGAAACCTGTTTTTTCTCCCTCAGCAGCCTACCCCTGTGCCCTGGCTTCTGCAGGGAGGAGCACACAGTGCCCTGTTCAGTGTGTAACAGATGCCTCCAGTCTGTGTGTGCCCCCAGCTCTGCCAGAGATGACGTTAATAGGAAACA
Organism: Prinia subflava; assembly: GCF_021018805.1. NCBI lineage: Eukaryota > Metazoa > Chordata > Aves > Passeriformes > Cisticolidae > Prinia > Prinia subflava. The sequence goes on along the minus strand of NC_086260.1, from coordinate 7,587,647 downwards.
GAGCATGTCTTGACTTTGGTGCACTTTTGGGGAAAAGTACTGCAACTGCCTATGCCACAAATTAAAACTCAGCTGGAATTAATAGCAATTAACAGCATCTATATTCATCTACTAGAAGTTTTACAGAAGAGTCATTACTGTTTAACTTTATGTAGTTGGCATCTGTTTCACTGTCAACGAGAAAATTATCCAGTCATTCAGAGTTAGCCATTTTCTTTTAGACCAGTCATGTGTTTTAGTATGTAATGTGTCTTTGGGGAACAAGAATTTAGAGCAAATAAAGCTAATCGTGGTAAAAAAATTGATATATTATTATCAATGGTATATATATTATTGTAATGAAACTCTTAGTTGCCACGTGACTGACAGAGCACAGGGGTCTGTCTTGTACCTGCAGTAAATCCAGCCAAATTTTGATGGGAGATATTGAACCTCCTTGTTTGGTGTGATGGAGAGAATGCCTGAGGCACTTGGGCAGGGGAGATGACTATTTCTGTTCCTTCCCCATGGTTTTCAGCAGTCTGACATAGTGTGCATTCCTGGGCCCATGCCAAGCAGAGATGCGGCCTCCAAGTGAGACTTTATTACTTCCGTTGTAGATGATTAATTTTGTACCAAACCGTACGGGCCTGATTAACCCAGAACACTGCAATAATGCTGTTTTAAAGATCTTTAGTGCATCCATTACTTCTGTTTCCAGTCTGCTTTTTCACTAGGGAAAAAAAAATGTTTCTTGCCATTGAATTTCGAAGTAGGGTCTGGGCTGTAAAAATCACACTGAGCTGACAGTGGCTTGTTTAGAGTTGTCTTCATTGAGGGAAGTCCAAGATGTCCTTATTTGTAGCACCTTTGTAAGGCCAGAGGTTATTGCTCCCTCCACCACTGGAAGGGAGAAAAGAAAGCCATTTTCTGTCCTGAGCCATCCAGGAGATTCGGGAAGCAGAGAGTAGGGTCCAGACCAGGGTTTGTAGAAGTGCCTCATCCCTTGCAGACACAGCCCGCTCTGTGTGTGGTAGCACACCTGTCTGAGCACAAGGTGTGTTATTCTCTCACTGGGAAGGCTGCAGCTCTCTGCAGCAGCTTATTCCTGCAGTGCAGGAGGATGCTACCTGCCTGTGAGTCCTGGGTTTGGGTGAGCTGAGGACTTGGGGTGATTCTGCAGGCAAGGCAGAATGCTTTTGCATTCTCAACCCTCTCAGCTTTTTTAATAAGATATTTCAGTATCTTTGGGGTTTGCTTGTTGGTTTTACATGTTTTCAATTTTAAGCTCAAAAATACTTTGTAGCTCCACTGTAGAAGTGCAGGTTAAATAATCTATCCATATTTTGCAAATCACTGAACTTTAATACCTTTATCTAAAAGCATTTTTGGGGCACTGCTTGGCTCTTAGAAGTTGGCTGTTTATCAGGTTTCTAAAATCACCCTTTAGGTTTTTTTATAATTCAGGCCTTCAAAAATTAGAAATAACAATCTTCTATTGTCCCTGGAAAGTCTTGTACCCTTATCAACATCCTCTGGCTTGGCTGAGGAAAGCAAATACACCCCCTCATTCCCATGGCCATGTACAGACACAGCCTGGTATTATTTCTGTGGGATTGTGACTTCTGTGACCTCTTGCTGGAGGAGTATTTGCCTGAATAAATCCTATGATAATGTGCTGCTGGCAGAACTTACCCATACTGGGGGAGCAGCGATGGTGTGGAGCAGGGAGCACCCATTCAGACTCTTGCACTTGGTAAAAGAAGCATTTTTTGCCAAATCTGGAAGAGGAAAAACAGCATTTGTGGGAATCATTTGTGTTTCCCAACTGTGGCAGTTCTGCTTTCTGCTTCTCTTCAGCCCAGGTCAGTCCAGCTGCAGCTGGAGGTCTTTGGTCTCATTATCTGTTTTCATGAGTCCTCAATTTTCTTCACACATCTTTCTTTCTTCCTTGAACATCCACAGCAAGACAGAGACCTCCAGCCAGTTACACTGATCCCTCCCACACTTTTTGAATAATTGTTACCTGTCTCCAGAGGACTTGCTTTGACAAAAGGATGTATTGCTGACTTTTTTAGACTCTAGATTGCATTATCTTGATGCATGCACGTTGTCTCCCTAAATGCAAGGGAAATTATTTTTAATCAATGAAAATATAAAAGCCATTCCTGTATGGTTTTAAGCCCAAAGTGCTGGAAACAATCTGACCACATCCTGCCAGCCAATGCCTCTGAGAGATGTTTCTCAGGCAAGCTGCATGCCCAGGGGCTGACAGGAAAAGCTTGCTTCTTAAAATAAACCAGTTTCTAAAAGTCAGGTTTGGGCTCCCTGGAAGCCTATATTTTTGCAGCCAGCTGTCCTGACTGCTTCCTGGTGTGATTTAAACCTGTGCAATCTGCCCCTGTGTGCTGACAGGGATTGCTTTACAGTAGCTGGGCTGCGGGACCGTGTCAGGATGTGCTCTAGAAGTGTTTCACTGCCTCCTCTGCGTGGAGGTGGGCAAAAAACCAAACCACTGACTTGAAACTCCACGTGGTTTGTATGAAGCTGTTAAGGCTGCAGACTTCAATGGCAGAGAGATTGAACTGTCAGAAAGTGGGTCCATCTTCTCTTACAAAGGGAGAGATAAAGGAAAAAGCACTTCCTGCAGGCAGCTTCCCTAAGTGGGATTTTGTTACATACAGACCTCCAGGACAATCAGACAAGGATTTTGATTCATGAACTAACAGTTACCTTTAAAACAGTGAAGGCTGCGTTCGGGAGAAGGTTGCTGTTAGATTAATGAGTAATTAATGATAGAGTTGACACAGGTACAGTGTGGAATTGCTGCAGTGGGTGGAAGCCACCAGACAGAGAGGCAGTGGAAGCACATTGGGTTAGTTGTGTCCTCACATTATCTCTCGGGGTACAGGTGGCTCATGAACAAACCTGAATTGTGTGAATGAGATGAGTTTTCCTTTGTTTATTGCTCTGATTAAGAACTAAATACCTATTTTTAAATATATCTAGGAAATGTATTATCAGTTAATTTAAATGAAGTTCTTCTTTGATAGTCAGTTTCTCTCCACATATTTAGTAATTCCTGTTGTTTTGGGTTTTTTTACTGAATATGTATCTTAAAGCAAAGCAAACTGACAGCAAAAAGGAAAGTATATTCCACTGCATTAAAAGAGATTGAGAGTTTTGTCTTCAATAGCTTAAAAAGGCACTTTCAAAACCTTGCAGTATAAATAAATTCTGCAGACTTAAAACTTTTTTTTTTTGCTTGTTCAATTCAGAATGATACCAGTATCTCCTACAGAAATTGATAATACAGAGAAAATGGACTTCATTTTCAGAGAGATACATTAGGATGAAAAAATGCTACTGGAAGGGAGAATTTGGGAGAAATCTTAATAGAAATCTCCAATTAGTTGAATGGCTGGTTATCTGTGGCAAGACATAATATTTACTAGACACTGCAAGCTGCATTATAGTTACAAAGAAAAATATAAAGTAATACTCAAGTTTGTGTACTGTGTGTTGTAAAATGTGGGTGATCTTTGCAAGGCTTTATGGCTTAAATAAGTTTTTGAGAAAACATTGGGAGAAATGTATTAGTGGAGTATAAGATTATGAAAATGACTGTGTTTGGATACCTTGTTAAAATCTTTGTCAAACAGCCATTTTATTACACTTGGCTCTAATTTGATAAGCTGGGCCAGAAGAATGGGGATCTTATATTTTTGTCAGTAAAGGCAGTTCTATAAAATAAGGAGGGAGAAAATCTATCCCTTTCAGCACATAAATAAAAAGCAGAACTAACTGAAAGCTAGATGGTAAATGAAGTCTGAGCCACTAACTCCTTTCATCAAATACTTCAAGTTTAAAAAAAATAATATTGAAATCCCACTGGAAGTAATTTAATGAAAATTAGAAATCCTATTCTTAGTCGTGGAGATGGTTTCAATCTTGCATTGATTAGTCATAGGTGTGAGGATCAGGTGAAGTGTCATTAGCTTGTTTTTAATTGCAGAGGGAATTTTGTAACGCAAAATGTCTATATGAGATGGAAAATGTAGAAGAGAAAAACAAGGTAACTCTTGAAACCAAGAGCTACATGTAAAATATGCTGCTTTGTCCATCTCTGACAGTTTTCCAGGTAATCATGTGTTGATTTTCAGCAACATTTCCTCCTGTCCATGTTGTAGTGCAATATTAATTTGGGGTTCCATGTGTTTCTACATCTTGGGTTTTGTTTTTCAGTAGAGGTGGAGTCTCATGGTGGCTTCTGTTCTACTGTCTTGATGATAATGATGGTGAAAACAGAGGACATTCAGTCCTTTGAACTGACATGGAGGAAAACTGGGGGATGGAAATAAACCCCAGCTGCATCTTCTTTTACTGTCTGAGGTTTATTTCCATGCTGAATTGTAAATGTGCCTACTTCCCTCAGCATTTGGGAGGTGAGTGTCCTGGGGGATGCTCCTGCAAAGGCCTCAGGTCACTGCCTAAATCATTGCATCAGCTGCACAAACCCAGAGATGGAGGGAAAGGGGTGAGAATTATTTTTATGGGGTTTTTTTCCAGTCAGAGAAGACAATAAGAGGACATTGACATGATGGCCAATGACTAATTATCACCTGTTGCTCCCCCAAGAGCTGAACAGGGGATTAGCATTCCCTGTGCTCCCCCTGCTACTCCTGCCCTCAATTGGAATTTTTTTCCAAACCGTGTTTCAGACGAAAATGCAACAGTCTGGCATGAATGAACACCGATATAGATCTGTCTAAGCTCCTTTCTCACTTCAAACTCAGTGATAGTTAAGACAGGATTATAAAGGAGCAAGAAAATTCAGCTCAGAAGTCTTGAAATCAAAGCAGTTCAGTAAAACGAAGGTATTCTCAAACCTTTGTGCCAATTAACACTGGGCTGTGACAGCAGAGTCTCTTTTACCTCATAAAAATTCTAACTTGTGCTTATTTGGGTGGGTGGATTTAAGCAGGGGGAACCTATGAGGCTTACTTTTGATTAGCTTTCCCCGGGCGCTGGGTCAGATCAAGCAATGCTTGACAGCTGGATTTTTATCACTTCAAAGAAGAAAATATTTAGCATGATATAGAGATTAGATGCCCATGCTGATGCTGTTAACTGTGCTGAGGACACCTTTTTTCAGCCCAATACGTGTCCCAGAGAAGACGTTTCTTGCTACCCATCAGAAGCATTTAAATTTGGAAAAATTTCTAGAGATTTTGGTTCAAATCTTACCTACAGAGAATAAATTCCAGAGCTCAATTTTTGCAGTCATTGAAACAATCATGAAATTTGATTCATATCAGTAATTCTGTAAAACTCTACCTGGTGATTATTAATTACACTTCATATGTGCTCTTAATAATGTTAGGGCATTGATGTCCAACTGTGCATGAAATAAATAAGTATAAATACTTATTGGAATCTTGGAATCTTCTTCAAGCTTGTTTAAATATTGTTGATTCAACCCAAGTAACACCATTACTGATACAGTAGGTGTTTTTATAGTAGACCTTTTCATTTTAAAATTCAATTAATCATGGCATGGTGTAATTATTTTTTTATTGTATTCATTCCAGGGAGAGAAATAATTGGCTACTTTTGCAAGATGTAGCTGCTTTAAAGAAAAAAAAAATTCCAAAATCAAATTAGAACATTTTCCAACTACCTGGGATCCCCTGAGAGTAATTACGTTACAATATACAGAGTTCACTCCATGCACGGCTGAAATGTGGTCAGCCAATCCCACAGTGAAATGAAAGAACCATTTAACAATGCTTAAGAGCAGCACAGAACGGATCAGTACATGGAGTGAAGAATATTTAACTTCACTAAAAGTTTTAGATGTTTCGAACGTCATTACTGAAATTGAAATTGTCAGGCTCCTGGGATTAATACCTCTGTACTTACAAAAATTGCTGTAATGTCAATGACCACAAGTAGTCATGACCTTGGTTCCATTTGCAGGGCTTTTAAAGGTCTCCCATTGACCTTAAAAACCTAATTTCCAGCATTTTAGGTAAGCCCATTATCGCAAAGATAGGAACACAGAAGAATCCATCCTGGAGCAACAATTAGGTGCCTGAGTTCAGTGTTACTGTCCAGCTGAGGCCAGTGGTTTGTGCTTGTGAATTTTTTATGAAACAGGAGCAGTTGGTACCTGGCTGCAGATCCCCTCTGTGTGCTGCTGCTTTGTGCAGTGCTCGGGCTGCCAGTGGAGCTCGCAGAGAGAAGGAGCTGTTGCCATGGGAATTTTGAAAGCTGTCATTGTTTCCCCCTTTGCCAGCAATTGTGGAGAAACAGGACTCACTGGAGCAAATTCTTCCCGAGGTGTGACTGCTCAGCCGTGCCAAGATGCCTGCCAGATGTGGAGGCTGGGGCAGCTGCAGAGGTGGGCAAGAAGGGGGAGGCTTCCTTTTCCCTGCCCAAACCCCAGCAGAGCTCCCCAGTAAGAGGGCAGGTTTGGAAATTCATCAGTACTGGGGTTATTGGGCAGTCTTGTTCTTTTCCCAGGGCTTGTGCTTCTCCAGCAGTCTCCAGGAGGAGGTTTTCAAAGGAGCTCTCTTTATTGCTATAGAAATAGGAAAATGTGAAAATGAAAAACTCTTTTGTAAAGGTCAGCCTGAGCAGGGTGCTGGGCTGACATTTATGTCTTTCAGAAGTTTCTCTGAGTCGTTGCTTTGTTATACACGATGAAGAAACTTACTATGAGGGCACCAGGCAATTTTGGTTTATTGTTTTGTTTACTTGTCCTTTTTTTTGGTTCTAGCACCTGTTCAATACCTCTCTGGGCAATACTATTACAGGCAACTCTTGTGGTGCAAACGCAGACTTTCCTGGCAAAATTCTCTTTCAGTCTAACACTTCACAAGCTTTTCCCAAGCCAGAGATGAATGAGTACTCTTGGAAAGTCTGCTAAGATTCTTTAGCCTGCTATTTTCTGTGCTGTCTAAGAATTTAATCCAATCACCGTTTCTAGTGGCTGTGTCAGGCTTTTGGATCAGACCCAAAGCATGCCAAAAAAAAAAAAAAAAAAAGTTTAGATGTGTATGAGAAACGTTCTTCTGTGGCAGCAGGGTATTGGACCTATGTTTGGCTGTATCCTCCTAATATTTTGTGTTCCTTACTTGTGCTCAGGTAAGTTTGGGTCTATTCCCCTAATTTCTTGTGTGCTCCTTAGCTCAAAAGAGATGGAAAGAGAACACTACTTTTTCTCCCTTGCCTGTCACCTTTGGTCTCCTAAGAAAGTAATGGTTTGACTTCCTCCTGTGTGCTCCCACTTTTCACTTTTTTTCCTTTCTCTTTTTTTCCAGTTTGCTCACTGGCACTAGACAGATAGTGTAGTGAGGCATGGAAGTGATTCCCAGTATTTTTATTTAAAGCCTGAAAACTTCTTGCAGGTCTTTATAAACCTATTTATCAGGCTGCAAATGGATGCCATCACCAAGCTGTTTGCTAGATGGTTGATACCTGGCTCTTGTCCCATTTTCTGTGACTTTCTGGCTGGATGGAAGTTTTAGGCTTGCTATCAACACATCCTACATGTGAATTCTGAAACCAAAAAGAAATCTGAACCTGTGTTTCTTTATTCTGCTGCCTTCTTTCTTATCTACAAAGTATTTGTGGCAATGAAATTAGGAAGATGAAGAGCCTTATCTTTCATTAATCCATGAGAAAAGGCAGAACTCTGCTTTTGAAAACTTTTGCCCCAGCCCACACGTGCCTTGGTGAGGAAACCAGTGCCTGATCTGCTAATTTTTTTCGTGTACTTATTTGCCCATTTACTTTCCCCAAGCTAAGGATGACTTCTTCATTGAGGGTTGTTTTTCCTCAGTTATCAGAGCACAAAATAAAGCAGCTGTTTATACCGATTTCTTTTACACTGTAAGGATCATTTGGTATGCAGGAGACCAAAAACTTCACATGCATCACAAGAAATCATGTGAGCCTAATGATGCCATTTAACAGTGTTTTTCTTGGCATAAATTAAGACCCCCTCAGAAAAAGTTTATAAAAATTGAAAGAATCTGTGCTGTCTGAGGATGATGAAACAAAGGAGTGGATTGAGGAAGACAGTTTTTTGGCTTTAAGAGCTGATAAATCTTCAGCTGAGTAAGAAATTTATGTTGTCATACACTGAAGTTCAAGAATTGCTGTTTTCTCAATTGAGATGAAGTTCCTCTGTTTATGGAAAAGCATTAAGTAGATGAGGATTTTTTTAGTCTAGATGCCTGTAGTTCTAGGGCATTGATTTCTGAGAGAAGACATTGCAGAGGAGGCAGTGTCTCAATTGAAAGAGCTTTTCAGAAAGCAGGTAGGAAGAATTCATATTTCTAATACAGACACGCAAAATATATGCTAAAAAGGCTGATTAAAGTGGCTGCCCACATAAAGGTGACAACTAGAGCTCTGTTGTGCCTACAGCATGAATTTTTAAAGGGGAATCCCTTTCTTGAGTTCAAGTTCTCTATTTTTATAGGTATAATAGACTGATGTTTCCTTTGGTTTTGGTTCCCCACTTCACTGGCCTGTCTAGGATTTCAAGAGGTTTCCCACTGCTGTCAAAGGCAGCACCTTCTTTACAAGACAGTCCTCAAAATCTCTTTTCTTAGGCTGTCATTCAGAGCAAAGTTAGGCTGATTGAGTGATTTGTTTTTAATAGTAACATCCTAGAATCCCATCCCCTACCCTTCTGGCATCAATTAACTCTCTGTTAAATAGAGGGTGCTGTTACTTCCAGCACGTCTTCTGAACTTGTAAAAAGATAATTGTTAACCTGAATGCCAATAGGACTTTAGCAAAGGCTTGTTTAGAGCTCTAGGGTTTCAGCAGTAATCGATTTGATAAAATAATGGCTTTTGTCCCCATGTGGAGATATTTCAGTCCTTTCAGGCACTGTTTGTTGAATAGAGGGAAATGGCCATCAGATCTATGGCCAGCAGAAGATGCTGAAAGCAATTGTGGCTTGCTCCCTGTAGTTTGCATATTTGAATCCTTTTCATTCTGGAAGTGAAACAGAAGCAAAAATTATGTGTAAATCTTTCAGTACTGCTCAGATGCTCATCAGAGCTTTCTATGCCACGTGTTTCAGTTCAATCCAAGAACATGCAATTTTATTTTGTCTTTTTACTAAGGTTTCACTGTTTAAACTCTTGACAGATGTAGGTGCTGGCTGTATTCAGCATGTTTTAAAACCTGGCTAAAAGTGTCTCTAATTGACATGTAAATGTTGGTGCACACCTCCTGCATAGGCTGTTAGGGATGTCTCCAGGCTGCTGTGACAGCCTGCTGTTATTATACAATTACCTGCAGTGGCCTGCACAGGTAGGAGGGCTTGGGAAGCCAAGGGGTGTGGATCTGTGTTTAAGTGCTCTATTGTCACATCCCCTGTGTTAAGTGGTGATGCTCCTTCCCCCTTTAACCCTCACGTTGCAGGCAGTGGAGCTGAACACTCCCCTGCTGCTCTTTGCAAGCAGTTGGTGTTGCTCCAGCAGGACTCTAACGTTGGTTTGGCTTTTTTATTTTAATTCATGTGTTGTAGTTTGAAAGATAAAACACCCAGTTCTAGCTAACTGCCAAAAGAGTGTATCACTTTCTGTAAGAAATCACTTTTAATTTGCCCTAGGTGAGAAGTGAGAAGGTTGAGATACCTTACAAGGTTGGGGACTTGCTGGAAGATTTGAGGGAAGCAAACTGAAGGAAAAGGCTTTTCTCAGCTCCCTGCACTTCCCTCAGATTGCCAGCAACGTGTTGGGAAAAAGTCTCATTTAGCCTTTCTCCTTTGTGCTCATCCTAATCGAGTTTGTTCTTCTGTTTGGGACCCACTCCTGAGAACAGGAGTACCCACACATTGGAGGTTTTTCAGCGAGGATGAGTGAAATGGTAAGGGAGCCCATATTTCTGTGTTTGGCAGCACAGCTGAGCTTTCTGACCCACAGTCAGGCATCAGAAGGAGGAAGGAAATACAGGAACCAATCACTCACCTGACACTTCTCTCTGCTTGACTGCTCAGGGTCAAGCTGTGACCATAGGCTAGAGAGTCCTTCCAGATTTTTAATAGCACAAACAGGTTTTTGTAAATTCTACTAATACATCATAGTTTGTTTTGAGTAAAACATTGTCAGGAAAATTTACCATCATAGTGTCTATTTCTGTGATGTGACAGAGAAGAGTTTAATAGTTTGAAAATGAATTAATTCAAAATTGGGTAGTTGAAGGTCAGAACTTACAGTGATAACTCAGCTAATGTAATATTCATACCTTGGTCTAAAATAGTGCTGTATATCAATATGTTGTCCCTGTCTGCCATGATTATCTAGGGTAGAAAGACATTTGTGTACTGACAAATATCTAAGGAAGAAAGAGATAGAGTATTATACTAACAGTGTGCAGGAAAATTGAGGAGTGAGTGAGGCACCTAGAAGAATTCATAGGCCACAAACCATTTGTCTCTTCTGACTAAAGCAAACTGAATTGTGTAAGCATTAACCACTGTCAGTACTTGCCACAGTAGAATTACCTGGACCATCCTTCAGCTGGTTCTATGCTCCAGATTAATGACTTGTTGTTTAAAAAAGCACTAAACTGAGAAGGGAGGAAATACCTGATGTGTTCCTAGTGGGTTTAGTTCTCAAATCAACAATGTGGCCTAAAACCTGAAAATTATTCCTGTCTCTCCAATAAGGATGGACAAAATCAAACAGGATGCATGAGATACGGATACACTAACACCAAACTCCAGCCTGATATGGGTCAGCATTCAGTCTGTCCCAGGTCTGAGAAACAAAAATTCTTACAGGGATGTCTTTCTTAATTTTTGACATTTTCAAGTTTTACAAGGTTTGTGTTGGCAAGGATTTCTTGGACACTCTTAATTGGCTGCTATCTCTTGCTGTCATCTCAAAGCTGTTTTTCCTGGCTTGGGAATTTTTCAGTGTGTTCAAAATCTTAGTTATCCTTTGTCATCCTAAAGTAAAAGATGTGATATATTTCATGAATTGTTACCCATTGCTTAAATGAGAATGATCTGCCTCACTGGTTTTAAGAAAAGGAGCATGCCTTGCCCTAAACTGCCATGAGATTACAGGACAGGGTCAGTTTGGATCTCATGATTTCCAGACAAGGAATGAGGAAGAACTGCATTTACTTGGAGAAGAATATCAGAAAATCAGCATTTATTGGCCGAGTAGACTTAGTCCCTGAATTAATTATGAACACTCAGCCTGCAGCTGGCCAAATGAACCTTCTGTGTGCATTTACACTGTCCTGCTCCAAAAAGAGTACTTGGTCCTTTACTTGGTATCACAAGCACAGGTCTGATCTGCAGAGATGAAATCTCTTGGGAGAGAAATGCAGTGTTTTGCTGAGTTGGATATGGTGGGATCAGGCTTTGATATCCCTCTCTTGGTGTGCTTCTAAATATTGAGGGCAAAAGCTGAATTTGTGCTAAAGGTTTTCTTTGTTGGGTGTTGGATGTTTGGGTTTCTGTTTGTTTTTAGTGACTTGAGATGGCTTTAGGTTTCTTTAAAGTCTCTATGTACTATTCCTTCAGGTATATTGCCAACCACATTAGTGAGGTCATGGCCAGGCTAGAAACATGACACCTCTCTGCTATCTTGACAAAAAAGGGGAGTCTGTAAGAGCTAATCCACTGCCTGAATAGGACATGATTTATTTTTCTTGGCTTTCAAAAGAACACTTTTTACATGATCATATGACAGAGGATCTTCTGCAAAGGAGGAGAAGCAGTTATAATGCAAAATGAGAACTGAAAAAAAGTGTTCAAACATGTTAGACAAACCAATTTATAAATACAAGTGTTCTTCCTCTGCTCCTGTTACCAGATTTCTCAAGAGTCAAGAAAATTAATCAAAAGTAAGCACCCTTAAGAGGATATTTAAATAGATATAGATTTTTTAAAATGAATTTTGTATTTTGCACAGTTTTCCAGTTTATAAGCCCTTTAAACTCATGAAATGGGAGAAACTCACTGTGGTACATGACAGGTAGTTGCAATAATGATCAGATGCCTGTCACTTGTGATTGTGCAGCAGTAAAGGGGGGTAGGTTGCTTTCATGCCATTACCAAGACTACTATGGATTGTTTGTATGAATATTTTGGAAAAAAATATTTTAATGTCCTGTATTTTAGGTACAACTAGAGTAAGATGGTCCTTTATTTTTGAAAAGGTTATAGTCAGCTACTTTATAAACAACATTTGAGTTTATAATAATCTCTGGGGGTTTATCTTCTGGATTTGTAGAAACAGACATCTCTGTCTGAAAAGCTTGTTTCTTATACAACAAAGACAGATTCAAATAAAACCAGCAGATTTATTAAAGTGTACCTTGCAAATTCTGGTGGCCAACAGAGAAGGAAGAAATCAGACACTTTCCCCCAGGTTCTCTGGTTTCCAGGGTATCCTGTCCACCCGTTCACTCCAAGCCAGGGGAAAGCTGTGGATGTGATTTTGGGTGTCTTGATGTTCTGTTTACCTTGGCTGGAAGCTCAGGCTGAAGCTGCTGTCATCTCCCTGTTTGTGCACTTGACGGATTCACAGATGTCCATCCAGGGCTTGGGAAGCTGTACAGATAACTAAAATGTGAGCTTCATCATACTCAGGGCAAGGAAAGAGATGGGTCCCATAGAGAGAGATTTCTGCCCAGTGACAACAGGAGATGTTAGTTCCAGCCCAACAGGGAAAAGTTCAGTGGAAGAAAGAACCCCTTAGAATAAGGACATTTCTTTCCCCACTTGCTATGAGGAATGAGAGTTCAAGATCCATTTCCAGTGGGATCTGTGTGCTGTGGCCGTGTTGGAAGGAGTTCAGCCGTGTCCTCCCTGTGTGACCAGCCTGGGGGGCTCTCCCAGAGCCTTTCTGGTGGTCCAGACTCACTGTCCCTCTGGCAGAGGACCACGTCCCACCCACTACAGCACCCTTCACATCCCAAATCCCTTCCTGCAGTGGAGGGAGTGTCCTGGCCCTGTAACTGGGCTGCTGTACCTGGGGGGCAGCTGTGAGCTCCCCCAGGCTGACACTGTGTGTGACACACCAAAAACATCCTGTATGGCTGATGCTTTTCCTCTCTGTCACCCACACAGGTATGCATAAATAAATAAATAACTAAATAGGCAACTCAAAAACAATTCTCTGAATTTATTGTTGGCAGTCGCATTAGAGAGAGTGTAACAAAGTGGTAGATAATACTTTTAAGCTCCTAATGGATTTTTAGAAAAGTTCTTTCTGGCTTTTTAACTGCTGGCTGTAAAGTCACTGCTGCAAAATGTATTTGAGAGCCATGAGATAGAACAGATAATTTTCTTTCACATAAAGCTTTAATGTTTTCTTTTTCCTAAAGTAAATAACACCTTGCTGAGCCGTCTTTAAGAATGCCAATTTCTCTCTGGAAGGGAGATTGCAAAGGTGTTAATTACAGTGAGCAAACTAGTTATTAATGGTATTTTTACCTTCTTGTCATCTCTTGGTGGCTGAAGGAGAATGGAGGGAAGAGGTGCTACATTTGTAATCCAGGTTCCTTTCTAGCAGCAGGAAAAGGGTAGTGAGAAGAGAGAGAGGTTTAGATTATTCTGTAAGGGTTAAAGGAGCTGACATTTGGGCATGGGTGGCTGGTTAATAGAAGTTCTGAGGAGTTTGCCTTTACTGCCTCACACTTTAGTGATCCGTGAACTAAAGTGTCCCCGAGTAGGCTATGACACAACAACCTGTGACTTGCTCATTAAAGGCTCATATTAAGGCCTGTGTGGGAACTCTCTAATGCCAGATCACCGAGACCATGGACTGGAACAGCAACTTTGGAGCCCCTGCCATCCTTAATGGTAATGCCTCGAGCTCTGCTTCATGGGCAGGATCTGCAGCTCTGCTGTCCTGTGGGGCTGCTCAGCACAGCTCTCAGAGCCCCTTTAGGATGAACATGATTGATACAATGGGCTTAAAATAGTTAACGATCTTTTTACCAGAAGTAATCATCAGATGGCAATAGAGCCGTGAGCTGATAGGTGTTATTGTAGCAGAACAATGCCGTATATGTAATTATAATCTCTGATGGTGAAGTGTGGCCAAACTAAGGAGTTCTCTGAAGGGCTTACCTGTATGTTTACTTTATATTGCTGCTACACAGAACCTTGGTTTTCCTGAATCTTGAGTGCTCTGTGTGGCTCAAGTACTTGCACCTCAAGAAAGGCATGGCACTTACTAAACCCACCTGTGAACAAGTGTTAGAAGGAATTCACCCTACAACATTCCTCAGTCACTTTTGTGCACTCCCTACACAGCTCCTTCAGCTGCTGCTGCAGGAGAGGGAGGAGCAGGCTGGCTGGGCATCTCTCTGCCCCACCAGGACACCCCCTCTGTCCCTACAGCCCATTAAACAGGGCTGTACTGGAACCCGGGCACAGTAAAGTTTGACCAAAGCCAAATGAGACCAAACAGCAGGCAGTAAGTTATATTTGAACATCAGGCTGCTTTGATCATCTGTGTCATCTCAGTATTTTTGAAGATATTGTTGTATGGTCAGCAAATGTGACTGGCAGTGTCATTTCATGCTGACAGAGCATGGAATACAGGCTGGTTCTACTGAGAGGCCTTTTTTGGGGAAGAGGTGTGACAGAACGTGGGTACAATCAGTTATTCAGCTCAGAACAAATATATATATGGAACTGTAACAGAAAATGGTTCTGTGGAGAGATGTATGTACAGAATTCTATTATATTGCAGAGAGATTAAATGTGAATATAGATATGTTTTGAGGGGGGTTGTTTGAGGTTATTTTGGGGGGTTTTTGTGTGTGTGGCTATTTTCCTGGGTAGCAGCACAGATTGTAGCATTTATGAGTTAGCAGGAGCAAGGAGAATCACTTTCATGCAAATGTAAGGCTTCAATTGCATTATATCCATGCTGTAGGTGTATGTAAAGTGGCCTGTGCATGCGTAAGGAAATCTCTCCAAATTGCTGCATATTCAGCAACTCCTCAGGCCACAGTTAGTCGCTGGTAGTGAGGTAACAGCAAAGCTCAAAGCTGCTGTTGCAAGGTGAGCACTGAAGTGCTGAACCTGCCTTGGACAGGTCCTGAGCACTGGCAGGGCTGGGTGAGCCCCTGGGGCAATGGGCTGTGTGGGGCACGGGCTCGAGGGCTGGTACTCCTACTGGCACAAGGGGGGACTAAATAGGTATTAAAATGGGATTTTGGAGACTGTGGTCCTTCGTCTTGATTTCCTGGTTTGAATTAGAAATGTAATGAAGGTGTATGTTGTACTTCAGTATTTGATGAAATTGTGTTGGTTCAGGATCAGGGTTAGCCATTTACTTATCCTTACTACTTTTTTTGCCTCCCCTAATCCCTTGGAGTTTCGGTGTTTTCTCAGTTTATTCTATTTTCTTCCCAGCTGCAGCTATTCTGGTTTGGCCCTGTCTGTGTGCCTTAGCATGTGTATTGTTTATTACTGTGCTGCTGTTATTGAATGGTCATTGGTTTTGATCCCTCTTATTTTCCTAAAGATAGTTATTGCTTTGATAGTTATTGTTTGGTGTTGGTTAGTTAGAGGTTGTTTAGCTTTGGGTCCTCCTCAGAGACTGGGTCAAACCCTTAGCTGGGTAAAATCAATGTAATCAATAGAGCACTGCTGATGCACATCAGCACAGATGAGCCCTTGTCCAACATCAGCTCAGCAGAAACCTACTCAAATCTATCCTTTATTTCCTAGTTCAGCTTTTGGAAGGCATTTATGGTCGCTAAACACTTGTTTTCTTTCTGCAAATCCTGTGGTTTTCAAAGCATAGGGCAAACAGAACTCAGTTAAGAATGATAGCTTTCCATTAGGCATGTCAGAAATGTACCCTTTTTTCCTGTACAAATAAATTGAAGCTTGGAATATTTAAGAGGAAGAATTGTAATCGTTTCCCCAATGACTGAATGTATTAGTTCACAATTCCCATATTTCAGGCGTTAGCCATTTGCCATATCACGACACTTTCAAACAACAGTGTATCTCTTCATGCAGAGGATAATTAAGAAAATATCTGATGCCTTTTTGCCTTTGCCTTGGCAGTAAATCCCACATACATGTGTGGGAACAAGGAGAGCCAGCAGCACTTGGCCAGCCAATTTCTCAGGACATCAACCAGCAAATGTTCCTTCTGCAGTTGGTGTTCCACCGCCCAGAACCGAAAACCACAGGTTTAAATACATGACCCAGCCACCACTAAAGAGGCACCAGAAAGCTGCCAGTGGAGCCCAGCAGTGGTGACTTTCTGTCTCCTGCTCTAACCTTTATATGTGCTGCCTCTGTGTGTCAAGAGACAGTAATACATCTTCCTAAAATAGATGGCTGCAGGATGTGCTGGTAAATAGCCTGACTGACAGCACGAGCAAAATCATCAAGAGATGCATGGTTGTAACCAGTGTCCCTCACCCTGTCCTGGAGCATCCTCATGGGCAGTTAAGACTCCAGCAATCTTCAGTGAATTTCAGAGATGTAGCTTCTTTTTAAAAATGTCCATTGTCTGCAAAGGAAGCTGTTGGGGTGGAAAGGGAGGATCTTTCAAAATATGACAGTAATTATGATTTGTTCTTGATGAAAGGTCTCTCCACTGCTGGGTGGGTACCCTGCATGGTTCCTATGCATAGCACACCCACTACCTGTCCCTGGTTCAAAATAGGAAAGGCTTAAAACAAAGAAGGGAAGAGCACTGATTGCCAGGAAATTGCAGCACAAAATGAAGGAACAGCAGAAGAAAATTCTGTTACAAACAGGCCTCCCTTCCTGATCTGAGCTGCAGAGAGTTACAGGTCACAGCACAGCATCCAGTCCTTCGTCTGGATGCTGCTGGGGCAGGCTGGAGGGGAGTTTAGCAGGTTTCTTCTGGTGGAGGTCATATGCCAGATGAGGTGAACTTGGCACGAAAGAAGCGAAAAAGCAAAGTTTGAGATGTGAAAGATAGAGACAGCATCATATTAAATATTTGTTTTGCCTCAGTAAACTCTGAGTTTCCACCTTTGCAATATCCTCCAAAGTCTTTGCGAGAAGCACAGGGCCATTATTTTCCCAAAGCACTTGTGCTTTTGAGCACGTCTTCATCTTCCATCTTCGCATGCAGATGGAAATCTGGGCAGAGAAGTTGCTTCTCCTTTACATGACCTCGCCTTCTGCCTCAACCTGGCCTGTTGTCAAGTTTCCACAACATTTTTTAGAAATCCTGCATTTTCTCTTGGTTTTTCATGGTCAAGGCTATGTTGTCACCAGTCAAAGAGCACCATTACACCATTTATGTGAGAGCTTGAAAAATGAGAATAGGCCCTTGAACGTTTAAGAAAATGTTGTATTCCTTGGAAGCAGCTGGTAGCTCCTTCCAGGCTCTGAAACCTAAGTCCATTTTGTATTTGAACAACTAATATGTAAATAAGAATTAAGTGTTTAAATACTGTCATGAATGTAACTGGGTTTTATCCTGTTTTGGAGCATTTTCCTTTTCCTTGGTTAGGCTCTGAGCTTTGGTTTTAAGTGGTGCCACATTAAAGAAATTTTTCAGCTTTAGAGAAACCACATCTTCCAATCTGAAAAACAGTATCCTAGCTTGTATTTCAGATCTATCTTTGAAGATACCCTTGATGTAATTCATCAATACCTTTAAGGAAATAGAAAGGAGACTGCTGTCAGTTAATTACAGAAAAAATATCATTATCTAATCATATACACATAGGAAAATTTCAGAGCTTTCACTGTGATTAATCATATAATGTGTAATACTTGGCAATTAGTCTAGAATGACTTTAAGGAGTTCTAGTTCACAAATTTTAGGCACAAAACCCCACCACTTTGTTGTACTTTAGATGTCTAATACTTTAAAAAATAGATTTGTTTACTTCTTTTAAAATACTCTTTAGAGCTCCTTTGAGTGCCTGAGTGTGTGTTACAGACCTGCCAAGGTTCTTCCTGCAGTTACACATTCACTTGTTAATGACTTTGTCTTAATCAATACTTTCTCAAATGGAGATGCTCAGATATTTCAAGAGTCACCTTAAAAGACCTCTGGCAGATAAATAATTAAACGACCTGCTGGCTGCCTTCCTGCATGCAGAGAACTTCTGGTAGAAACCTAATTGTTTGATTTCAAAAATCAAAACCTGCCAACCCCTTGAAAAAAGGCAGTTTTAGCTGTTTGAAGAATCTCACTGCTTTTAACAGGTCATTGTAGTGATGAGCTGCAGAGTGAAAGAAGAGATACTTTTGTTCATTAAATTTTGTAGCTTGCAGAAGAGAAGTGGGACGAAGGGGGAAGTGTTGAAAACTGGTACATGAAATCTCATCCTGTCAGGTTGCTAAGTAAGAGCTTGATCCTGGAGTTGCTCAAGTGCAGCTCCTTGGTGTCAGTTGTGTTGAGAGCATTACGCACGTGCACACGTGTTTGAAAAATGAGACAAAGGAAAGCTGAACCCATTTTCTTTACTGCCCTGACACTAACTTCATTAAGCTCAGTGGTAATAGGGGAGTCTGAGTGTTGGGGCTGGTGGGGCTGGTTGTCTCTCTCCTTTATGTCCTTCTGACCAGTGGAGCTCTGCTCTGACTATTTTGAGCTTGACAGAAATAGCTTTGACACGGTGACAGGACGTGTGCTAAGCTGCACAAATGTGCATATTAATTTGGTAATAAAGCAAGTTAGTATTTGTCATTGCTGCTTATTAGATTGATGTATTATCTATCTAGACAGTACCCTGCATCTTCTGGAGGCAGTGCTCGAAGATGACAGCTGCCAGCACACAGGAGGGGTGGAAACTGGGGTCTCAACCTCCTCATCTTCAGGAAAAAACACTTGCCAGAGCTACTCTGTTAGTAGCCTTTCTGCATGCAGTACGTCCTATTTGTAAATCATTGCAGGCTTCAGTAGATGAGCTTAGACACCCCAGAGGGTAGACTGGGAATTTAATTATGTTATGCATATTGGATTGAATATTAAAGTGGACTGTTGGATTGTTTGGAAAATGTGGTGGCTGGTTCCTTGAGGAAGGAAGATGTGCAAATCCAGATTATTCGTTTTTAGGCAACATCTTTAGACTCGAGGATTATGTGAATAAAGTTTCCTGCTGCTTTGAGACTGTTCTGAATGCCAAAGGGCTCTCTGACACAGTCAGGGACCTGTGTAAACTGGGCCATCTCTCCCCTGTGTGTTATCTCTTGTAGGTGACAGATCTCAGTGCCATGGCAGAACCCTTCCAGGAGTGGGGCTGTAGGAGGTCAGGTAATTGGCCTTGCTGGGATGCAAATAAGCCAAGTTTGGGATTCACTGGTGAGCTGTGGCAAAGGGATGCTGTGAAATTCAGTGGCATCAGCACAGCTACACTTAGGTTGATGAACAGTGGATATAAATATGTGTTAGAAAGCATTCTTTGTGCAGGTTAAGTTTTAATTTTGGTTACCTCTTTTTAGCGTCTTCATTCATGTGTGTTTGTATCACTTTTAATGTAACACAGATACTGACTTTGCTTTACAATGAAGTTCAAGATAAAAGCGTCTCAAGGAATTAAAAGAATAATTTAGCATAATATCTGGAAATAAGGAGTTTGACAACCTGTTAAAGGGGGAAAAAAGTAATATAAAGGATTATATCATGCTGAGTTGTCAGGGTCATTGTAGTTCACAAGTAAAGTTTTTTTAAGATCATCAAGATCTTAAAATTAGGAAGAATTCAACTATTTTTGTATTCTTGGATCATGATTCATGTATTATAATATATACAGTGTGTGGTCCTCCTCCCTCTGATCTAGCCCCTTTCCTGTCTACCTCAAAAATGGTGTGAGGATGCTTTTTCTGTTCAGCTCCCAAGGACTAAGTTTCTCAGATAAACTGTAATTTTTTTTTAACTAGTCTAGAGCTTGATGTGTTTAGCTCCCTGCAGTTACCAAGAGAGCCTCTTGGTTATAGCAGCTCAATATATACCTTGTTATTTATAAACTTGAGGAGGTTGGAAAACCTTAAGTCCAGCCATGCTCAGCATCTTTAAAGCTCTTTTTTCAAATATGTTTGCCATTAGCAAGAAAGCAGTTACATCAGACCTTTCCTTCTTTCTTGGTCAGGATAATTCTACTTCAGACAGAGCTGAAACTTGAACAGGGGAAAAGCTTTTGAAGTCTGCTCTCCCCTCCTCTGCTGCAGTTTGATTCTGTGGAAAAGCTCCTTCAGTGATGAGATGCAATAGCAAAGCTCAGGACAGGGATAGGTTAATAAATGTTACTTTATTCTGCCTCCTTTGACAGAGAGGAATGGCACTTAATGTTTAAATCACAAAGGTTCACTTTGTATGAGCTTGATTTTGAATCCTGCCTTCTGTATTATGCAGAAATGTAGTTGCTGTTCAGTGAGAACAGTTTTGTATGTGCAAGTTGCATTCTGTGCACCCTCTAAAGCTTCCCAAAGCATTTTGTTTGTTCAAAATTCAGCAAATAATGCTTACAGAGATCACCCCCTGAACATGCCTTAGGGAGCTTCATACTTAAAGCTGATGTCAGGGTTGTTTCACACCCTTTCAATCTGACATTTGATACTCATGACATATTTGTCACTTGACAACTGCTTGTCATTGCTTGTAGGAGGAAATGTTTTCTGTCAGGACACGGCTGAAGCACTGAGCTTTGTCCCATTCCCCTGTGATGGGCCTGCAGATAAGTATTTTTCCCTAAACCTCGGAGTTCTGCCCTCAGAGGTGCTCACTTTGAGGCTGCAGTGTGGTCTTCTGGAGGACCAGTCAAAGCAGAGGCACAATGAACCCTCTGTGTTTCCTGTCACCTCCACTGCTGCTTGGGATGAAGCCTCTTGTGCTCTGCTCTTCTGAGACAGTTTAGATAGCACTGGAGTCTCCTGCCATGTCCTTAGCTTGTCTGTTCCCTTAGGTGCTCATGGAAATAGAGGGGTCTTTGCAGACCTGATAATCCCATAATGAAGGTGAAAGATGCCTGAAAACTTTCCCTCCTCCATCTGGTATCTTGCTCATCTCTCCAGTGAAGCTGAAAGTATTCAGATTCAGGCAGTTCCTTCAGCCCTAATCCTTGAAAAGCCCAGTCAGGAGATTAGTATTAAAACTCATACTATTGAGAAGAAGGAAGAAGAATAATCCTCTGCTTTTTTTCTTTTCAGTTTTTCTCCAATTCTTTTGGGGTGGCATTTATTCAGCTTTTCTGTGAAACCTGGAAGGATTGATTTTTATTTCCCCTGCCCCATTTTCTGACTGGAAGTTGATAAGATCCTTCTGTAACCACCCCAGATGTGGGCACATACATGGCAACTGAATTTCCAAAATGTGGGAGGCATTACCTTCTGAAGTTTCATTTGATTGTCACAAGCTTGAAGAGGAGTTACCAAAAGTCCAGGTCTCTTCTAAAGCGGTCAGTGCTGCTGTCCTGCAGCTCAGAGCAGATCTTGTGGGGAAGCTCAGTACTCTTGGTGAACTCCTCTGTGATGCAGCCCAGGAGGGACAGGGTCAGTGCTGTGTGAGCTGGGCTGAGCTCTCAGTCTGCTCCATTTCTGCCTCCCTGGCTGCACCTCCCATCGCTGCGTGTGCAGGTTGTGATGTCCAGTGATGCTCCAGTGAAAACAGGCAGGCCTAGCAGGCTCTGGCTGTGTGGTTTGCTGCTAGATGCCCTGCTCAGGGGTAGACATTCAGATCATTTTGCCTCTTTCTAAGCAGATTTTTGTCTTTCTTTGGAAGCCTTCCAGGAGGAAATGCAAATAGACGAGTGATGGAGCGCGTGTAACACTGATTAGTTTTATTCTGGAAATGCCATACACATGATCTCAGCTAATCATGCTATATATATATATGTATTTATAAAAAAAATATACTGTTTGTCAGTAGGGAGAAGAGGCTCTTCCTCTAGAAAATCAATTTTTAATTCCTTATTCTTAGTGAAAAGGTGGCATACAGTCACAGATTTAATTAAAGGTATAGCAGGCTTTGTCAATCAAAGGAAGCAGAATTATACTTTGGTTACTTTTCAAAATGGCAGAGGCTTAAAAGCAAGACTAGAAAGCCTTCCCCACAATGTGTTAACACATTTTGACCATTATTAAAGCTCACGTTTGTGTTGTTTTGCTTGTGCTGATAAGAGAACATCATTATACAGAAAATCAGATTGAACAGTTTCTAGGCATTGCTGGCTTGGAGCTTTAGATCTTTCTCTGCTTCTCTGTGTAACTTTAATTAAGCATTAGGTCAATCTTGGAGGGGGCAAAGCCTTTCAGAAAGTAATATGTAGGGAATGGTACAATAGTATTTCTTTTATTTCAGCAAAGGTTTCATTTTGTTGTCAGGGCCGGAGATGCACAAAACTAATCACAATACAGCCAGGAAGAACATATCTTCTTGTTATGATAATGGAACTTTGTTTACCTGACCTTCCAATTAGTCAAATGTGGATTCTTGTTTGTATCCTGACTGCTTGATCTCTGTGGGTTCAGCTGGTTCAGGTACAGATGCACTTCAAAAACAACAGAAGAGCAACCCCCTCAAAGTTGATTTTCTTCATCTCCCACCCCAGCTTGTAGAAACAAATAAGATTTCAGCATGATATTAATGAATAGTAACAGAGTCAGAATAATTGGTACCCTCCTGGTTGTGATTAGGATTCAGGGGAGTTACTTAACAACCACTGTTTTCTTAAATATGAATTCTGATTAATAACAGAGAACTTTTTCTCTCATCTACTGTGCCTGTAACTAACACACTTTGCAGCTGCAGTACTTCCAAATTATGTATTTCTCTTTATGCACTATCATGTTCTGAATGGTAATAACCTCAGTAGGAAGTTTTGAGCAGCATATGTCTGTGTGACCCTTGATTTTTATTTTTTGTAGAATTTTTCATTTATTTATTTACTTTTGCCGTTATGATTGAGGATCACGCTGGTGCTGTTTAAATCTGTTGCCTCTTGTAACAGTTACCCCTGGCAAATAAACCTGCTTTGAGAGTGGCTGTTATGTAAACTCATGGATGCTGTAAGTGATTTCATTGTACTCACTGAGTAATTAGACACGAACTGTTAATGTCACAAAAGTATCTTAGGAAATAAACTTAATTGTGGTAGGGGGGTTGTATTTGTTTGTTTTGGTTTTATGGAGGCCTTACAGCTCAGGAAGAGCTTTGGCAGCAGCCCTGGCCATGTGTGCTGCATTAATCCCAAGCTGGCTGCCACATCCATTGCTCCCCTTGCTGTCACAGTTTGGTGCGTGTCAGTCTTCATTAGCTGACTATTTTAGGCATCTCCAGCCATTCCCCGGCTACAGCTCATTAAGGGTATTCCAGTGTGAGGAGTGCAGCAGGTCAGACTCTATTTTATGAAGTGCAGTTATGTGTCCAGCAACCCTCCAGCTGCCGCTCCAATGTGTTGTGCTGCTCTGGAAATCCGCGGGACGTGAGGGGAATGAAAGGCACTGTCAGGGTGTTTCATCTGCCCTTTCATTCCTGGGACACCACGGGGTGCTGGGCAGAGCAAGGAGCCACCACAGCTCTGGCTGCTCATCAGATGGGGTGGTCTGGAGGGCCAGAACCGTTCCTGTGCCTTGGGTTTTTAGAATTGCGTTTGAAAGTGTTGGAGAAAAAGTGCAGCGTGGAAAATGGATGTTTCAGGAGTTTGCACCAGTATAGTAAAATTTGCTGTAAAAGGAGGAAAGAGGTGGATTTTTCATGCCTTTTGAACTTGCTAACAGGTTTTCATATAAATTTAAAAATTTCCTCACTGATGTCAGCGACAGATATTTCAGAACTTACTAGGTCAGTTACAAGCAAGAAGTACTTACTTAATAATAAAGTATTAATATTTATGGGGATTGCATATTTATTCAGGGATCTCCAATTGTATTACAGATTAAATGAATTACTGCATACACCACAGGTTGAGGTACAGGGAAGTTAAATCAAATACAAATCATCCAGGCTTGGAGCCGGTGAGGTTCTTCAGGGAGTGCAATAATTTTTATCCACAGGCTGAGCATTTGCAAGGGCTTTGTAGAATCAGGTTCAGTGAGTCATTGGCAAGACTGGGAATTGAGAGGTGCAGTCCTGTCTCCCCAGCCCTGCTCTAACCAGCAGACCACACTTCTGCATCTTACTTCATCAAACAGCAAATCTCACTCCAGATTCAACCAGGGTCTGTTGGGTAGTTTTTATTTCTAAAAAGGACTGGAAATAAAAGACTCACTCACCCAAATCATGTAGAGATGACTCAGATAGCAAACTTTTAAAATCCTCAGGCCTCTTTTTTTTTAAAAAAAGGAGGGGAAAAAAAAGAAGGAAAGAAATCTGTGAACAAACTCCAAAGGAGTATCAAGAGACCTGAGCTGAAAGGAAAGTGTGTGAGCCATTCAGAGTACCATTAAAAGCTGGTGTTGTGCCAACTTGTGGTCCAGCACTGTTCTTCAGTGTAATTTATTTTGCTCCTAAAACAAACCAGCCCCACTAATGGCAAACAAAAAAGCTTCTTTCTTCCAGGTTTTGATTGTTGAATGAAAGGATTTTGGAATAAGCAAACCTAACCCACTTAGATTTCATGGCATGCACCTTCACCCAGGGTTTTTTTGTGTGTCTCTGTTAACTTCCCCACTCTCTGCTCGTGTTGCTGTAACTGTGTCATTCAGATCAGAGTCACAGCCCAGAACTTGATCCCAGTGTATTATCTGTGCCTCACCTGGGCATTCTGGCCATGGCTTGTCAAGTGGATAAAGTGGCTCACCCTCAGTGGTGTGAATAAAAGAGTATTTGTGGTGATTGTAAATCCCATTGAACTAAGGGGGTTGCTAAGTCAAAGCACATATTTAGAAGCATTTCTCTGCGTTGGGGCACGAAGGAATCAGTCCTCTCAGCTTTGCCTGTTGAGAACTAAAAACTGAGTTAAATGAATAAATGTCATTCAATTAGCATTTGTGTTTAACAGTTTATTTTAAAGCAGAATGTGACCAAGATGTTCAACCTCTTGAAAATACAGATTTGTAAAAGGAGTGTGAAAGCTTGGAAACTTTGCAAGACTCTGAGTGTGTAGAAATTGGGTATGAAATTAGTATTTTGGAGTCTATAAACATCCTCTGGCTGTGCTGTCCAGCAATATCCTGAAAGATGATTGAACTGCAGTTTTCTAGAACACTATTCTTTTGATCCAGGAAAACATCAAAAATTGTATGAGTGTTTCAACCTCCCTCTTTCAGCAAAGATCTGAAAACCAACTAAATACACTCATTAAAGAAAGGTTTGTGCAGGAGAATGTCTACGGTAACTTTGGGGGGTTAGAAAGAGGCTTGTTCAGAGGAATTTTAAGTAAGCTACAGGTTAAAGTAATTTCAAATTCTGCATAAGTGTGTCTCTTTCTCTGCCTGCTGTTGGCATTGTTTGGTCTTTTGTACCCGTGTAATTTACTCCCACGCAGAAGCCATTTGCGCTGCTCCCTGCCCTTTGGGAGTGGTTTAAAATGATCTTAATGTAAATGAGAGCCCTACCCTGAGGTCCAGGCTGCTCCCTGCATCTCAGTGCCTGAGGTTACTGCAGTTTCTGCAATAATGTGACTGCAGAGTGTGGATCAGGGGCAGCTCTGACCCCCAAACTGCACCTCTGGGAGCTTTCAAAGAGAAACTCTCTGAGCAGTATCTCATTACTTCTGCAAATAATTTTTTTAAGCAAGCAAGAGGAAGATCCTTTGTAGCCTCCAAGGAATCTTTCCAGAGTCCAATCAGACAAGAAATAGAAAAACATTTACGAGAAAGGAGGCAGCTCAGATGAGAGACTCTGACAGCTGCTCTGCATTGTGTGAGCGCCTTTAGGGCTGGGCCCAGAGATTTGTTTCTTTTAAATAATGAGGAGGAGTTTTTCACACTTTAGAAGTTTTTGATTTTGTTTTGTTTAACTTGTCTGTAGCTTTCAGGTGTCAAGGAGATTTGATGGTCTCTTTTTTTTTTTTTTCCCCTTTTTTTTTCTCTTTGGAGTCTTCAAATCTCCTGACAGGTTAAACCTTTTCTGGCTGACCAGTCACATCAAAAATAATTTAGCCCTGTGCTTGTTGCTTTTCCCCTGATGTTTGTACAGCTTGATTTAAGAGAGGCAGAAGGCAAGAGGCATTTCTAGAACAAGAAATAATTTGTGCTCTTACTTGCAGTAATATGTATGTCCTAGAAAATGCCATGTTTTGACTTTTCTTACCAGTGGAAGCAGAGCCGAGTTTCTCAGCTGAGGACCTGAACTGGAGTGAGCATCCTGGTACTACTACCTGGACTAAACAGGCAGATCTTGTGGGAAAACAGAACTCCCTGAAATGCAGTTCTTGTTGAAGGAATCAGAGTTTCAATTGGAGAATTTTTAATGTACCTTCCTGTCACCTACCCAGGCCCTACTGGACTGGGGGGTTTTTTGGGGGGTAGAAAGTAATGAGTTTGTCTCTGTGATATATTCATTCTCGTTACATTTCTGATCTGTGGAGCTACTCCTGGCTTCTGCTGTTTTGCTGGTGTGGTGTGACCCTTGCAACAACAGCTCCTCTTGCAGCTGGAGCCACATTTTCCTTTTGACTTCCAGGTTATCTGACTGGATGCTCTGTGGTGCATCCACCATCCATCCCTTGCTTCAGAACAGCAAAGAAACGTGCTGGGGAAAAGGTGTCAGGTGAGAGGTCCCAGCCCATGTGGAGCTGGGTGGGGTTTGTGGTTTGGTTCTGCTGTCAGCATCACAGGCAGGGAGCTGGGACAGTGTTGACAGCATCTGTGCTGTTGCCTGGCCTGGGAAGCTGCCACAGGAGCTGTTCCCAGTGCAGCCATCCCTTTGTGCAGGACAAGTCTACATCCAAACAGACTCTCAGACTCCTGAAAGTCTGGTGCTTTAAAGGTGAATCTTGCAGTCACTCCCTTCTTGGCAGTAAGGTCCAGCTTTCAGGGCTGAGAATGGAGCTGGAAGCCTCCACATTTTGGGCAAATGTTCCTGTTCCTTTGAACCTCATGTTACAGCACCATTTTCAGATAGGTGCAGAAGGGAACCTGGGAGAAAAAATATAATTGAAAGTCTTTCTACCAGTTATATATCAAAAGCATGTTCTG
Organism: Prinia subflava; assembly: GCF_021018805.1. NCBI lineage: Eukaryota > Metazoa > Chordata > Aves > Passeriformes > Cisticolidae > Prinia > Prinia subflava. The sequence continues at coordinate 7,560,580 of NC_086260.1, read as the reverse complement.
CTTTGCCTAAAAGAAACCCCAAAACATATTTATGAGACCAAACCAGTTTTGTTCACTTGTGTACATACACACACACACACAGATGCTGTAGCAGTATATCTAACATGTATGTTCTGCATATAAACAGAAAATGATACAGCTACCAGAAGGTTTTGCAGTTGTACATTGTTTTTCAAATTTCTGTATCATTGCCACACAGAACTAGAAAAATATAAACCTATCAGAAAGTAAGCAGCTCTGGTTTTCTTTGTGTTAGGAATTTTTTTAATAGAGCTTGCTTTGCCTTTAGCTGCAAAGCCTGAAATTTAAATTGCTGCAGGCTCCCTTGATTTCCATGGTTGAAATAAACGCTCTGTATCATTTTGCTATTCATGTCATTACTCCCCCTAATCACCACACTCATCCCAGCACACTGTGTAGTGTGCTCAGTTGAATATCTCTGACTTTCAGGAGGCTTCCTGGCTGGCTGTTGTTTGTTTCTGAAGCTGCACAATGACATACTCTATTGGGCTAATTTGATAGTTTGCATTCCAGTTGCTGTGAGTTACTACTTGTGTTTTCTGTTTGCCGTGTAAATGAAGAATTGAAATTTACAGGGAATCATTTGCTGCTGCGGTCTCTTCACCTGAATTTACAGATTGTGATTAATGGTCCAAGTTTGGTGAAAGTTCAGAACTTTCACCCTTTTCCCCTCCCTCCCCACCTCTGTAAAAGTTAATTGCTGCTGCTGCTGCATATTCAGCAGGGAGCTGGGATGGAAGTGCAAGAGAGTTAATTTCCTGCTGAATATGGGAGCACATCTCTGCTTGGACTCTCTTCCTGTGATCAGATTCGTGCACTCAGGCGTTCATGTCCTTGCATTCATGGGGTGACCAGTTAATTTCCCGTGTGTGTGGCTGGAGCTGCTCCTCCTGAGCAGGGTGAGCTGTCCCTGGGAGCAAATATCAGAGCAGGGCTGGGAGCCAGCAGAGGCTGCAGCAGCACTTAGTGCTGCTTAAAGTACAGCCAGGATTGTGAAACTGAACACATGCAACTCGCTATGATGGTGAGAGAAAACAATTTTATCCCAAATACTTCTAAACATCCTAAACATCCATCAGGTTTTTAGTATGGTTTGAAAAGTTACTGCCCACCAACCCCTTGACTCCTGCATTGCCACAAAAGGCCCAGATTGTGGCATAGGTAGCAGAAGCTCAGCAAGGTGAGGTGTTCAGAGGTCAGCAGAGCTGGTAGATTTGTAAATTAAACTGGTATAATTACAGAGGAGTGTCCCTCTCTGTGCCCCTGCAGGAGAGAGAAGGCAGAAGGTACTGCAGATGCTGTGCTTGATTCTGGACACACGTTGATAAGCAGAGAATGTATTTTAGTGTATTAATTTCTGTGGCTGTGATTTATTTCACAAACAAGGTCTCAGAGTCCCTTTATTTTGCTAGGAACACTTGGGAAATAGAATGGCTCTCAGTGTTTCTCAGTCACAGTCTTGCCTGGCTTTTGCAGTTTTTGGTGTTGTGAGAGTTAGGATGATCTGTCCGTCCCCCATGTCAGAACAACTCAACACTGCTTACCAGGTTTGAACCAACAGTAAAGCCCTTTGTACTCAAAAGAAATTATATTTTATTTCAAAGATCAAACAGCCAGCGAAAACTGTACTGGCGTGACCTGTCCTTCTGGAAGGGGTAGGAGGGAAAGAAAACTGTATGTGGATGTTGTTTGCTTGTTTGAAATGATTTTTGTAGCAGTCACTGAGAACTGACATCTTAGGAGCTGCCTGACCAGAGGTTGCCTGACTAATTACTGTTTCTATTACAATCCTGAGATCCACATTGCGAACGATGAGAGAAGTAAAAATAAAAGCAAATATGCCACTTGGATCCTGTTTGTTTTCTAGTAGATGAGACAAATGGCTTTGTGCTCTGCTTGCCATAATCAAACAAATTGTTTTAAAAACACATGTGGGTAGATACACACACACACATATATATCCATACTTGGGTTTATAGGTTTAATCCTGGGAGGGAGGGGGGTCTTTATCACAGAAACCAATTTTAAATAATTATATTTAAAGAGTAACACAGGGGAAGTCATGCACAGCCACGGAGCAGAAAGGCCCAGTGTGTATTGTAGCTCTGTAATAGCTATTATTTATCACAAATGTGCCGTCTGTTTGTTCACACAGAGTAATGAATGACCTTTCTGTTTCCACAGCTAGACCTGTGTAGACTTCAGCTGATGGGGGTGTAGTGCAGCAGCTATTTATCATGCTTCACTTATACTGATCACTGCTTTAAGCTGTACCACCAGGGAAATGTGCTGGACTTACATTATGGTTCAAAAAAGTAGCTTTTATGGGGTTAACAGTTAAGAAAAGCAGCTACTTTGTGTCCCTGACTGCTGTAATTCAAAATTAACTTTGCTGGAATTTGAATGAAATTACTGCCAATATTGTCATAAGCAAATTTATCAGCCAAGAACTTGTGTTCTGTGTCTTAGCAATGCAGGGCCTGATTTGATGGGTTTTGTTGTTTTTAGGGTGGGTTTTGTTTGCTTGTATTTGTTGTGTTTTGACAGTTTTGTTTGTTTGTTTTTGGTTTGGTTTGATTTTTTGGGTGGGGTGCTTGTGTGATTCCTTTGTAAAGCTTCAGTTTCTTGCATAGATAAATGGGATGGAATATATGAATGAGAAGGAGGTGACTCAGGAGAGGTAATGCATATACATTTTAGTGCAGAAAAGGTATATGAGGAAGTTACATTTTTAGCTCCTCATACTGTTCAGAAATTAATAATGTAAAGAACAAAAAAGACTGTGTTTGGGAGGGCAGGGGAGGGGTTAAGACAGAGTGGGAGGGTGAAGTGACTGAACTGTTCTTGGGAACAATCAAGGTCTCCTGTTTTGTTCTTCCAGATTGCCCCAATTAGTTATATTTTACTGATGCAATCCTTGGATGTCAGAAGTCAGTCTTTTCCCATGTGGAATGTTAAAAAGCAAAATGCAGTATTAATGCTTGAGGTGGGACCTCTGCAACTGTGGTATAAAGCGTTAAATGACATTAATTTAGACAATAATACTATCATCACACTGCTTTACAAGCCAATAACCCAGCTCTTGTTCCCCCTTGTAGTTTATCTCAAGGAGGGAAGTGGATTATTGCCTTATAAAACAGGCACAATGGTGTAGGTGCTGTTCTGCTGCTATTACTGCAAATGTTTCAGGAATACTGAGCAAGAGAGGTACTGAACAAAAGTGGAGAGAGATGGGAGACTGCAGCACTCACTCTGTGATGTGAGCTGAAAACCACAGAATACATTCACATGTGGAAAAGCATGGTTGGGAGAATCTTCCCCAGGGCAGGAACATGGCCCAGGAGTCCCTCTCACCTCTTTTAACACAGACAATTGGATGGGAGAGAGATTGAGAGAATTTTGGCCTTGAGGCCAGGCTTGCAGTTGCAGGATCATGTTTGGTCCAGGCTGAATTTGTGCACAGTTAACAGCAGACACTAACTTTGTGTTACCTGCCTATTGGCAAAGCTTTATCACCTAGTTGCTGATCAGCTTTTGTTATTCTAAAAAACATTTACAGCCATGATCCAGCAAATTCGAGACTCTCCAGGGTGTTTCTGAAGGACAGTATGAGGCTGATACCAGCAAATTTAGCCCTTGAGGTGATGCAGGGAGCCTTGGTGTTGGAGATGCAAAGGAAAGCTGGTGGGCTCTTACCCTTGGACCTTGTTCTGGGGTTTGGGGGGCTGGGTGGGTGCTGCTGTAGCTCCTGCTGCTGGAGGGAGGACGTGCATGGTAAATTCTCCAGAGGGAGGAATTCACTTTTCAAGGTACAAACCACTTTTCTGTTGTCTGGCAGATGAGCACTCTGTGGTTTGGCACAAAATACCTCGTAGCAGTGCTTTTTGCATGTGAAATTAATGGTCTCTCCTCTCATTTGATCTTGAACTCCTTTTCAGTAAAAGCTTTTCAATAAAAACCTTTACAGTATTCAGTAAGATAAGTGGTAAGACAGCAGCATTCGATTATTTAACCTTCCCTGTTATTTGGAACATGGTCGTGTCCCCTGACATTGGTTAATTACTCTGAAAATTACCTTGGTTATCCAAAACCTCAACTCTCCACACACATCCTGTGTCTCTGTGACATTCACATACTCAAGGTTGTTCTGTGTTAGCGTAAATATCTGACCAGTTCCCAGAAACTAAACAGGGAGATTTTGCCTCTCATTACATTTATGTTTATTTCTGACAATCTCAGCATGACTGCTGCTTTACATTCATCCATTTAAACTGGTGATTTTTGTATTATACTTAGAGCTACCCTGTGCTACAAATTGCAGAAAGTCATAGTATTATAATATCGCCACCTGAATTTTTGTCCCATCCACCAGTGAGCCCTCTTTAATTCATTTGTCAAAAAAAATCCTGATTATTTTCCATTTACATTATTTAAAGTTAATTTGTATTACTGCTAATAATTTGAAAATAATTTCTGCATTGGATAAAAGCATTGGATAATGTTACTAGTCTCTGTTTTCAACATTGCTATGTTTTGTGTTTTCAAAACCACTGCAAAACAGTTCAGTTTTTGAATTCAACATTTTAAATTGATGTTTAGGAAGTGTTTCTCTTGTTACAAGATTCCATTTAATTGTGAGTCAAAAGAAACAGGGAATTAAGAAGAAATGGGAATATATTGGTATCACTAGGTTTTGTCTCGGAAATATTGTGCGTATTACAGTTTATCAAAACATTGCTCAGGATTTGTGAGGTGGTTTGCATGAAGTAAAATATTCTACGTGTTTTTTAGATCCCATCAGAAATTACTCAAGAGAAAGTAACATGCAAGATTTGTGGGAGAACATAAAGCATTATATTGATGGATCTGAGGGTGTGGGAGGATGGAGAGGTAATTTGGAGTGATAAAGATGAAAATTTTATTTTCAAACCTCAGTATGATTGGAATGAGTGCTTTATTTCTTTCCCCAAAAGTAATTATAACAGGAAAAATACTTCTTTGCCAAGAGGGAGCCATGCTGCTGGTGGTTTGGCTTAGTGGAATGTTTGGGGTTTAGTGATTCTGTTGCCTGTTCACACCCAAACCACTCAGTGCTAGAGGTGCCTCTTATTCTGAAGGTCACACCCTATGTGTGCAATTATACTTTGAATAATGTATCTTGATTGTTAAATGCATCTTGATTGTTATTTTTCTCCTACTGGCATAAATAATGAACTGGTAATCTATAAATTTGTTGACTTAACAGCAGTTAATGAGTGTTTTATGTGGATGAATTGGGTTGTCCTAAAAGTGATGCTTAAATATATAAGTGGGTTTGGAAGTGGATTTATCACAAATGAATTAAAGAACTTGGGGCTGCTTGTTCCTGCAAGAACAATGTTCCTGCTTGTTGGTTTTTTTCCCTTTGTAATATCTTAGTAAATAAACTAAATTCTCTGGAAGGACATGTGCATTATAAGCAGGGCAAGCACCTCAGTAGATTTAGAACTGTACTTTCAAATTCTTGATCAGAGTTATTTTAAAAATAGTTTGAAATTGAGGAAGCCTTTAAATAAGAAAATGAACTTATATATTCATGTTGCATAATTCAGTAGGCAGGGTGGTGTTACCACCCTTGTCAGAATACAAAGAACACATAAACCACTGGATGTTGTCCTCAGAAAGTTGTCCCCTGCTCACTGCCACATTCCTCTCTCTCCTTTCTCACAGCCGGGGGGCAGAGCAGAAGTTTTGGAGGGATTGCAGAGGGTGGAAACCACAGCTCTCCTGTTGTGGGTTGTGGATTACTGCCCAGATCCCCTCCCTGAAAGTGGAGGTGACAGCTGAAGGCAGGGCAGCCCCTTCTGCTCTCCTGGGCTCTGTCAGTGCTGCCCCAGCGCTGGAAGAGGGAGCGGGGCTGGTCCTTGGCTGCTCCGTGGTGTGCAGGCTGTGACTGGCAGCAGGAGCTCTGTCTGTATTCACAAGCCAAGTCACAGCCCTGGGCTTCTGGCCCATCCTGCCATTTCCTGCTGCAGCAGGCTGAGGGACAGGGCAATAACATCCCGAGCCTTGCAGAAGGACAACAGTCAGCTCTGAGCTTGCTGCTGTGGTGGCTGGGAGTGAGGATGTTCCAGTCCTCTGCCTGCTGCAGATCTAAGAACCTCCTCCTCCTCCTCCTCCTCCTCCTCCTCCTCGCTCCTTCCTTCCTGAGCTCAAGAGTCCAGTGACTCGTTGCTGAACAATAGGACAGTGAGCATTAAACATGTCGTGTTTTTTGCTGTTCCCACTTGGTCTGTACAGTGAGATGTGGGAAGCTGGTGGGGATGGTTAGTTATTTCACCGAGCCAGGAGAATAGATGAGGAACAAAGTCAGCTCCTGCTGTGGTTCTCTGTGGGAAATATCAGTTATAAGCAGCCTAGTCTTGGTCCTAAGCACCAGTGAACGGGATCTGTTTCCACAGTAGAACCAGAAAGGATTCCATTACTGAAAGCAGAGGGGAAAAAAAGTACCTTTGTTGTATCTGACAGCAATGAAGTCGCTGTGTAAGAATTCAAATAACAAAACATGATCATTTCTACCTCCTAGTAAAAACACCATGGAAAAAGGCAGTCTCCTAAGATAAGTAATATATTATGTTTTGGTTTTCTACTTTTCTCTAAATCAACTACAATTAAAAAAAAATTATTTATCTTTCTGAGTAGGTGGTATCTATTAATATTTTAATTTGGGTGAGGTTTTAACTCGAATCAACAATATTGTTACGAGCTAAAAATGCCTGAGTGAGTCCGTAAGGTCCAGGAAGACGAGTTCTATTCCCTCAGCCTCTGTGCTTTTCTTTACACTGACTTCAGGATGCCCACGCTCAGCTTTCAGATGAGAGGCCATTAGATGGGCTAATGGGGCTTCGAACTAACCTGAGGCAATGTATGTGGGGAACAGCATCTCTCTTAACATCTTATTAGAACTCCCTCAAGTATAACAGGAGGGTAGAGGTAATTAAGCTAAAAATGCAAATAAACACGATGTGACCATTTTTATGCCAAGTGACCAGCTAAAAATAAGTATCTGTTGGGCATAAGCTGTTTCCATGGAGCAGGGTAAGTACCAGTTCACTGCTTGTGGCAGGGTCGTGATCTCCTGCTGTGGCCCAGATTGAAAGGTGAAGATTCACGATATTTATCCTTCCAGAAAATGTCTGGGGTCCTGTTAGAGGAAAGAGAAAAAGGTGGACAATTTGGTAGGTTGTTCAAGTCATCTTCCCACATTGGGCCAACTGCAGCAGAAGGAGGACAGTCGTTATCAGTGCTGGCCCTGTGAGGACAGTAAAAATGAATTGATGGCTCTACTCCAGTTCCTAATAGAGCAACTTGTTCTAATTGTGCCTCTTTGTGGACTCTACAGAGGAGAAATGTTTGGCAGAACACAGAGGATTAGCTGCTGTTATGCCACGGAAAATCCCTGCTCTGAGGAGAGCATGAGGAGGACGTTTGAGGCAGGACGGTCGTGCAAGGGCTTGTCTGCCATGCTCAGCATCAGCTGAGAGAGAAATCAGTCCATCAGTTTTCACAGGCAATACAGCATTCTCCTTAAACCTGGTCCTCCACACACCAGTGGAAGTTTTGCCACTGGAATCCATGGTTCTGGAGTTAAAGAGGTTTCATTTTAGTCGTCACACAACTGCTGATATTGGTGAACGAAATCACCTTGTGAGCCCCTCACAAAAATTACTTCATATATTTCCCTTGTTTGTGAGATCACTGTCTTCTCCTTGGGTCCCTAAGGATTACAGTGCTGATGGTGAGCTAGTTTCTTACTGCATTGGTTTTGAAGAGGAACAGTTCTCCTCATAGCTCAGCCCTTTCCTGAGCAACTGAAAGATCTGTGCAATTTTTCCTGCACTCATGCTTTCTCTCAGGCATGCCAACTTGTGATTTGGGCGAGTTGTGTTTACATAAAATTTCATTCTCTCAGGAGTTTTTTCATTCAGGAACTGTCTAGCACAAGTTCACAGTGGAAATTTGCTTGATGCTGAGTGCCCTTTCCTCCTGTTGGTTTTAAAACGACTTATGGGTACTAAGCTTCTTGCAGGATCATGTGCCATCATTTATTTTACACAACAGTCTGTTTTACATAATAAGATTTACAACATCAAAGACAGCAAGAATGTTCTTTTTAAGAAAGAGACTGTGAACCCCTTACATGCTTAGGAAAAACATTCATCTCCTGTATGTATTTTTCACATACTGGAATGCCTGCCATTTAACAGTGTCTAGGGATTTAAATGAAAGCTGACAACAGAAATATCCTAGACATACCTCTTTTTTAAATACCTTTAACTTCTTTTAGCTGCCTGTCTTCTAGCTTTGCTTTGTCACAACAAAAAGCCAAAATCGTAGAGCTAGTTTGTTTACAGGATTTCCAGGGTACTCCAAATAATTTCTGTGCCTGGTGAAATCTCAATAAAGAGATACAAGAGCGCTGTCAAGTATGCACCGAGGAGAAGAGATCTGGCATTGTGGGTTTTTCCCTCTCAGTGAAGCAGTTGCACTGCCATGGACTTGAAATCAGGCAGAACCCGGCCCTTTCCTTCACAGCTTTTGCCCCAGGAAGGAGCTGTGGAGTGCAGACTGTGTTTCACTGGTCTGGTGGGTGCTGCTGAAAGGGCAGGGGCACCCAAGGGTGTCTGTGGAGGGCAAGGTGGGCAGACCTGCCCTGCACCGCCCCTGTGGGCAGAGACCTTGTTCAGTCCCTTGGTTCAGGTAAGGCTTTCTTGCACAGCAGGGCAGAGGAGCTGAAACAAGTCAAGGAGATGAGTAAGATGCTTGCTGGTGAAGTGATGAAATACACCAAGTGTTAGATCCTTCTTTCAAAAAGAAGACAGAGATATAAAAAGGGTGGGAGAGGTGGACTTGTAACCTGTAATGTCTGTGGACCAGGGGGTCAGGAAGAACCACTACACAGTGCTGGTATGTTTATAGGTTGTTTAAAGAGCTGATTTGGTGAGTAGTAGGAGTGAGGGGTTAAAGTTAAGTACAGAAGTCAGACCAGTTGATTAAACCAAATAACTATCAATATATTGCTCTCTAAAAATTTTAGATTTCCTATTCACTGGAGTCCTTTAAAGTCCTTTGCTGTTTCAGTGTCCTCTGTCATGCTTCTCATAACCTTGTGAAATGGGCTGGCTCTGTAACCTGAACAGACTTTCTGGCAGCTGCAGTACCCCAGAACTGGGATTTTGTAGCAAAAAGAGATCATGGCAAGAACGATCTTAATTTTTTTTCTTTCTTTTTCAATTTTTAGACCATTTCAGTGTAAGAACCCACTTATTCCTGCTACATCGTACATAGTTGTAGGGTTAACTAATTTTGTTAAGATCTAGAATGTGCTTTTAAATATACTCTGGAGAAAAATTTCGCCATGGCAGGCAATGAAGATGATGAACTAATCAGTTGTCTTTGTCACCGGTTTTATGATTCATTTTTTATGATGCTCTGTCTTTATGAAATCATATGAAATGTATGAAATCGTCCTTGTTTGCAAGACTCTTTTAAAATGTTTTGGAATTCTTATTTGCAAGCCGCGTTTCGGCTATAAATACATTGGCAGATTAGAATTTCATTGCTGCAGTTTTTCCTAACTGCCTCAAGCACAATCTTCATGCAAATGGAATAATCCCTTTGCTTTGCAGTCTCTAGGTCAAAACTGGAAGAATGCTTTCAGGGACCTGCCTGCCTTCCTTAGCTGGCTCCCAGAGAGGAACAGACAGTCACTGGAACAGCTCGTGACATATGTTTGGCAGCAAAAGCACCCCTGACTCCACGTTCCAGATTACACTTCTCAGCTATGGCTGGCCCTCTTCCTGGGCACTCATTAGCTTTTCTTTTAGTCATTTTACACCCAACAGAGGTGGTCTCCTTCTGCTAAGATATTACTGTTAGCTTTTTTTTTTAATGCAGAAGGTATGATCTCTGCTGTGTAGTGGTGGGAATGTGTTGGGGTTCCCTTTGGCTGGAAGGGTGGTTGGCAGGAAAAAAGTACATTTATTCTTAGCAAAGAGGGACGTGTGAGCTGGGGGGTACAGCTCAGGAGAAATCTGTCATGTGTCAGGAGTCTTCCTTTGCACTCCCTGCAGCCTCAGTTCTGCCTGCTGCTGTGGAAGGCAGGAGTGTCACCCCTCTGTCTCAGACACCCGTGCAGGCAGACCCAGCCTTTTGAGCAGCAGATTTCTCTGGGGCTATCTGGGAGCTGGCCCCTCTCCCCACTGGGGTCATCTTCCATTCCTGCCTGCAGCATCTTTTGTTTCTGAAGAGCAGGACCAGGATGATGGAAACCACCCAGGGCATGAGAACCAGAGAACAAACAGCAACAAGAGAAACCTCAGAATGCAGAGGGGCGACTGGCTGAGGTAATTTAAAATAAAAAATGGCTCTTGTCTAGCAGCTCCTTTATAACACATAGTTACTGTCTAGAATATCTCAGGAAACCATTTTGTATTCTGCTAGTGTAAACCTAGATAGCAGATTTATCTATAAAGATTAGGAGTTATTCAGGAAAGTTTCATTTCATTGTTGTATTAAAACCAGAACATTCCTGTCTCTTTGTCATCTAACTGTTTTATATATTAAACTAATTACTTTAGTGAGGCTAAGTTAAACAATTATTAGTCAGACTGCGTATTTGAGTCTCTTTATGGCATCAAGATAAAAATCCAGTCATCCCACGTTATAAGCTCTTCCCTTCTCTTCCCTCACCTCCCCCCAGAAAAGGTTTAGGTTGTTTGGTTGTTTGTATTCTTTGAAGAATACGAAGGTTTTGCACTTCAGACAAGCCCATTTCCTTTTTTAATGGGAAAAGCTCCAAGCCCTGCTTTTTAAACAGGAGGAGAAAGATTATTTTTGCAGGCTTCTGTTGAGCAGTTTTGCACAACACCCTTTAACAGGAAAGCGTGGATTGTCCTAAATTTTCTTCAAGGTGGAGACAGATAACCTTCCTGTTTTAAATTACTTACCACAATTAATGGTTTGAGATGATGATAGTAATGTGTAAGTTATTTTAGCCTTTTACCTTTCTTGTATGAATGAGTTTAATGCACTGTGCCACTTGAAGTTCACTACTGAACTTATGGTACTTGAACTCAAAAGTTTTTTTGTAACAAAGAAGGGCAAAGACACCAATTCCTCATGTAAAAACATTTAAAGGAATGGTCCAAGAGTAGACCCAGTGTTAAGTCAGTGTTGAGAATAATGGATTTAAGCACAGGTTAAAAGAAGGCCAGATCTTCAGTTAGAGATGGTTGTCTGGGCCCTTAAGGAAAGAAGTGATGGAATTAAAGGGACAAATACTCAGTTGTGCTGCACGAAAATGTTTTGAACTTTCTCACAAATCTTTTCGTTTTGTATCTGCTGATGAGTGTAGGTCATAAAACTATTTCAGGAATGCAAACTAAACATAGCCACAACTTTACAAACTAAATATGACCACAACTTTAGAAAATATCAAAGCATTTTTGCATGTGGAATCATGAGTGTGGTCTGGGAAAGGATATAAATGCCTATCTAATTTCTAAACCCTTTAGTATGAGGAACAGCAAGTACTCAGTACATGTAGGGCACGCTGATACATGGGGACATCCACATGGTGTTGCACAGGCAGAGGATCTTGTGTTTCTTCTTGCTGTTCTGGGTCTTCAGAGCTATGGGTGACTAGACAGGGACAGAGACCAGAACTCCCATCTTTGCCCCAGGAGGATGATAAATAATTTTGTGACACCTTTTCCATAGTCCTGTAGTGGACTAATGGGATTCAGCACTTGACCAAATTCCCAGTACCTGCCAGTTTGGCAATTTTAACCACAGTGATGAAGCATAAGGTCACGATTGCAAGACATGCAGAGAATGATTTGAACATAAAAGTGCTGTCACTGGAAATTTTCAAGATTTCAGATTTAGAAGAAATTGTTTTGTTTTATTAAACAGAGACTGTTAGCTATATGGGCCCAAGGCAGCCAGAAAGTTCTTACTAAGAACCAGTTCTGGGGGAAGTGAGCTTCGCCTCCAGCACGTTCTTGGTTCATCATATTCCATGGATGATTCATCAAGGACAGTTCCTCCTTCCAGTTAGTTTAAAAAAGAAAATTAAACATCCCAGCATCACCACCATTAAAATGTTATATGATGCTCAGATACACACATTTTTAAAAAGAGCGTATATTTTTTTTTCCCAGTTTTTGGATTTCCAGATCCTAAGGCTAACCTCTTTTCCTTTTCCTTTACTTTTCTTCTCTTGTTTATTTGAACGAGTGCAAAGCAGAAAATAGCTTTCTGGCAGTAAACGCTCTCTGGCAGTGGAAAGTATTTGATGGTTAAGAATGAAAAATACAGGGTTGGAATATGTGGTGGTTGAGCTGCTCTGCTGGCTGGGCACCTTCCCGGATGGCCAGACGTGTCTTGCTGCCACAGATTTATAATGTGCCATTTCTGCAGAAGGGGGAGGAAAATACTCTGTGTAAATGGGGAAGGGAGAGGCTTCAAAAAAGAGAAGCTGTTTTTGCTTTGGATTTTAGATGCTTTCTGAAGTCATCGTTCATTGCTTGCCTTCTAAAAGACACCACCACTGAATAAAGGAGTGATGCCTTGCATGGCACCTCCTTCTGCAGAGTTCACTGCTGTACCAGAGCTCTGCTCTTGCCTGTTTGCAGAGTGTCTGGCCCACAAAAGCCCAATGCTAATGGAGCCATATAGGCCACAGTACATTAATAATATTAATGCCAAGCTACCACATCTGCGTTACGTTTCCTGTGCTGTGGAATTACCCTCTTAGCCAGATAAGTGCCTACTTTCCACTTTCCATTCCCTGCAAAAGTGAGATTCGTTTCACTGCTCACTAGCTCAGAGAGAGGCTTTGAACATGAATTTCTCCTGCAATTGCCACAGTGGGACAGCCCGTGCATACCAGTGTAATTTGCATTGCTGTCTGAGGACACTTCCACGCTTTAAGCACTTCAGGAGCCACCAAAGCAATTTATGCACTGGGCAGCCAAGTATGCTCCTTCCTGTACCCTGCTGTGCAGCTCTCCCTGCCAAGCAGAAACCCTGAGTACTGCCCCCCGTTCTCCTCCAGCTCCCTCCCCAGGTACACTGGCTGTCTCTGGAAGCAGCTCTCAGCCCAGAGCTGTCTGCAGAGGTGCCCTTTGTTCCTGGAGCAGTCTCCCTGCTTGGGGAGCCGCTGGGGAGCGTGGGGATGTGGGGAGCAGGGACAGTGTTGGTCCCTCTCTGTCATGATTCGTTCAGTGCACACTGGGAGCTGTGAAATGGTGCTGGTGGTGACCTTGCACTCCCACACAGGCAGCCTGACCCAGGACGTTTCCCGTGGAAGAAACTTGTACTTAATTTCAAGCATCAAAATAGAAACCCACCATCTCTTTGCTACTAAATACATAGCTAATGCCACTGTAAACTTGTTCTATGTTTTGGGACTGAAGTGCAGCTTATTTTTAACCTGAAACTCACTTTGGTGAAGAACATCCTTCCTCCATCAGCCTGTTTGCTGAGCTCTGGCTGAGCAGCCAGAGGAAAAATGAAAGTGGTGTTTCCTATGAGTAACTGCAGTGCCAACAGGAGCCCTGCTATGGACCAGTATACACTGGGGCAAATGATAGTGTGTGATTTGTTTGATAGGAGAAAAGTAGATTTAGCAAAAGGAAAATCAATGTAGAGGTAACATTGGCTTACATGGAAATAGTGTCTTCTTAATGCATGGTATTTGCTATTTTATAGCAATAGATGCCAAGCTAGTACTTCAAGCATGGATAGATAGCAGGATTTATATTCAGGGACCTAGCAACTGGTACTGATTTAGGAAGAAAAGGCATATGCTTTTAATATGTTAAAATGTGTCTTCGGCAGCATAATGGTTTTAAAATACTACTGCTCTTCAGTATCTGTGTGCTTCTCCCGTTTCTTGTTTCCCAAATTCCACAAGATCCAGCCATCTGGCTTTCTCATTATCTGGCCCATTGTATATTGTTAGTCTGCTCTTCTCTGAAGAAGGGGAGACAAAGAAATTCATTATTAAATTTAGTGTTGTTGCTCATTCCCTATTTGGAATTAGATTTTAGTTTGTGTTTCTTGGTCCTGCCTGGTTGTACTGTGTCAGTGCCTGGGGATGGTTACTGTCTAAGTGTCTAAAGTCTGGGGTGTTGGGTTTTGCTTGCTGGCTAAACTTGGGGCTTTTTAACCCTTTGTGCAGTAGGGCACGTGGCTTGTGCTCAGGTTCAGCAGCTGCAGACGGGTCAGCCTTGGGGTTGGTCTGTGAAGGAAGTGCCCAGAAACTTTCCTTGTGACTCCTCTGTGCAGGGCCAGAGCAGTGACAGCGAGTGCCTGTGCTGAAGGCTGTGTGACCCCTGTGACCCTCCTTTAGTGCAGGGAAGGGGGAGCAGTGGCTGTGATTTAAACCCTTCAGAGCAGGTGGGATGGGTCCTGGACTGAGCCCTCCGGGTTGATCCAGGTGATGAGGGCTTATCAAGAAATCCAAAAACCTGCTCTGCTTTATTTACCTGGATGTCTTGAAAATTCAGGTGCTGTTTAGAATCTGCACGTGGGCTGGGACTGAGTGGGCTGGGTTGGATGGGAGCATCAGAGCAAGGAGTGAGGGCAGAGCCATTCCTATCTCCATGCATCCAAGCTCTGTTCCACATCAGCTGGAAGGGCCCTGTGTCCTTAGGGAAGCTCAGGAGTCAAGGACTGGGAGAAGTTAGCCAAATCCATTGCTATTAATCCAAATTAACCTTTGAACACCTCACGTTTTCTGAATGCAGTTATTTAAATGGCAGCAGACAGCAGCAAATGATCTTGTTTAATATCTCTAGCTTCAGTGAATGTGAAACATTAGTATGAAATCTCTTATTGTTATAATAAATATCTGGTTTAGCCTGATAAGAGGTGAGATGGTTCATAAAATGCTGGATGAGTAAGCCTAAAGAATCTGTTTAATTGAATCTTCTTTTTTTACAATGTCAGAGTAGTCGAAAATAGAGGTCTGGGGAATTGTGGTAAAATGCTGCTTTGGCATTTCCTCATTGGTGAGCTGGGCTGATGATGATCCTGTTTCCTGTCCCCATGAAACCAACTGAATACAAGTCACTCCTAACAGCAAATGAGGCATTTTCATATAAATCTTTACTGTATGAAAATGTGTGTGTATGAGTTGGGAGGCACACAGCTTAATTTCATAGGTCAAATAAGGATGTGAGGTTGAATTTAACCACACTCTCTGAAGTAGCAGGAAATGTGTTTCTTAATGTCACCATTTTCCCTTTTTTTTAAGGAACTGTAACATTGCATGGGAAACATTTAGCAGTTGTGTCTCTGAATCCCTGTTGTTTACTGATGTGACCTTTTATAGCATTCAAATGTGGTGTTTTTTTTTTTCCCCATGTAAAATGAAGCTTAAATTTAAATTTCCTTTACCATTCACATTGGCTTTGTCTTACACAAGCTGAACAAGTATCCCTGCCTGGAATGAGTAATCTGCTGGAGCTAGTAATATGAGAAAAGGCTCTGAAAAAGGTTAATACATGCTACGTTCAAATATCCGTATTGCATATACAAGACCTTTGGTTTAGGTGACAAAGCAAGAAGACAGAAGCACAAGAAAAGGGATTAGCTATCAGGAATTTATAAACCATAAGCACTTCAAAGCAGGTTAACAGCTAGTTAAGGGGATCATAAATCTCATGCCCAGGTAGTAAATACCCACATTATACTCATCAAATACAAAGAAATGCTTGTTTCCTCCTGCATAGGCCTGAGCTCTGACATAGATTTCTGAGAGTTCTTGGAAGTTACTTCCCATTTCATGTCATGATGTTACAATTTCCTGCCATGCTGCAGCTTTCTCATCATCTGGGAAGAATCATATCAAGTTGTCAAACAGACTAATTGGTTTAATATTTTGCAATTCTTTCACTTGAAAACTGATTCTTAGCTGGTGATAAAATCACTTTTGTTTTAAATGTTAGTGCCTTTGACAGATAGAAGTATTAGATACTTTGATAGGATTTTCAGAATTGCCTGTAGGTTTTGGACATTTAATTCCCATTAATTTCAGAGAGGTTCTTTGCTTCCCTCGGGACACTTTCAAAATCTCAGCCTTTGTAAACCTTCAGGAAATGGCTGGCTTTAAAACCTTTTCAGTTTCAACTTAGTGGCAAATCTGTTTCTCACCCAGTTTCTACAGCTATAAATGGAAGGTGGGGCTTTTTCTTGGGGCACTGGGCAAAGGAGGCAGCCAAAGCAAGCAGAAATAGGATCACAGTGACAAACCTCACCGAGATCCCTCTTTGGGAGGGAGCTGTGTTTGCTTTTGCAGCCCTTTGGGCAGAGTGCACATCCTCTCCTCAACACGAGCTGCTCCCCAGTGGGACTGAGGGGAGCAGCCAGAGATTCTAGGGGCACAGAAGTCACCCAGCAAGGACGGCTGTGGTTCCCACCTCCCCATCTCCCCGTGCAGGCAGGCATTCAGAAATTCCTGGTGGTCTTGCTAAAACGTGGTGGTGGAAGAACAGGGGTGGATCTCAGTTCCCTTGAGTTCTTACGTTATTTATGCTGGAGCACAAGCCCCTAACAGAAGGACACTCAGCTGGAAGGCTGCAGCTCTCAGGAGGAAAGGCTGGTATTTGCTGCAAAACCATCCCCACGTTTCATCTGGAACGTAAAGCTTGAGGAGCTGAGTAAATTCTGGGTTAAAACTGGTGGGTGAATTCAGAGGCAGACAATATGGCCTGTGAAATCTAGGCTGATAACTGTGAGGAAGCAGAACTGTAAAACAATGGGGCTGGAAGCAGGCTGGGAGCACGGAGCCAGCTGCGCAGCCTTGGGCGAGCCTGCGAGTCGAGATACACGTGATGAAAGCAGCCTGGTCCAGTAGGGAAATTCTGTCTGAAAACTTCACTTCTGCCCTGAAATCATCAGCCTTCATCTCTATATTGCTGACATTTCTTGGCTTAACGGTTTGACTTGTCAGTAGCAAAAGACAATGTGAGAAAAAACATCTTGCAATTCATGTTGTTCCTTTGCGTTCGTTCGAAATGGCTGCTGGGCAAGGAGAGAAAGTCTTTTCCCAAAGTTTCAGAAAGGGAAGCGCAGCAGAGTGGCCCTGGGTCATGCTGTGTAGTCTGGCTGTGTTCAGCCTTAGCAGTGCTCCTCCAGGAGCTGCTCTGGAATGCCTGAAGCTCCTGGATGTTTTTCTAATGGGCCTTTTCCTCATCACAAGGAAGGGTGTGGAGACAAAAATGACCTCTGAAGTGGTGTAGGGGTTGCAGAAAATACATTGCTGTTGATCAGAGACACCGTTATAAAAATACAGAGCTTCCAGTGTGCTGGCTTGTATTTGTCTGCTGGTAATAAAGTCCTCTCCTTTGTCTTCAAAAGCACCAGAGAGATGTGCAGTATGAAAGGAATGATCCTGAGGCCACCGAAGAGTCCCATTTTTTGTTGTTGTTTATACCAAAGTATTATGTTATACTATTGGCAGAGTAATTTTCAGCTCCAAGTGAGACAAGATCAGTCACAGTGGTTTTCACAAGATTGATGTGAAGAGCTAGAGTGGTGCTAATTAATCAGAGATGGGGAGAGCGTGTGCCTGCATACTCAATTAGTGTAACATTTCCTAAATTGGATCGGAGCTCTGCCATACAGTAATACCACAGCAAAGCCTGAAGGGTGCAGGGACACAATTCATGATGAACCCCTGAACTCTTTACTCAAACACTTGCACCCCAAGACCCCACTGAGTGCTGAGCCCACAGTGATTTTCTGTGGTAGGTGCTGCAGTGCTGGGAATCGCCAAAAATGCTGTAAAGGCAGCATTTCCTTTTATTTAGATGGTGTTATATAACTAGGCTCCTTAATTATATTTTTGCTTAAACAGAAAGAGGACTGAGTGTTTGTTACAGTAAATCATCTTTGACATAAACAATACTTAGTTACGGCTGCTTTTCACTGTTCTTTGAAATCCAGTCTCTTTTAAGAAAAACTGCAGGTTGTGAGAGCTGCTACAATGCTATAAATAACAATAAAGTGGTAGTTCCAGATTTGTTTCAATATTGCACTTGGAAGCCTAAAAATGAAAACTGATCTGTAATGTAAAAGAAGTGTAGATCATAACACAGAATACTTTCTGTGCTTGATATGTAAATGAATTTCACTCTTAACCTCTAGTATTTGTATTTAGTTTTTCTTATGTTACAGCAAAGGTACTTTTTTCCCTATAGGTAGAAAAACCTGTAAGCCATTGTGACCTGAAGTAGCAGAAGATTTTTGTTAAGTCTTTGAAAATAAACTGATTTAGTGGCATAGCAGCTTTAATTTTATCCAGATTTGTAGTTTACATCAGGCACAGCTGTTGAGTAAACCTGCAGAATGAATTAGAAATGGATTAATGAAGCTCTAAGACAAATACATCAGAATATTTTAAACAGCTCTCAAGGAAACAGTTTAATTTTAGTCATGTAATGGCTTTATACTCTGAGCAAAATAAAGTAAAACAATAGACCCAAATTCTAAATTGACAGCCAACGTACAATTTTTCCACAGGCTTCTGAAGTATGCAAAACCATATAATTATTTTCTGACTTGTGAAATTGGTTCAGAGGGTTTATGAGGAAAAGGAGCCCTCCCTAACAAGTCTGGTCTGTGGCAGCTGGCCTGGTACCTGCTACAGCATTCCTCTGTCTGTAAAACCAGAGGTAACAGCCCAATTCCATTTGTAGTTATGCTGTGTGAGTGTGGAGAAAGTTCATTGGTTTCATCCAGCAGCAGAAACCTGAGTTACTTTTCCTCTCCCAGGCTCCCTCATTTCAGGCCACGTTCAATGCAGCATGGTGTGGATGAGCTGTGTGATATCTTTGATCTCTGAAGTCATGAGCAGGTCACTGATGTTTGATTCTTGAAGGGAAAGTACTCAGTTCAGCAGCCTGAGAGGGGGAGAGGAGGGGTGATATCTGCTGATAGACTTACTCCACTCAAGAAATCCTTAAGCTGATTATGTGCCCTCTTGAAATTTCTGCCTTGTTTCTGCTGAAACAGGAATTTCTTCCAGGTTTGCTGTTGGAACCCGGGAACTAGTTTCTCCCTTAGTCTTTGGGTTGTTTTTGCAATGCTCAGATCATGTGTTACTCCTGTAGCATGCCTGACACAACAGGAGCTGCCAAGCTAATTTAAGAAAATGCCAGCAGGTTTATTGGTCCTTATCATCCTGCTCTAGTTAAACTGCTGCAAAATCTCTTATAATTCAGAATATCCTCCTTTTTGCAGCTTGGCTGAAGTGTTACTACTCAAGAATCTAGTTTGGCAGGAGGAAGATTGTACCTGTGTGGAAGGAGTGTTGGCCTCCCACTGACAGACAAGTTTACAGAGCTGCTCTGGAGGATAACTGTTGAAGCTGGCTAGAAATGGATTTATTCTTTGTTCTGCTTATTTGTGGCTTGGTTTTGTATGCTTGCTCTACAGTGGAACCTGTTCCTGTAAGAACTTGAGAAAGGGTCAGGAATGGTTAACAAAAGAGCTTGGGAATATGGATGGAGCAGTGTTTGTAAGAAATAATTATCCTTGCCTTACATCAAGGCAGACAAGGTATGCTCTTCACCTTACCAAACATAGGTCAAAGTGAGCTTAGCTCACGCTTGAAAGATGAGGAAAGTCTGTGCATGCAGATAAATTCTAATGCAGTGGAACAAATCCTCTGGTTGATGTTCCAGAGTAGGTTGTTATTCTAAAAATGCTGCTGAAATTAGAGAGTAGATATAGGAGTCTGTCTTAGCCCACCCTTTCTTCAAAATTGGTTAAATTCTGAATTGCTCAGAATTTCATGACCTTTGGCCATTGAGTATGGCTTGTCTGGCTCAGAGTGACCAGCTCCATGCCCTGCAGAAAATACTAGAGCAGCATGTACTTTTATTTTCTCATTGCAGTGACTTGGCTGTGGTTAAAGTCAGTGTGAGTAAAGAGAAATAAAATTCAATCAATAAAATGTAATAAATAGCATCCCTGATACAGGTACAAAATGATACTGCTGTACCTCACTCATGCAGTTATACAACAGAAAATGCTTCTTAAACAAAATCCCGACTTTTGACAGTATGTTTTTCTCATTTCTGTGTGACTTGCTGGTTTAGTCTAAAAAAGCTCCCATTCTGTCTCTTAGACTATAATTTGTCAGTCTTTGTTCCTACTGCTTTGAGTCCTGTAATCAATCCCAATTATCTCCATGTCTCTGCAACTGATTTCAAAGGATGGTCTCATGTCATACCTAAAGCCACCAGGGTTACCAATTAGACAAAATATTGCTGAGTGGGTTAATGTATTAGCAACCTTTGTTCAGAGTATTTTTGTGAATATAATATGAGTTATTAAATGGCTGAACAGGGACACAACTTCTGTTATTAAATGCAGCTGACTGAAAATTGAGATAGGTCTTCTAATTGAATGGACAAACATCCCTGGAAGCTGTTTCTGTTGAAGCCATTGTTCTGTGATCAAAAGGAGTTTGTGGCAGAGATTGGTTTTTTTTATGAGATGGGAAATGTGACTTGTATGAAATGTGTTACCTTAATGTCATTTGTTATGTTTTGTTGTTTTCAAACTCTTCAGAATGAAACATGATCCCACAGTAGGCTGTAATGATAGGGCTGTTTGGGTTTTTTTTTCCTTTGTATGGGAGTCACTTATTTCTTGTCTTTTTCTCACTGGTTTAATTTTAGCCTTGGCATTAGCCGTGCCATTCGGATGTTTTCAGTGACATGTGTGAAACAGGGTGATGTTTTAGCCCCCTTTCCAAAGGAGCAGCCAATAACTCCTCATGAACACAGCCAGGAAACACCTCAGGCCTTCTGATCCATGAGAGGAGGAGGGAAAACTAACATGCTAAAGTCTCACAAATAAAAAATATGAGGAATCATGGACCATTGGCCTGAACATTTCTCATGTTCCCAAGCTCTGATGTCATCTCCCCAGGAGTAGCTGTGCCAGGGTTCTGGATGCTCCTTTTACTGATGGATGCACTGAAGGATGGATGGGTGCCAAGAGAACCTGGCATGGAGGAGCTTGGGAGCAGTTTGCAGAGTTACCTTTCATGTCCAACATGAGCTAATCCATGTGCAGGAGAGCTGAGTGTCCCTTCCCAGCACCTTTCAGGCTCAGGGAGCGAGTTGATCATTTGTGAATCCCCTGAGCTGATGAGCCTCCTTGTGAAGCAGTGTTATCCTTAGGTAATGCTTAGGTCCTGAACCAGTGGCAGTATCTGGAATTTTCATTCTCTGTTTACCAGCTTGACTGAAAGGCACAAATTAAAATCTAAAGAGAGCCTTAAAGAAGGGCCAAGCAGATGGAGATTGGTGTGGAGACTGGTGAAGGGCATAGAAAGATGTAAGACACAGCTTGTACTGTTGCCCTCAGGCTGCATCTGTTATTGGGAATAAAACCTGGGGTTATCATTATTGTCACTTGTCAAAATGTATGAGCTGGGAAAAAGCAATGCTCATGTCTCTAACATTTCCATGATAATGCATCTGCTGTTTCTGCATTAGGACACATCTCTGTTGCTGCAGCTTCAGCTGTAACACAGACACTGAACACGTGAGGAATTGTGTGTAGTCACACCCCTGTTCAGCATCAGCATTTGCTGTTAATCACAGGTCACTTGTATGCCAGGCCAGCTGTACAGTTTAATTTCTGCCCCCTGTCTGTTTCCAAATAGCATGACTGTGCACACTGAGTCATCTTATGGATATTTTATTGACAGTGGCTTTCTTATCATCTTATACCTAAGGCTATGTTTGAGTGGCTTATCGTTGGCTGTGTATCTACAAAATAAATTAAGCACAGGTATTTATATCAAAATTACTTTTTAAGCAAAACAGTGAGGTGATTATGGTACTTTTAATAAGCAAAGTATTTTAAAACTACTGTGGTTCCCTTTTATTTTGCAAGTGAATTGGTATAATTATATGTTTTAATTACTAAAATAAAAAGACAAATTGCAAAGAATGTTTTTATTCTATTCATGAACTCTGCTAAAAAGCTGAGTCGTTGAATGCATTCTACTAAGCAGGAAAGGATGAGGTTAAAATTTAAGGGAGCAGGCACGACATGGGATGTGGTTAAAAAGAGGTTGAATTGGAAGCTAAGACACAACAGTCCTTGGACAGGAGTTCTGCATGGTAGTGTGTGTGCATGTATAATGACAATCTAATTAGGAATATGTAAAAAAAAAGGCTTTTTATGTGAACTGCTGTTTACAAAATGTTTATTACATAAATTTGCTTCTGCTTTTGATTAGTGTGTGGATGTAAAGACCTTATTTTATACATCCTTTTACAATTTTGTATAGAAACAACCAAAACCTAAAAGAATTCTGCTCTGTTTGTGTCATAAAACAGTCCTGATGGTTTTAATTTGATCGGTAATTAAAAACAAAGTTAACTTGGTACTTGATTGAGATGTAAAGATGTTGGTAATTCAATATTTCCCTCTCCAGAACAGTAAAGTTTTGGAGGTTTGGTTTATGTTGGCATTTCACAGTCATTCCAAGATGTTGAATCTTACGTCTATGGGGACTTTTTGTTTTTTTCCTTTGGATAAGCTGATTTTGATTTTTGCAGATAGGTGACTGTGTTTACTCTGCAGGAAGCTGGGTAACTTTTTAAGGCTTTTGGGGTGGGTCTTGGCTCTGGACTGGATGGTTGTGAGTGGTTGTGCAGTGAATTCTACAGAATTGGGCTGTTCTATGGGACTGGATGCCAGTATCTTCCTCTTCATACAAACTCCAGGGATGCTGCAGTGTTGTATAGTCTGAGCCCGTGTGTAGGACAGGCATAGAAATCTCTCTGCTATTTGCAATGCCAGGAAGTCCTAATGTTTGTCCTTGTCACAAACACAGGGACCTGTCATGGGCTGGGAGTTCCCCTGGCTGCCAGGTGAGGCTGATTCCTGCCCAGCCCTTCTGGGCTGGCACATCCTGGAGGAGTTCCAGGAGCTCCCAGAGCCTCCTGGTCAGCTCCTGAGCAAGGAGCCTGTGTGGCTGACAAATTGAGCTCTGCCCTATTGAAATTAAAAACAAATAAATAATTGCCTCAGGGGGAATGTGTATTGTAATATTAGTAATAAATCCGTGGTAAATTACATTTATACGGAAGCAGGGAGGCGCCATGTATCTTTGGTAATTTATGTACACAAACTGCCAAGTTACTGAGCTAATGGTAATTTGTGGGAGGTTATCAGCCTTGGTCTGCAAGATAATTTAGATTAGACTTTGTATGATTCCAGAGCACTCGCATGGAGCTGGGAAAACAATAAAAATATTAATAAAGGAAGTAAAAATGGAAATGCTTATGGGAAAGGAAAGGCCTCATACATCCCTGAATAAATCTTGTCCCTTACAGGCTGATTTATTTCTCAGTTCTCATTCTATTCTAGGATAATTTCTATAGTTTCCTAGCCTGTGCTCATCACTATGGTTTTTGAACACTTTCAGGTAGTCCATTAAGTAGCATGTTCATCAGATCATTATATCCTGTCACTGAGGACAGGATTAAATAGTGATACTGGATCTATTAATCTGAGACACTGTGCTTCAATTGCAGCAGACTGGAGAATAAATGGAGATGAGTTTTATTGGTGTATGGTCTTGATAGAATATTGGTTTTTTACCTAAATTTGGGGTTTTTTCCCTAATATATTTGACTATTTTAAAAATAAAATTTTACAATCCACATACTTACAAGGAGAACTACCTGTCTCTTACTAGGAATTATCAAATTACATGTAATAGTTACATTAAAAAATGTTAGAACCTGTCTCTTCTGTCAAGGAGAAAAAAAAATCATTATTTTAAAAACTGTGCAAGTAAGCAGTCAATCTCCAAGGAAGAGGTGAGGAATAGAAAAATTACTGAAATATATTGAGATATGAATACATCTGCAGTAGGGGAAAACAAACCAGAAAATTCCATCTCCTGCTTGTTAAAAAGGAAAAAACTCCATCTGCCAGCACCTGAGATTGGAGGGAACACAAATGAACATCGACTAAAGTTATGATAAAATATTAAAGAAATATTTTAAGCTATTCCCAAGCAGCATTCACACTTCACTGCCAGTATGTGCACAGGGACACAGAAGACTCTGTTGCTAGATTATGTCAGCTTGCTGGAGCAAGATGGAAAAATTCAGAAGTTACATAAGGGTTTTCAAACACAGATCCTGCATCCTGGCAGGAAAAACTACTGTTGGGAATGGTGACATGTAAAGAATTAGATAAATTTTTAATTCACTAAATTCATTACTGTTTTGAAGACTTTTGAGTACATTATTTAAAGTTTTCCGGAGTGGTGGTGTTATGCAATCTTTGCCTTTTTAAAAATATAACAAAGTTTTTAGGAAACCAACCTGTTAAGATACATGTCTTCATCAAGTTGTCCATTTTTCATTTACATTTATTTTAGAAGCAAACATTTAAAGCCTTAGTGGGGAGAAATTAGCAAAACCTGTGTATTCAGCTGAGAGAGATTTGTGGCCAGTTTTCCTGGTGATGGTTTGTAAGAGGAGCCAGGGGGTCTGAAATGCACATTCTGGGAGGGCTGCTGGAGCAGCAGGGGCATCTGCAAAGGCTTTGTGCCTGCTTGGGTGTGGCTGTTGCAGAATTAAAAGGTGAAAGTTGAAAACAGGAGGCTGTCCCACGGTGTAACAGGCTGGATGCTGGTTCTGTGAGTGCTGATGCTCCTGTGGCAGAGCCACACCCGAGGCTGTGCTGCTCTGCCTGGGGCCAGCCGTGCCTGCTCTGCTCCCGGCCCCTGGTGTGGGCAGAAATGCAGGAGCTGGGGGTGGCAGGGGGTGGTGAGAGGGAGAGCCAAAGTTAATGTGAGATGTTAGAACAGCACCGTGGGGGATGCAGAGACAACTCAGGAGCGCTGCCGTGTGCAGGGGTAGCTCAGAAATGGGATGACTTTTAGTGGGTGCACTGTGTGTGCCTGCTTTGCAGCAAAAACAAAAACATAGGAAGAACAGAGCAAAGGGCAAGCTTAGGAAGGGCATTTCTTCAGTGTATTGCTCTGCTGCCTCTTTCTTTTATTTGTTTAAAGAAACATAATTCGTTTATCTTCTGGTTTTACTGCGACAATTAGCTCAGCCCTTCTGTTCTCTCCAAAGGTGCTTGTGATGAGCAGTTAATAAGGAAATCACTTTATCACAGGTTCTCCAATGCAGTTTTCTGATTGACCAATGACAACATACAGATGATTACCTGTAACTCTTTCTGATTTATCTTATTTTCTGGTGAGCTGCATTTAATAATACCAACCTTGCTTTGCCTCCAGCCCTCTAGAGACTTGTTTCACAGTAATCATTACTTGCAGATACAGCTCACACCCATCAGCCCCACTGAGGTCAGACCTCTCACATTTGTTTTCTTCCATTTTAAGCAAAACAATATATTGATAGAGAATATGAGAATGAAACACTGCGGAGTTTGTGTGTGAAGGCTGCCCACGGGAACAAGGGCTTTGCCTCACAGCTTCTGGAGAGTTTTCCTCAAGGGAACACTGCTACCTCAAGATGATAGAGACGACTTTCCTTCTGCCAGGTGATCCAGTTTGGCTGAAACTTGAAAAGCTGCTTTTGACCAATTTCCAACCTGAAGCACTGATCAGGTTGCTTAATTGCTCAGGCTGATGATTCTGTCCACCTGTCTATCCTCACAAAAATCTTTGTACCTCTGGCATGGCTCCTGAATGTCATAGGATGGGAAAAGCAGGGTTAGGAGTGTTCAATACCTTGGAGTTTGGCAAATTTAATGAGAACCAAAGGCAGGGTAGAGAAGCAGAGCTCTGTTGATGCCTCTCCTCAGAGGAGTGATGCTGCAGGGACTGTGCTTGCATTAGACACCAGTAAATCCCCTGGGGAAGCAGCTGCTGTGAGTGCCTGGCCTGGGGGAGCCTTAAATCACTCTTAGATGTTGGTGGAGATAACCAAAAGCTGCAAAATCCATTGCAAATCCAAGTTTCATTACTTTGCTACCCAGCTTCCCATCGTGCGTGCCAGAGTGTGTTCCTGTGAGATGTTGAACACGTTTTGCTGTAGAAGAGTCTGATCACTTGTCCTTGGTCTCACCAGGCCCTTATGGGCATTTAGAGGAGTTTGTGTTGCATAATCCAACCTCTTCCAAGTAGGCAGTAGTGGAGAGGAAGTGGGAAATCATCCTGTGACAAGTTTTACTCATGAAATTTCAGAAGTGCTCCTGCCCGTGTGTGCCAAGGAAGGAAAACTCTCTCTATCTCCATGCACTGTCTTTGGGTAGCAGTGACAGAGATAACTGACCACTGGGTTTCCTGGGAAAGAAAAGGGCACTATCAGGGAAGATGCTGGAAAAATTAATTAGAATACTAAATGAGCAAATATTTTACTGTCATTACTTCAGCGTTCCCAGGGAAAGAGATAACATTAATTGCCTATCAGAGAAATGGTGGAGGATTATGACAAATGGATATATGGGAGACAGGATGAACACTCAGATACAGGAGAAATAAGGCAAAACAAATAATAATAATAATTTGTGAATGTGTGTCAGAAATAGTTGAAAAATGTTTTCATAATTTAATTAATCTTGTATGTGTGACCATGCACATGCATTTTTTTATTGGATTAGCAGGGACATCTTTCAGAATTATGAAATACAAGCTGTATTCTCCAATACTGAGAGCTCTTATAATTGCCAGAAGTACAGTAAATGTCCCTATCATTCTCTGGGTTTAATCTCAGCATAATTAGCTCCTTGCACAATAGAGTGTTTAATTTGAATGGCTGCCAAGGCTCATTAAGTGAGAGAAGTAGTTCCTGAGATCTCTGTTGTTAAAATTGGGATTCTCATATGAGAGAATTTTCACTGGAGGTGTCACAGGGTTCTTTTTGATATTCCAGTAATAATTTTAGGCAGGAAACTAAATATTTAAAGAGATATTGCTGTATCTTTCTACCACATGCCACAAGTTGGACATCACACCTTGTTCAGAAATGGATCTGTATTCCAGCATATTTTTCAGAGCACACTGGGACAAAACCAGTGTAATCAGCAGTGCCTTCAGCAGGGAAAGAGAATATTTTTCTAAAGAGGAGTATATATCCATTTTTACTTTGTTAATTGCAAAATAAAGATTCTTCTTAATTTGGAGAATAGGAATCCTTACAGTGAATATGACTGTGATTTATTTATAAGAATAAAACCCTTTCATTAAATATTTTCAATCATATTTTCCTTGACTCTGATTATCTCTGCTGTGCTTCCCTGAGTTGTTTTCCCACTGCAAAGAGCAATTTCCAGTGCCTGCAGTGGGACTCTGGTGCTGGCTGAAGGCAGTTGTGTTCCTCCTGTTACTGACAATTACCTGTGACTCATTCATACTGTCACCCAAATTACAGCACTGCTAGACTGCATTGTTGTGATGGATCTCGTGTTTCTGGGTTTTTTCAGATTAGAATACCAACAGTGCTCCTTCGTGTCACCTCTAGACTGCTTGAAACGGGATGTCAAAGGCTGTACCAAAACTTTGTGAGAAATATCAAAAGCCAGCTGGAGTTTGAGGAGCTAGAGGGGATTCTGTGCACTCACATGCTGGTTTACACTTCTGGGACCTTGTCTGTGTTGCCTGTTGCTTGAGGAGTAAGACAGCTATGTAAATAGAAGCTGATGTGAAGAAAAAAAAGCCTCTCAAAAACCAACTGACATGTCTGTGGACCCTATTATTTTTCTATAAGTTTGGATATTTTGTTCTTTCAGAAGTCTGATTTTTTTTTTTTTGAATAACAGTGCAGGTAGTGTGTTTCCTTATCATGTGCTTTGTGATAGACTTGGGACAGCAGAAATTGTATGATTAAAAAAAAAAAAAAAAAGTGAAGAATCAGACCCCTCAAGAAAAGGTCTCTTTAACTGTGTTCATTACTGACAGTGCTGAAGTCTGGAATCTGAGAAAGCTGTACCAGATGTCTTTATGTTCCTGTCTTGTATTTCTTGGTAGTGACTTGTGCCTCGTATCCCTTGAGATTTCACAGCATTAGCCTAAGACTACTGGACATGGTTTCCATTTAAATTACCTGGCAGATACAGTGAGGTTACTCTTGGGGTCCATCATGGTTTATGTATATGTGAAATAATTATAAATGTTTCTGTTCATGTTTCTTCAGTTGTGGTGTGAAATCTGCATGAGATTCTCAAATGCTTTTTCACAGTACTTAGTTTGCCTGTCTGGAAAGATCCACTCTGGTCTCTTTTTGAGACAGTCTGGGAGAAGTGCACAGACATTAACTGAAAAAAATTGAATTCTGTTCTTGAGGCTCTGGTTTGGAGCTGCCTCATCTCTGTTTCTAGTCTTCTATGATCCCTGTGTTATATTTTTTTAATATTGCTGGCTCTGTGAAGCAAGAACTTTCTCTTCCTCTGTTTGCAGAGGACACGATGGGACTCTGTGCTCAGCTGGGCTCTAAATTCTAGCAGGGTATCAACATAATCAGTACGAGCTTCAGACTGCAGAGGATGTGGAGGATGAATTATTTGTTTATTTAAGATAAGCCTAAAGAGCTTGGATTGCAAACTTTGCATGAATTATACATTGCCTCAGAGTGGCTCTTTAAACTTTCTGCTTATTCCTGTGCAGGTGATAGAGCTTTGGATATCACTGTTTTTAGTGTGTGATGCCATTGCACCACAATTAAATGTGGCTCAGCTTCATAGCTTTCCATAGGAAAATACTGAAACGGCCACAGAGGTCTGTTTAGCCCAATATTTTGTGGGTTTTGGTGGCTCAGTAAGCTGGGCTGCTGATGAGGGCAAGAGAAAAGGCTTTGGGACCTGCCCTGCCAGGCAGTGATGCCCTTGGCTGAGGGGCCTCTTCAGCCTGAGCTTGTATCTGTGTAATTGCTTTTAATAGCCCTTGACTGGATTTTCTCCAATGCCTTTTCCTGACTGATTTTTTGCACCATTTAAATATTTTTGGCCTCTGCAATGTCCTGTGGCAACTCCTGCATTAGCCAAAGGAAGGAGCATCCACCTAATGCTCTGGAGCTCTTGTGTTGGCACAAAGTGTCAGTGCTGGTTCTGTGCTCGTGTCCTTCATGCCACTTCTGATTTTTAAAGACTGCTGGTGGACTCCTCTCTGCCTACCCTGAATCATCTCTTTTCTAGGCTTGGATTTTTTGTTTTCCCTTTTTGAAAGAGAAGCCATTGCATGCCCATGCTCATCCTTCATGCCTTTCCTGATCACTTTTCCATCCTTTTGGAAAGCAGGGATGCTCTCAGTGTTCAGAAGGGGAGCTCATAAGATGGCTGTGATGGTGTTTCCCTCTTCTCTAATTCTTTAATAGCAATTCCTTGGGTTCTGTTTGCCTTCAGACCCTCGTGGAGCATGGAGGTGACACAGAGAGAACTGCCAGCCTAAGTGATTACTCTGAAGTCTTCCCTGAATATTAACAGCTAATTTCAAGTCATCATTGTATATATAATTAGCTTTGATTCTGCATTGATTGTCATTGAATTTCATCTGCTATTTATTGAGCAGTGCTGTGAGATTCTTATATACCTCTTTGAAGTCATTTTTGGTGCATGACAAGAGTCAAGAGCTGCTGGTTAAATAGATTTTTTTATTTTTAACTTAATCACAGATACATTTTAAATGTTTTCTCCTAGATTAAGATTTGAGTGTCTGTCTGGAGTGGAAATGCCTTAGTGTCAATTTCCTCTATGGAAAACTTGCCCAATTATTACCACTGTTTC
The DNA here is from genome assembly GCF_021018805.1 of Prinia subflava. NCBI lineage: Eukaryota > Metazoa > Chordata > Aves > Passeriformes > Cisticolidae > Prinia > Prinia subflava. The sequence continues at coordinate 7,530,769 of NC_086260.1, read as the reverse complement.
TTTCCTTTTTAAAACCAGCTTTGCATCAACTTAACGTGCTATGTGAACTTGTTTTTATTTTGATGTTAGTGCTGCACCACCTCTTTTATGTAAAAGTAAGCTGTATTGTTGCAAATTAAGTAAAGTGGGAGCACGTTTAAGTTCACCCTTGTTTATAACCTCTCAGGGTATGTACCAGTTTAATGCAAATGGATTAGAGTTTAAGTTGGTACCATAGTATGTGAGAAACCTTTGCAGAAATGAACTTATGTGGAGTTGACAGTAACATTTAAATTCAAAATGTTCAAAAAAAGTTGATAAAATTTGTTTTAAAATAATTTGGGGCCTTAAGGCTGCTGTTTAATCTTTAAAATTACCACTCTGAATTTATATCCTCTGAAATTTTCTGAGTCACTGAATTCAGTTAAATATTTCAACATTTAATAAAGCCCTACCATATATCAGGAGCTGTCATTTAGGGATCTCTTTCTCTTCATCAAATAATTAGAATCAATGAACTACAGAAGCCAATTATAAAGTCAGGAGAATGATCCTCATTCTATATTTTTATTTTTAAAACAAAACCAAATTAAAATACATGCTTAAAATCTTCAGCTCTTCCTGCTTACAGGCTCTGACTAAGAGCTGACGTGAAGTGAAAGCTGACTGGATCTCAAACTGTTGGGGAGGGAAATGAAAGGTCCTCAGAGAAATCACAGGAGAAAATTGCAAAGTCTGAAGTCTTTGTAAGTTGAGTGTGAAGAAGATACAGCTTTCATCCTTCCAGCTATCATCCTGCGTCTGTGCAAGTGCAAAACTGAGTTTCCTTAATTCAGTCCTGTGCAGTGCATGTGGCAATCTTCTGAAGAGGCGATGCCAAGGGTGGGGGGCAAAGAGCAGTGTGAGAACTCATTGTCCCATGTCCCCACTCCAGTGGATGTCCTGGGATGGCAGGGAAGACCCACTCAAGCAGGAAAGGAAATTCTTTTGTAATACTTTGGATTTAGACATATTCTTAATTGCCACCATAGAGCTGTTGGAAAACAGGAGAAGGCGAGTGTAGCTCCAGGAGGAAATCAAAGAGCTTGGATTTGCAGGCCCTTTGCTCCACAGCTCCGTGAGGGAAACACTTCTGGCTGCCTACAGGCAAATAAAACATGGCAGGATCATGCTATAAATTGTACTTGTGCCATAAATGTTGGTGTATTATATTGCAGTAGGGCTTACTTTGGATTATAAGTATTTTATATTTGAGGTTTTTCATGTTTAGTTAGGAGAAGCTGCCTGCAGCATTGCAGAGGTATGAAAACCCCAAGGTGTAGGCAGAGCTGCTCTTGCCAGCACAGTTTTTATCAGTCATATTGTATGTTCCTTTTGCTTCTTTGTAGAAAGTAAACAGAGCTTAATGCGACCAGGGTATTCCAGCAGAAAAACAGAAGTGGGACTGCTGATAGTCTGTGAGGAGAATTTTGTCTTTTGCTGGAAGTGTTCTTCAAACCAGTGCTGTGGCGGTTGCTCCATTAGCCCAGCGAGACAACACGAAATATAATATTGATTGGACATAAAAGGGAAAGCATGGCCACAGTCCTGCAGTTCTGGGCAGACAAACCCTGCTGCTCCTAGTGCTAATGGCTAAATTATGACCTCAGCCCTGTCAGCCCGAATGTGGCCCTGCAGGAATTAATAATGCAGTTGGAACAGAGCTATATTTTGCCTTTCATCTCCATTAGGTCTGGGGGTTGACAGTGGAGTAGGAATTGGCAGTTTGCCTCAGACTACAGAGATGGCCAAAAGTATGAAAATAAGATCTTGTTCACTCAAACAAATGTCAGCCACAGGCTACTGAATCTTATCATTCTTGTTTTGCTTGTGAAATGTTGTTCAAACTGCAGTGATTATTCACCACCTCCTTTACTTCCATTCATATTTTATCTATATCCTTCCCAAAGGAGGAAGGGAGTTAGTTTATGCTTAATTAAGTGTAAATAAGTGATTGCCTGTTTCTTTTATTTTTTTTCCCTGAGTTTTATGGACTTTTATTTAGTTAGTTACATGTCTGCCTTTGTTCTGTGCTAGAAGACCGATCTACAGAAGGTCTGGCCTCTTTTAAATAAGTGAAAGCTGGATCAAAGAACTGCTCCATCCACACACGCAGTTCCTGGGTGCTAAGTGAACTAATGAAGTGCTGTGTGTGCCCTGCCAATAAAAGGTGAAATATGGTTCGTATTTTCCTAATATTACTCTTGGAGCTTTGCAGCTGGAACTAAACTGCCACTTTTCTTGTAAATTGAGTTGTAAAGTGCTTGTGCCAAAGTGACAAGGAGCTGCTTGAGAAGTTGGACGAATGGAAGCCTGCCTGTGGCCAAATTACTGGGCACCCAAGTTTAAGTGCATTGTGAGGGTGAAGAATGTCTCTGTTGTGTTCTCTGGGTAATGTGGGCTCTGTTGGCCACGAGCCACTGAACTCCACAAGGGATTGTGTAGGGGTGAGATTTATAGAGGAATTGGAGTCTGAAAAGAGGTTGACAGAGAAGGTACAGCAGAAATTAGAGACCTCTTCACTGCTCTTTTCTGACACTTTTTAATCATTTTGTTTCTGGAAAAAAAAAAAAAAAAAAAAAAAAAAAAAAAAAAAAAAAAAAAGTGAATTCTTAAGGTTGCACTCTTGGAGAAATACGGGAAACAGCCACAAGCTGCTTGGCTATAGATGTGTCCTGTAAGAACTAGTGTGGTATTAAATACAAAGACTTTTTATCTTCTTACTGATTATCCCAAATAGTATTAAAATAAGGAAAAAAATACCATTCAAAAATTCCTTGAACTTTCTATTCTCTACTTAGTTGTGTCCGAATTCTTCACAGTAATTTTTGTAAGGTTTTGGGTTAAGGGTTTTTCAGGTTTTTCTTTCTTTGCTTGTTTTGTTCTGTATCTGGAAGTCCAGCACCTGACTCCTGCCCCTTGTCTAGGTTTACTGGATAAGCATTTTCATCTCTTTCACTAGAAGCAGTGCCCTTATGTGAAGATCTTGATCCCTGTGTTTTGCAGCCTCTCACTTCTGAATAGCCAAGTACATGGAATGTAGCTGTCCTTTTTAATACAAAAGTAGTTTCCTGGCCTTCAGCTTGGAAATATAAATACAGTGTAATTTTAAATGATGTCTTTTGGTAGTCTCACAATAATATTATTTCTTTTTTTAGCTTTGATGGAAAGTCTGTATAGTTTTACAGGCATTGCATTGTTGCTGCATGTAGTGGGCAGAAATTTGACACTAATATTCCAGCATTTAGAAATGGTAATTTCTTTTGTGGAGGGTTTTTGGAAGTGAAGGCTATCACAAATGGCTTTAATGTTTGAGTTTTTTGGGTTTTTTTTTTTTCATTACTAACAAGTACCGTTATTTATATATATATATTTCCTGCTTGTCATGCTGCAGGTTTTTCTTGCTGCACAGGTCATGGCAGATCCTTTGGGTTGTTGTGGCCTCTGAGTTCCCTGCAATATCACAGTCCTTCCAGAGCAGCTTTTGCACAAGCCAATTCCTTTGTGCATTCCCTGGATGACACATAGAATGGTGGAATGTGGCAGTTTTTCTCCTGTGAAGTCACTGGGGAATTGGGTGCTTGGAGTAAGTTTGGAAATTGCCTTGTACTGAGTTTTGTGTCAAACAGCAAGGACCTGCCAGTAGATAGAACTGAGCTGATTAATGCCATTGTCAATGACATAAATTGTTATTTCTATTCTTCTTACGTATCTATGGGCTTAGGACAGATCAAGGTTAAATCTCTTCCATGCACTGTCTCGAACATATCAGAGTTTGAAACTGTAACTACAGAGCCAACAGTGACTGCAGCTGACTGCATTTTGGTTGAGTGTTAGCATAAAAAAAAGAAAATTCTGCAAGCACCTCTTTCTAAGGTCCAGATTTAGCTGCTCTTTGTAGGTTTTTGTTTCAATCCCTTGGTTTTGGGAGAAGCCTCAATGAGTGACAGATGTGTCTTGGGTCACTTGGGTGAGGCTGGACCCAATTTCCTCTGTGGGAAATGAGGCTGGGGCAGTTTGATCAGAGCTGGCTGTGAGCATCCTCCCTGTACCCTCCCTGCCTGGGCAAGACAGGTTTGGGTCCCAGTGAGCAGTTTGCCACTCAACAGCATGGAAAAGTGGAAACTTTCCATGTTACTGGTAAGTAACTGCTGCCTAATTACTACAGCTCTGACAAGCCTGGGAATAGCTGGCACTTCAACATGGAAATCCTACATTCGTGTGAAGTATTTGTTGTTGCAAATTGTTGTTGTTTATTTGTTTTTGTGAGCTTTTTCTTTTTTAAAAATATTTTTATCCCTTAATTCTAAACATTATTGTGCCCCTGTGGTGCAGACAGGTAGTTTTGTGTCCATTTATGTGTTTGTTTCAAAAGGACTGTTGCATATGGTGATGTGATGGAAAAGTGTTATGCTGTGCCAGGTTCTGCTTACCCCACACAAACCAAATCATGAGACAGCAAACCCAAGTCATGAGTCTTTGCAAAAGTCACATTGTTTGGGACGTGACTGGTTCTGTCCTGGCAGGCACGTGAAGCAAATGGCAAAGCAAATAATTTTTCTTGTACTAAGACCTCACGTTGTTGTAATATACATTTGTGGTTTTAATTTATTTTTTAAGGCATTGCACTTTCCTGACCTTTCTATGAAACATTACTCAGTGCAAGCAGGTGCTGGAAAGAGAAGTGTTTTGTGTGGTTATCTGTCTGTTATCACTGTAATTATCAACAGAGAACACAGCCCAATTAAAGAGAAAGGGAATAACATGGGCCATGATTATAGCACACAACACTTCTTAATTTGTGTACGTACTGGTTTAGTTCCCTGCTTACTGAATATGATTCTAAATGGTTTCATTATTGTAAAAGAAAACTATGACAAATTATCTTGTGCTGTTTAAGTTACTGGGCTGTGCTGCTGCTTAACCTATGTCAGTTAAAGTTTATTACAATATCTGTGGCCAATGTTCTTAGCTTTTTGTCTAAGGTAGCACAATTTACTTTGCTCCAACCTAAAGACAGAATTCATAACTTGACTCAAAGCCTAGAAAAACAGATGACATTCATTCTATGTTAAAATTCCTCTGCTTTGTTCATACAGAAACACTATAGGATGTAGTTTTATAGTTCATAATGTGTTAAATGGATTTATGGGTTAATGCTGGTTAATAGCTGAACAGAAGGTGTAAGAGGGTAATTAAAAGTCAAATTTTAGTGTTCAAAAACTATGTTGCCTGTTTCCTAACAAAGGAGTGTAACAGATGTTTTCCCATTCAGACTTTAATCTTGATAGGTGACAAATCATTATCAGCAACTGTTGGTTAAGAGAAATAATACCATAGGGATATGATGATGTAGAGGTGAAGAAGTTTTCACTGGAACACACTTCTGTGTGTGCTTAAAATTTAAAAGCTGTCATCTGAGTTATTATGACTGTTTTCTTCCCCTTTTTTCCCCTTCTTTTCTTCTTTTCTCTCCCCCTTTCCCCCCCTTTTTTAATTTATCTTCCCAGAAGAAGCATGTGTATTCATTTGGATGAATTACCAGCACTGGAAAATGTTACATAGCTGATCTTGGCATGTTTGGTAAAATGAAATGTTCCATTCAGCTTCCCACATCATCTCCAAGTCTTTTATACTTGCAAGTTATCATGTAAACTTGGAAAACAATCAAAATTTTGTTGTGTATTTTGTTGCTTTTCATAGATGTAAACTTTAACATATTTTAAACGGCTTTTTCGTGATTTCCGATGCAGGGATGTGACTCATCCCCTATTTTCTTAATTTTGACGCAGTGCAAATAAATAATGATCAGTGACTAATTTGTAAATTGAACCACAGCACACAACCTTGCATTTTCTCAATGAAAGCCTTTGGCCTAGAAAGCCTAGACTGTATTTCAGGAGCTGGCTTGGCTTTGGTAGAGCGTTAGCATGTTGCCTTGTTGATAGAAAATCACACAGAGCACTTTGCCACAAATTGGAATTTTAGGCTCTGACATTTACAGTTCTTGCTAATGTCGGATCTGTAATGGATGTTGGGATATGCAGCAAAGTACAGGGAGCCAAGGAGTGCTCCATGAGAAATGCTGTAGCTCAGGGAATTCATTAGGTTGGTTTTGATCATCTTCAGTTATTGAAGCAAAAAGCGTATTTTATTTTTAAAACTTCTTTTAAAAAGGAGCTTTATAAAATTATTGTGGTTTATGAAGCATTGGTTTGCTATTATGCTGAACTCCTCATGTCTTAGTTTTGTGTTTTTGCTTGTATAAGGCATTTAAGAGAGCAATATATGACTGGGTTGATGTCTATAAATTCAAATAAATCCTCAACTGAACTATTTAGGGGCAATAGACACAGCCTGCTGGGGGAAGTGGGACTTCATTACATTTCTGAATGCATTTAGAAACATTCAAACAATGTTTAAAGTTTTGTTTAAACTGACAGATGCTGGAATATCTCTGCGTCAAAGCAGCAATTAGGGCAAATAGCCTGTGTGGAAAGAGATGTGAATCCCTGCAGATTCAGATAAAATCCAATTTTATGACCCCATATACTGGTATACGACTTTCTGACCTTGTGCAGATGAAAAATGATGCCAGAAGATGAATCCTGCTGCTCTGGCTCTGGTCCCCACACGCACTGCATGTGGGACACAGGAAAGTCCAGCCTGTGCAAAGCCAGGCAGGTGCTGAGCTGAGCCTGGGGCTGGGCAGAGCCCCTGTGAGCCCAGCTGTGCCCCTGCCCCAGCAGGGACTGTGCCTGGACCCAGAGGGGTGGGAATGCTCTCATGCCACGGAGCTCCAGCTGGAAGGTGACAGTCAGGAGAGAGGGAAATGGAAGGAATTGCAAAATCACCAATGGCTTTGGTCTCCTTTTCTTTCGATGATGAAGTCCAGTGTGTCTTACATTCTTTTGTGCCTAAGCAATCAGAGGGGGGGTGTAATCTCAGTAATAACAGTACTGAATTTTTTGTGGATGTGATTTGAGAACCTGGCAGGAAATACTTTCTTTTAGGACAGGAGAAGATGAGCAATGAGGACAGGAGGACTCATTCCTTCTTTTCACTAACACCTACAATTTGTAACCCTTTATAACCTTTGAGGCTTCCTTTCAAAACCCATAGAGACATTATGCTGATGAAGCACCACTCTTCTCAGGCTGCAGATTTTCAAGTGAAACAGTAAAATCCATGTTGCAGTTGCTGAGGGCAGAGTGTACGTGCAGATGTGTCGTACATTCCTGCAGAGTTCATGAGCTGGCTGAGGCAGCAGGACGTGACCGTGCGTTCTTGGCCTCTCCCATCTGAGAGGAATTCAGCGTCCAGAGTGAAGTGAGCCCTCAGCCCTGCAGCCCCAGTGCCCTGCAGGAGCTGTGACTGCCTCCTTAGAAGGGCACTGTGGATGGCTGTTTCTCATTCATAGACAGCCAGTGTGCTGTTAAAGCAAATATCGAATTATTGTCTTCTTCTGGTGTCTAGATATTAGGCTGATGTTCACATCCTGCTAGAGTAATACAAACTCCCCAATGTAGGAGAGCCAATCCTGCCCAGGTCTTCCAAAGAGAAAGGTTTGTGGCTAATTCCCTGCCCATAACCACTGTGAAATGCAGTGAGGGTTTGCTGGGGAGGCATGCAGGCGTTGTTGTGGTTGGAGTGGACTGGCTGGAGACTCTGCCCAGGCTGCTCCTGGAGGAGCTCTTGGCCAGCTGTGCCCGCTTATTTGTGCCTTAGTTGCCAAATGTTGTTCTGCTGAGGTTGACTGGGTGATTGGCATGTCAGATTCACACAGGAAAAAAACAGATCTTTCGTCTTGACCCAAGGGGCTGTCGGAGTCCTTAATGAAAGGAAATTGTTTCTGCCTTAGTGGAGAGGAAAGTAAAAGCTTTTGGGTCTAGCATCACCTCACAGCAAGAATTCAGAAATCCTGCTTCAGCATCCCTTAATTGAGCCTTTAGAGTTTCCTCCCGAAGCGCTTACCTGGAAGAGTTAAATTAATCACCAAGTCCTTGTGCTGTAGCTGCTCTCCTGTTGTTTTTCCTGTGCTGGGAGATGATTAGTTGCCTGGACAAGCTTGGCATCTTGAAATCTGAAACTGTCTCTTGGCATTTTTTTAATGCTTCAAAATCCTGGTTAACATTTAGTGCCTAGTATTAAATATTACTATACCCTGGTGTTCTAAAAATTGATAAACTCATTAAGAGAAATGCAGGAGAGGTGAGCTTTCGAATAATAGGTTCTCAGAAACATGAAATATAATTTTATATATAGTGGAGACTGTTTTTCATATGGTAAAACTGACTGTGAATGCTTTGGTTGACATACCTGTTTAGCTGTAACTCTCTGTTAGTAATACATCTTCATGGGAGCTGAAGTTAAAAATTATTTCAGTTTAATTAAGTGGCTTTTAACTGGCCCAAAGGGCAAAACTATGCACTAAATGTTTGCTGAAAGAATATACACCCTCCTCTCTTTCATAGTTAAATTCTGGAAAGCAACAGTTAGAAATACACTGCTGAAATTTTCCTTTTATATATCTGTTATTTTGTTCCTATCCATCGCACTAAAACTCAATACAACAAGTAGTAAACTAGCTGGCTCTGAGGTTATTTCTTTCTCAAAATACTGAATAAGCTTATTCTATAGTTAAACTTGAATGTTAAGAACTTGGCTATGAACTATTTGCCCACCATTACCAGCACTGTACTAACATCTTTGGGGTTTGGGGTGTTTATAGCTGGTTTTCATCTCAAACTTGCTTTCTTTTTTTGAAGAGGTAAGCTGAATATCCAGTTATTTTTAGGGAAGTTAATATTTCATTTCTTAGAGGTGAAATATTTGCACAGTTATATTTTCAATAGATTGCATTAATATACATTACAGTGATCCTATTTGCTAATAGTTACAAAAGTGATGAATTCTGGGCATGGTTTTGAGTAATTGAGGTATCAAGGCACGTGCCATTGTTATTTTCCTTCAGTAAAAGCACATAAATTTTGTATGTTTCCATATATCTTGTTATGACAGATCAAAGTGAGACTGTGATCCCAGAAATGCAAATAATGTCTTTCAGCCTTGCCTGAATCAGAGTAGTTTCACATCTACCAGGTCCTGCATTGCTCATCTTGTGGCACTGAGTTGATTCCCAGAGTGTATCTGTCAGAAATACCCAAGGATGGATGGATGGATTGATGGATGGATGGATGGATGGATGGATGGAAGGAAGGATGGAAAGAAGGAAGGAAGGAAGGATGGATGGATGGATGGATGGATGGATGAATGGATGGATGGATGGATGGATGGATGGATGGATGGATGGATGGATGGATGGATGGATGGATGGAAGGATGGAAAGAAGGAAAGAAGGAAGGATGGATGGATGTTGTTAATCCAGCCTGGGTGGGTCTCATCCCACAGTTTGTCCATTCACGGGATCTTCCCAGTGTGGGTCTGTGCATGGACACTCATGTGTAAAGCAGATCTCACTATTCTTTCATTCATTAATTAAATTTGGAGCTTTCCAGTTACTGAGAACACAGCAAAGGGGCACAGCACAAACACAACTTTCTTCCTTTCCCTTTCCCTCCTTGCATTTTGTGACATATTCTAAAGTCCAGAAGGTCATAACTACTTGCAGACCAATCTTCCAAAGCACCAGGGAAAGGGTGAGCTAAAAATGGGAGCTTTTTCAGCTGCATATTGTACCAGTGTTTCTTTTATTTATGTAGCATAGGAGGTCTAGTTCTTCCAGTGCATGTGCCTGGAAATGCAAACTAGTAAATACTACAGGTTTATAAATTATGGGTTTCTCAGATGTGATTTTTGAGGTAGTCAAGGATCAGTTTTAATTTTTGTTTTCTCCGTAAGTGCATAGACATATATTTATGCAGACAGCCAGAGCTCCATGGGATATCAACCTTGCTATTTATCCTACAGAGAGATGGCCCTTCTCTGACTTCTCCTTTCCTAACACAGCTCAGCACTGAGTGCTAAGCATCGATCACATAGAGCAAATAGGAATCAATTATGTTTTATGAGGTTAAATGGACCGTAATGAAAAGTCTGTTGATATAGCATATATTTATTATAATTAATCTATCTAAAAATGAATGATACGGATATAAAAATAATGGTAGCAATGTCAGTGTGGCTGGAATGCTGAGCTCCTTTTGAGGTCATCTCGGGCAGGGATGGAATGGTTGTGCAGGTATTCACAAGGTCTGATAAGGATTTTTGTAGTTGTGGGGTTACTCATTAGGGAACTCAGCAGGAACTGCCCAAAATTTTTGTAGTAAAGTTTCTGTGATTTCTGCAACATTTCAGTCCTGAAGCTGATGTGTAGAGAAAGCTCACAAGAAAATGTGCCAGATAATTTAATTGCTCTGGTAAGTAAGAGTCACTTGTTTTGTAAGGGTTCAGATGCTTTGAATACATTTTATTTTTCATTCAACATCTTCAAGTGACTTTATGGTTCCAAGTTTCTTAGGTAGCAGTATCTTAATTTTAAAATATGCTCTGCTATTCTCTCTTTCACTCTTCTCAATAAGATTTGTAGGTGATAGGAGCCTCTGGAATAAAGACACGTGTTTGCCAAATTCCAGGTTCCTCCTGACCTGGGAGTCACACTAATGGCCACCAGGAACCGTGCACTTAGCAGAAGAGCAAACTAATTTGATTTTGTGTGCTGTAAAAATGCAAACCAAGCATAATGATAATAATGCAAAGTGCAACAGAAATACTGTATTACACTAACCCTTTGACCCAGGGGCATTTAACTCCACAATATTTATGTATTAATGTTCTTCGAGAGGTTTCCTTCGGTATTGGAAAGCGATGTGTTGAGGGAATGAATCTGTGGATGTTTCCATCCTAAGTGAAAATAAATGTTTACTGCAGAATTTCATGCTGCTTCTGACTACCTAGCAGTGACCATATTTATTGGTGCTATTGTACAACTAACAAATGTTTAATTTTGGGGTTCTTTTTGTTTGGATTTTTTGAAATTATTTGTCTGTAAAGCAAATTGATACTATATAGATGTCTTTTGCTTGCTTCCATTTTTTAATTAAAATGTAATTACCAATTCACATTTAGGAGTCAGTCATCTTTTAGCACTGGTTTTTCTTTATTAAACTGTAACCACAAATGTCACATAAGAACAAAACAATTGCCCTGTAATTTCAGATTATGGATTTTTCTCATTATGATTGACTTGAATATACAATATTTGAATATATATGAGATATAAAGATGCTTGGATGTTTGTATTTTCTTTTAAAACTGTGCATAAAACAGTAAAGATAATTTTCATTGTTTTGTTCATACCCTTAGCATTAAATCAAGACTAGAAGCTTTAGAGACAAATAAACATTCTCTTTTTTTCTGCTTAACAAATCATCCTAGATCTGTGAAGTTCCAAATCATTACAGAAGCTGGTAGAGCATTCAGTCAGAATGATTTCTGCAATGCAGAACATAACAGAGGTTCTTAAACAAAATGCATAAAGATGTGGGAGTCACATCTGATTTTCTGATCTGATTTTCCTTAGAGTGATGTTTAGCTAAGCTCTCAGTCACTTTATCATTTATTCAATGAACATTGTTTATTAGCATTGGTTTTTCAGTTACTCTGTCTCTGTATGCTGTTACAGTTTTTCCTGGTGTTAAATTTTTCTTAGTATGTAGATAATCATCTTCATTAAAGATACCCTTAGCACATCTGATCCCCACCAGTGTTTAGGAGAAAGGCTTCTGCAGAACTCGGTGCGTGAGTGTACAAGGAGATGCCCAGGTAAAGTCATTTCTCTGGCTTTATTTACTGCCCTTAGGGTAACCATGGGGTGTGTTTGGGCAGCAGTTAAGGAGAATCTCTTTGCTTCTCACTTGGCCTCTGAAAGGACCGTGAGACTGGCAGCTGATGTTTTCATCCCTGACTCCCTTCGTTGGTGTTTTCATAGAATCAAATCACCAAATGGCCTGGACTGGAAGGGACCTCAAAGCTCATCTCGTTCCAACCCCCTGCCATGGGCAGGGACACCTTTTACTTGGACCAGGCTGCTCCAAGCCCTGTCCAACCTGGCCTTGGACACTTCCACGGCTGGGGCAGCCACAGCTCCTTCGTTTTGTGTGTCCCTGCCCAAGATGCACTTAGGGTGAACTGCTGTCTGACCTCCTGTGCCTGCTGCAAGCCCTTGGTTCTGCCATAGCTAATTTGGGCACATATTGTAGAGTAATTGCCCACTTGAAGCACTGCTCCTGCTTTGCTGAATGTTTTTGTTGTTACCTGGGGAATACACTATCTTTTGGAGACTTAATAATGGAATAAACAAATAAACCCCTCTTGTAGCATACAGGGGAGAGGAGTGGGTGGAAGGGCAGCACACCCAACAGCTTTGTTCTTACCTGCTGAATGGACTTTTGGAATGGAATATGCTGTATGCAAAAAATGGGCTGTCCTCTAATGGTCTGATAATAAGCAGAGTCCTAGCAGTAGCTTATTCATATAGTGTAACAAGTTAATCTTGTTAGTGTGAGTTTTATCTAGCTTCACAATCACTGAATTTGATCATTTCCTCTTGGATGCTCTTCTTCCTCCTGTTCTGTGCATGGTCTGCAATGCCCTCCCCTGTGCTCAAGCTGAAGCTGGAGGATTCTGAACAGCTGCAGCCCCTTTCTGCACAATTCAGAACTGCAAAATCCTGCAGGAGGAATTCAGGATTCCTGAAATGGGCTCTGCCCTGTCACCTTCTAATGATGTGCAGGATAAGATTTTTTTTTTAGCACGGAGGTGTCTAATCCTTATGGCTAAATTCAAGGTGGTGCCTTGTGCCTGTCCTAGGATCCTGTGTGCAGAGAGCAGCTCCCAACCCTGACACAGGGCAGGGAGCTTGGTGCCTTCCCCTCTGCTCTGCCTGGAGCCACCTTTCCCCATTTTTGGACTATTTTTTTCTTTTTAAGTTTAAGTAAAGAGAAGCAATGAAATTTTTTTGAAAGTGTTAGCTTTTTTGCATTACCAGCGGAAAACAGCTGCCAGGATCAGACCAGGCAGCTAGGCCATGATTCTTAACCATAACGTTTGACTTTTCATCTTCATTTTAAAAAGGTAGAATAATCCATTAAAATGTACATTTTAATTTTACCAAGAGTGCTGTTTGCAATTAAAGAACCACTGAAGGTCAGTGGTAAAAGGCTTGGGAGGTTGGGAGGTGGTGCCTGACAAAGTTGAGATTACAGCTTCCTGCAGTAAAGCTGTGGACATTTAAAATGAACGTAAATAAAAATGTATTCTTGGCGGACCCCTTTCAAGGCAGGATGTTCGATTCCTCCCTGGGGAACTCATTATCTCCTGAGTGCGCTCATCTTTTCATGGGCAGCCTTTTGACACTGGGGATGGATCTGGGCTCAGCCAGTGTGTGAAGGGCTGCACAGTCTGTACACAGTTTTGGCAGCATCTTTCCCTACTCCTGCTAATCTTACAGGAACCTGTGGCTGCCACAGTCCTCAGACAGCAGTGAAGAGCGAGCTCCCAGCTGGGAGCTGTAATAACTGTTGTCAGGAGCATCCCAGCAGAGGGAAGAGAGATGGGTTCTGTTTGTTTGTATCTTTATTTCTGTGGGGAGGGGCAAGCAGTGAAAGGCTTTTTTTTTAATACCATCATTTCCGCCTTTAATTTTCCCCCCAGCATTTAAAATGAGCAAACAGAAATAAGTAAAAGATGGCTGGCAGCCCTCAGGGGTGTTGTGTTAACGTCCCTCACTGGGCTACTGCAGCTACAGAGGAGCTCTGTTTGGGAAGATAATTAGTATTTTCAGTTGTGGTTACATAGACAGCAATGAGGACCTATAATCCCTGTGCTGTCCCATGCAGCTTGCTCCTAGGAGGAGAGGCTTTTGTGTGATAAACAGCAACAATATCAATCTGGAGATAATCTAGCCCCCTTTGCTCTGTTCCCCCCGAGGAAAAAAAAAAAAAGCAGCAGTAGCTGCATGTCATCTGCATTTCTCTTAAAAGACAAAACAATGATCTTGAACAAACACAGCAGAAAAGGCTGCCTCCCCTTATTTTTCTGTTGCCCTCAGCGTTTCCAAAGAGCAAGAGAATTTCTTGATGATTGGTTTGAGAACCTGGAGAATTGTGCTGCAATCCTGATTAATGCACAAGTTTTTCAAGCCTCTCTAGTGCTTTCCGTGTGAAAGGAAATGGCATTTGCAAGAGGAAGAATCATTGTTTAAATAGCAATGTCAAATCTCGTACTTATCTTATTTTCACTGCCTTCATGATTCAGGTGAATGCTTGAAGCTTGCAGTCCTCGATTTGCAGTGTACTCTGAGCTTTATGTGAAAAATGAGCAGCTGAGGCATTCTTTCCTTTTTATATTTTGGTGAAGGAAGAAGTGGTCTTAATTCTGTAATTCTATGATTGTTTTTAGGTGAAAGCAAATTAATTTTCAGCAAGAAAACTGAACCTACCAGGAACCCACTAGAAAGTGCATGGGATGACATTGTCACTATTTTAATTTAGCATTCTATACCCTAACATCTACATCTAAGGGAACAATAGAGGAAATCTTATGCAATGACATTGAACTGCAGCCAATTCTGTTTGCATTTACTGCCCCTAGCTGAATAGCAAAAAATAATTGCAGCCAATTCCTGAATTAATGTTCCTGTGCCTCTCTGGATTAAAAAATATGTGGGAAAATAAAATACAGTAAACTGCTCATCTACTGGAGTTAATTCTAATAAATCCAGAAGCCAAATAGCAAAGTCAAGTTAAGGCAGAAGTTTTTAATAAATACTTCTGTTCAGTAAATCAGATGATGTATTCATATGAGATGGTAGTGATTTAACTACGTACCATCACACTGACAAGTAGGCATGATATTGGACAGAAGGTATTAAAATCCATCATTTTTATTTCAGTGGGGGCAGATAACTTGGATACAAACGTTCTTGCAGAGCTGAGGAGTTGATTTCCACTAAGGATGAATGCTGCTAAACTGTTTTGAAGGAGATGCAGACCCAGCTGAGAGCCAAGATACAAGGCAGTTATCTTCTATGCTGAGGCTTTTCTCTCTCCAGCTCTGTGGGACTGGAGGTCCAATGTTTCAGAGCAGAGTTTGGTGACCACAAATAAGGTGTAAAATTTCTTACCTTGTAAGTGTGTCATGGTTTGACACTGGCCAAATGCCAGGCACCCACGACAGTCACTCACCCTCCACTGCCACAGCTGGGCAGAGGAGAGAAAAATTTAATGAGGTCTTCATAAACTGAGATAAGGACCAGGACAAAACACTCCAAGGGTAAAACAGGCTCAACTTAGAGGTACAAAGTGAATTTGTTAGTAACAAAGTCAGAGCAAGATAATAAGAATTAAAGAAGCCCTTAAAACACCTTTTCTTCCTCCAACCCTTTCCATTTTCTCACCGACAGCCCAGAGAGACAGGGCACGGGGTTTGGGTCTGTTCATCCCTGAGGTTTTCTGCTGCTGCTCAGGGAGAGGAGTCCTTCCCCCGTGAGGCCCTGGGGTCCCTCCCATGGGGACAGTTCCCTGTGACCTTCTCCAACATGGATCCAATCTCACGAGCAGCAGTCCTCCCAAAACTGCTGCAAACGTGAGCCCCTCCCAGGGGCACACAGTCCTCCCAAAACTGCTGTGCCCTGGGTCACCCTTCCATGGGGTGCAGCCCTCCAAGGACAGGCTGCTCCAGCCTGGCAGCAGGGCCCCTCCCTCCCCTGGGTCTCCCACTGGGTCACAGCCTCCTCCTGCACCCACTGCTCCAGCCTGGGCACCTCCCCAGGGGCTGTGGGGGGATCTCTGCATCCCTGTGGATCCCCAGGGGCTGTGGGGGGATCTCTTAATCCCTGTGGATCCCCAGGGGCTGTGGGTGGATCTCTGCATCCCTGTGGATCCCCAGGGGCTGTGGGTGGATCTCTGCATCCCCTGTGGATCCCCAGGGGCTGTGGGGGGATCTCTGCATCCCCCATGGATCCCCAGGGGCTGTGGGGGGATCTCTGCATCCCCCATGGATCCCCAGGGGCTGTGGGTGGATCTCTGCATCCCCTGTGGATCCCCAGGGGCTGTGGGTGGATCTCTGCATCCCCCATGGTCTCACCATGGCCTGCAGGGGAACCTCAGCTCCTGAATCACCTCCTTCCCTTCCTTCTCCACTGACCTTGGTGTCTCCATGTTGCTTACTGCACATGTTCCACCTCCTCCTCTTCTCTGGCTAGAAAAAACCTGTGTGCCCTTTGTTTTGATCTTCTTCAATCTGCTATCACAGGGGCGTCATCAGCCTCTGTCATTGGCCCAGCCTTGGCCAGCAGCGTGTCCATGCTCAGAGCCATCAGGGACTGGCTCTGCTGGACATGGTGGGAGCTTTCAGCAGCTTCTCACCAAAAACCAGGCCATGCAAAACCAAGACAAAGTGCCACAACAGGCATTGCTGTTTAAATCTGGACTTTAATTACAAATAAGCTCAAGTCATCCAAAATTCTATAGTCCTAAGAGAATTTTGGATAGCCTCTTCTGATGACTGTAAGAGAATAATAATGTTATATTAAAAGTTATGAACATGAGTCATGGATTACTTGTTTTTCTTTCTTTCCACTTTGCAAATTGTTGGTGCAATCTGAGACTTAAATTCACAAGAGGTTTACTTTCTCTGCCTTGCTAATACAATGATATAATTTTCATACATTTTACGGTGAAATGTATGTAGAAAACCACTTTATACATAATTACTAAAACTAATTGTCTTTTGAACTGTGCACTGTGTACAGGGCTAAGCGTTAATACAGGAGTCCTTCATTTGCATTTGTAACTCATGCTGCTGTAGAATCAAATCTAAAGCTTTAAATGTCTGTCTCTTCCTGTCCCTTAAATCTTGGTGAATAGAAGTGACATTCTTACCCTGATGACAAAAGCACAGACTCAAGTTGGTTAAATATTTTAAAGCTGGTGGTTAGATCAGTATTTCACAGCACTGTGCAGTAGGATGTCATGCGTACTTAGTCTCTTTGAAAGGCAGCAATTAGAGTGATACGGACTTTAAAGGTGTGTTCAGAAAAATCATCATCTAATCAGGTGTGCTGGCTGGCAGTGGTTGCTTCTAGGTCAGAGCATTAGTTAATGCTCAGTGGGCACACTGCAGCTGTTGAAACAATGTGAATTTGGTCGGTGGAGACATGCCAGGCAAGACTTGTGTCTCCTTATTATGCTCCAGGAACTGTAGCTTTCAGGAAGCCTTCTGCCCTGCAGTGGCTCAGATCATTGCATTGCTATGTCATGCTGAATAATTTGCAGCATTTAGCACTTAAATTGGCTCATTGCAGACAATCCAATTAGAATAAAGTCTATTATCATTTTGGAACCTTGGGATGAAATAGTGTTGAAGCGATGATCCGCCCGCGCTTCCCGCGGCTCCGCAGCCTCGCAGGCCTGTGTGCTGTGCCGAGGGGGTGCCTGGCACTGATGGAGGGATGCTCCTGCTCAGCCTTTGCTTGCAAGCTGAGCTTTCATCCAAAGATGTATTGGAAACCTGCAGTCTCAAAAAGGATTTGAGGTGCTTCATCTTTTTGTCTGTTCATACGTAAAACTTTCTAAAGCATTTTTCTTCTTGTCAAGGCAGACAAATTAAAATGCTGATGCTTTGATATGAGCCTGTATGGCTGGGGAAATTGGGTGTTTCCAAATTTCCATCCCAGGCTCAGGAAACCACACGTTCTGCTGTGAATTCTGCCGTTGATCTTTTGTTCAGCAGAGGCCAAGTTTGAAAGAGATGCAGTAAGGTGTGTATGGAAATTCCCCAAGGCACCCAAAATTATTAAGGCATTTAAATCCCATGGACTGGGTGGAAACAGCACCTGAGCTGCAGAGGTGCACTTTATGTCCCAGCTAGATAAGTTGATACTTTGGGGTTGTGTCCTGGGCCTTTAGTGTCTCTCTGCTTTAGGAGATCAGGTTTTGGTTGTATTTATTGGTGACAAATTGGGTACAAATGTTTTTTCCCCCTTCCTCCTCCCAGCTTGTACCAAGCTACGTGCATTCCTCTTGTGCCAGTTTTTGAGCTATGCAGTGAGCTGATCTGGGAGCTGTCCCAGGTTAAAAATAACTCTTTTCTTCATTAAATTTCAGCAGAAGCTGATGTAACTAACACATTCAGATGTTTTTGCTTGTATTCAGTATAAAAACTGTAATAAGGTAGATGGAAAACCGAATATGAGCAAGTGTCTAAGCTGAAGTGTTGTATATAAGCTAAAAGACTGACAAGAGAATAATACATGGATATTGCATTTTAATACTAATATTGGTTCCTAATGCTTAGATAAGTCTCTCAGCACTCAGGATGCTTTAGCAAGGGGAGATAAGGGCCAAATCCATTAGCTCTGGTGAGATTTGGATCTGCTTACCTTTGGATTTCATGAAATCGGGTGCTTACATCCCGAGCAGCCGTGGTGCTGGGTTTGAATACAGCTGTGCAGGGCACGAGCACACGGGGAAGCAGAGCAGGGAAATTGCCACTGAGAACATTTTTCAAGCTGGGAGATCAGATGTGTGTTCTGTGTATTGTTCATCTTGTTGAAGGTTTTTATTTATGTACCTTAAATCTGACTGTGTGTGTAAACATACATGCATATAACATTTTCTCAGCCCTGAAAGATGTAGACTGGGATAGATTTTTGTGGTGCTTTGTATTTAGGTCCTTGCCTTATTCCTCAGTGACATTAATTTGTCCACAGAATAACAGTAAAGCACATTAATCTTCTATCCAAGAAGGTATTTCATGCACAGTGTTTGGCATGCAGTAGCTGCATATTACCAAAACCACTTTGATAATAAAATTCTCCTATTAAAAAGGACAAAAAAAAAAAGACAAGTGTAAGTATTTATGCAAGATACACTGTCACATATTGAAAAGGAGTGTTTTAATATACTAATTAAAAAGATGCCAACTCAACATGTTAGAGTACCCCTGAATCTTGTAATTTAAGCACTTCAAGATTTGTGGCCAGAGATGGCTGGTTGATATGGACAGACTAATTTTGCTGCACAAGTTGTACTTGTTCTCTTGCTCAGTCTCATGGTACATGTGGTACCTGAGATGAAATGTGTTAGCTTTTAAACCTTAAATGCCTAAGTGTAGCTGAAACATGCCTCCTATCCCCTCTTGGTCCATCAGTTGCAAAGGAGTGGTCCATTACATGGAAAAGCTTTTTTGTTCAGTGGGAAGATTTTAAAATATAATTACCTAAGAGTCACAGATTTGTGGGGTACCTGAGCCAACTCAAGATTGTGTTACCCCAGGAAGTTCTGTCCAGAGGAGTGCTGCTGCCTCTCCAGGGGCTCTGCTCATCTGACACTCATCTGTGTAGTCTCTTGAGGAAGAATTCACCCCAGGAAGAAAAGCAGTATCTGCAGGCCCCTGTGGGATCAGCCCAGCAGAGCAGTTGAGGGGTTTTAGGTGCATTAGGGGGAAAGGTCCTGTCCTGTGAGCAGCTGTCCTTGCTCAGGGTGGCTCCAGCACAGGGCTGTGTCTCACCCTCAGGCATCACTGCCCCATCTCTGGGCATTTTGTCGTGGCTGATGTTTCACCATGTGCTGGGAGCCCTGTGGAGCTGAAAACTTGTGTTCACACTGTGAATATTTGCTTTGTGTTTCAGTCAGAATAATACTTTGAGAGGAGCAGGCAGGACCAAGGAGCAGCATTTCTGTAGCACGGCCATTTCCGCTCTCCTGACTAGCACAGCTCCAGCAGAGGTGCTGAAAGCTTTGTTGGATTGGCTGAACAGGAGTTTCAGAATAAATTTAGCATGTGCTGCTGTCTCCCCTGCTCACCAGTGTTGGCCAGGCAGAGTGTGGTTGGTCAGTACTGGTTCCATCCTATCTGTACTGGGGGTGCAGGGGCTTCTGCTGAGCTGGTGCTTTGTGGTTGCTTTTAATACAGCTATGGGTGAGAAGAGAGAACACTACATGGGTACACATCGCTGTAAAATGCAGGAAAGAAGTGAACTTTGGGTTGATTAAAAAGCCTCTTTGTTTATTCAATGCTGATTAGCTTCAGAGCAGTGGTTGGGTTTTGTTCTTAATTTGTACGTGCAGAGTCTCTCATAGAATAGCCAGTTAAAGAAAACATACAAAATGAACACTTATTTTTAACTGTCCTAAAAATAGAGGTTTAGATTGGGAGTGTTATCTCAACTTGAACTACACAGTAGTGTGAGCCATAATGATGTGGCAGCAGTTGAGGTTGACACAGCAGGTAGTGAATCTTGAGTTGGATATGAACTTTATTATCCAATGTATGGCTTCAGCTTGAGTCTGTCTCTTGTTGTCACAAGAGTAGCATTTGCATAATTAAATAAATGATCTTAAAACTGTCTGCCCCTGTGTGGCTGTGAAATGCAACGCTTCTTTCTGTCAGTGCTCAAGCTCATGCTCATGGATTATTGGAAAATGCATCACAGAAAATTAACATCAAATGTTTGTTCTTTTATGAAAGGATGTCCTGAGCCAACAGCCTCGGTTTTGTTTCTCATCTCAGTTAATTGATCTTAGAGCAACTCTTCATTAAAGAGAAAAATTGAAAGGGGTATTTTGAGGGCCTTTTTGCACTGGCTAAAATTTTTTTTAAATGTCACGGTAGGAAGACTGAAGGCATTAGGTAGTTTCATAAGGTGGAAAGGTTGATAACTTGTGTCCTTTTTTAATTTACTTTCAGTTTTTCATGAAGCAGATTACACTAAGACTCACAGCATTAACATCAAAAGGCATTTCAAGGGTGTAGCTTCCTCTGTCTTCCTGTGTGGGCTTTCTTTTATTAT
Source organism: Prinia subflava (assembly GCF_021018805.1). Taxonomy (NCBI): domain Eukaryota; kingdom Metazoa; phylum Chordata; class Aves; order Passeriformes; family Cisticolidae; genus Prinia; species Prinia subflava. The sequence goes on along the minus strand of NC_086260.1, from coordinate 7,509,936 downwards.
TTATTTTTATCCTGTTGTTGCTAGGGACTACATTTTCCTTTTTTAATTGAAAAATTCAGTGCAGCCCATGCATGTGTGCGCTCCCATTGCCATGCCCCTGGAGATCATCAGCCTGCCATAGCTCCAGAAGTGCTGGGGCTTTGGGTCTGGATACAAACCTGTCATTCTAGTCCTGCAAGGCACCAGTTTGGTCCCTTGTTTTGTCAGAAGCACTGTGAGAAGCAGAATACAATCATCATGCCATTTTTTTAAAATCTGGTTTCTTTTTGTTGTAGTGGTGACTGTGATCAGTTGTGATAAGGTGTAACCTCAGGGCTGTCACTGTCAGTGTGTCCTCCTCACCTGGGAGGTGCTGGGGTCTGTCTCCTACAGCTGGTGGAGAGAGCTGTGCTCTGGAGGTTTCACTGCTAATGAGGCTGGCAAAACACAGGCACTGTGTGACCCAGCACACCTTTGGAATATACTGGAAGATGTTCCCACTTTGGAATGCTCCTAAGGTGGGGAAGGAGACTAGGATTAAATCTGGCACCTCACTTTGAGGTACACAGTGCACAAACAAATCCGTGCTATGATTTTTCCTAATGGCTGGAGACAGCTGCTGGGTCATGGGACACAGCAGAGGATCTGGCTGCTGAAGGAATGTCAGTGGCATTGATATTCTCCTTCTGTCTCATCCAGCACCCACCAAATCCCACGGAAGACATTCAGCAGGACATGCAGCAGGGGCTTGTGACACTTGTGATTGTTACACAGGCATTGGCACTTCTCAGGGAGGGGAAAAAAGAGAAAGAAACATTGCTCAAATGCCATATATATGTTTCCAGGCTTTATGCTTCTGTAAAGGTGTCAACTGCACCATGGTATTTTCCAGACATAATAGAATGTCATAGTTATACCAAAAACCTGTGATTGATTGCCACTATGATGAAAGCCAGTGTACATCCATGTACACATTTTAAACTATTTTTGCCTTTATGCTTTTCTTGTTTAACCTGACATTTCCGATTACTTTATCTAGGTGCCTAAATATGTCAGGTGTTTATAGTGCATAAAGAGATTCCCCCCACCCTTTCTTTTAATAGCACTAATTCTGTCAGAACCTGCAATTTCTGGAAGGTGTTTCTCCATTGTGAGCCAATGCTATGTTAAAAAGGAAAAAAAAAAAAACCTGCAATGTGACTTGTGAAAGGAGGACAACTGATTTATAACAACAGTCCGTTCCTTTTTTTTTAATCCATTCATTGAACTCAGCTTGTTCATCCTGAATTTATTTCCCAAGACATAGAGCAAACATTTAGTTGAAAAGTGAGTGGCTTATTCCATTTCCATATGTTTTTAATTGTCCAGTTCCTCTGAGAAAAGGCCATTAACTGAACTAAATTACAGTTTGGATGTGAATTTTTCAGCATGGATCTCTGCCCAAAAGGTGATAAATTAGATGCTAAGCTGTCTTTGATAGTGACCTGAGAGATTAACACAAAACTGTTTTGAAAACAGAAGGAAAGATTTGTTAGCCAGTCAGTGACTGTCAGGTTTGGGCTTCATAAATTCCTGCAGTACTTGCTTTTTTTGATGTGAATGACGATAAATAGGAAAATTTCCAGCAAAGTTAACCCTTTGGCACCCCCTTAAATTCTGGAATTAAACTTGAGCAGCAGTAATGTTGAATTTGTAGGAAAAACAAAAGCCCTGCAGTGAACTGCTGTTTGCTGTTTGGATTTTTGGTACCTTTGACTGGTGCTGGAGCACATAAAGGGCTGGTGGGAACCTATAAAGAACACGGGAACTGTAATCCTGTAAAATTCAAGTTACAAATAAAGCAATAACAGAATACAACCAAACAATTAAATCTCAGTGCCTCTGTGCCTTTAGTTCTTGTGTTTGGATTTTATGCAACAACACCAGTAATAGAGAGGTGTGTTTTCCCTCCACCACTTTTAACAGCCTTTGAGTTAAATGAGAAGTGTTGAGAGTGTTTTGTGCAGCTGTGTTTGGTACCTTAAATGCACAGACACGCAGGCTGTATTGACCTGAAAAAGGAGAAGATATGCATTCCTGTAATTTTAGCTGCTTTGTGGTCATTAGGAAAATGTCATCGTTTTTATGCTTACAGCTGCTATTTGGAGATGACCTTTGGTGAATGCTCCCAGTCCCCCTCATGCCATTAATTTGTGCTGCTGGGGAAGGCAGGGCTTTACTGCAGCCTGGCCCAGGCACAGTTCATCTTCCTGGTGTTGGTGGGGAGTCTGCATGTGGTCATGCAGGACTCTGATCCCTCCTTCTCTTAACCAACTGTGCTTTAAGAGATGCCTGCTTAAAGGGTATCTGTAGGTGGATCTTGCTTCCAGGATTTAACTGAGAAGAAACTCAGTTCTGAAGGATGCTTGTTCTCCTCTGTTAAACATTTTCCCTCTTAAAATGTCTCCTCCCTCAAGGGATTTAAAGAGAGCCTGGGCATGACACTGGAGTGGATAATCTTTGCAGCTGCCTTTTTCAGCAAACCTCTGGGGAGAAGGGGGTGAAGCAAACGTCTGGGAAGCCAGAAGACAGGATATTTCTTCAGACAAGTTGAGAAATAATCAGGGGCTATGGGAGGCTTGTCGGGATGAGAATGAAAAGGAACAGATGGATTCTGGAGATTACCCAGAGGGATTTAGTGGCCATGTCAACATGCAGGGTAGGGGGAGGATATTTAGTTTTAAGAAGTTTTCTGATTGCTTTTATTTTAAGGCAGCCCCAAAACTAGTGACAAGGCTGATGCTGTGTGATACTTGGTGCTGCCAGTCGCTGGCAAGGTTTTGACTTGGTCTGAAAAAAAATGGAAGTAGTAAAAAGAGGAGAGCTACCAATGAGGAAATGGTACCTCTTACTTTTCAAAAAACATTGGACTTGCTGGGATAGCTGGGAACTCACATTAGTATCTTTTGTTTCCATTGAGAGATGGTTGGCATTCAAAGCTTATACCTTTCTTCCAAGTCCTTTTTTTCTGGGCTTACATTGTTAAAATCCCTGGATTTGTACTTCAGTGTCTTGGTCAGGTGAGAGAGCAGCAGGTCTGGAGCAGTGTCCCTCTCAACAGGCAGGTTAATTCCAGTCAAATTCTGCCTTATCTGCCGAAATGAAGGAAAGAGCTCACGCTTTTCTGATGCTCGATCAGGACAGTTCTAGGACTTTTCTGTGTGAGGCACTTTTTGCATGTTCTTTTATTCTTAGAAGAAATACTTAAATTTGCTTCTGCAACAGAAAGATGATAAAAAGCACCAACTAGCTAGATTATTTCTGGTCTTCCCAGAAGAACTGAAAATGCTGTCTTTTAAGACAGATTTTTTTTTAATAAGTTTAAGCTGTAATATGGAGACATAACTATCAAACATTAAACAGCACCATTTTTTGGCTGTCAGCAAAGACCTGAAGGACATGGGGGCACACATTTATCCTGTCCTCTTCCTGATGACCCTGTTCAATACAGTTGTGGGATTCCTACATTTTTTTCTACTTATTTTTAGACATGGTTATTCTTTTGTTTCTTGTTGCTTGGCAAAGCCACTTGAATGAGGCAAATCTCTGCAGAAAAATGATTGTAATTACATACAAGCAAGTGCCTACGGGGTGATGCTAAGAAATGACTTGAAATGCTTGCAAAATAGTTGGAATTGATTGGTTGGATTGGTAAGGTACTCTAAAAGCATAATGAAGAGCAATGGTAAATAAAATAGGAAGCACTGTTCTCCAAGGGCAGGTAGCACTGATGTCCATTCTGCTCAAAATGGACTGTAAAAGGCTTGTAGCTTTTTGTATAAATCATGCCCCCTTCAGCTCTGTGAAAGCTTTCAGTGGAGCTTTTGAATCTTAAACAGGCAAAGCAGTCACAGCAGATGTGGCCTTTTTTCTTTCCTTCTCCTTCCATGGGGCACATAACAGTGACCAGATGCAGCAGCAGAGGCTGGGCAGGGAGCTGTAATCCCCACTGCCCCTGCCACCACTGCTCATCCATTTCATTATGTAGCTCATCCTTGTACTTCTCACAGTTCTAATGACCCATCTTCTGTGTTCCTGAATGTCATTTTTAATCTGCAAGAGTTGCCTTTTGGGTTTTCTGTATTTATTTCCACTGAGAACGTCATATAATAGATACAACTCATTGTGAATTACAGCTCCCCACAGGACAACAGCTGGATTTAGTGCTGAGTGTGTTTATCAGGTTGGCTTTTGTAGCCAGTACTGGCCAAAATTTTGTGTAGGAACAATTAAATATTTAGATTTGAGACTTAAATCCCACCTCGGTACTAGACACTTTTACCTTGCAATCTGTATTTGTAGCTTGATTTGAAAAAAAAAAATAACTGCCGGCATTTTCTGTTTAATAACTGGTTTGAAACAAATTTGGTCGCTGACAACTGTGTGTGGAATTGACTTTTGTGGCACTGGTGGCTTTGAATGAGTGAGTGTTCCCCCTTGGAACCTCCTTGTATATTTATTAGCAGTTCCTAAACCCATTGCAATTACTGATTAAACACGTTTTTCATCTTTACAAACTGCTGGTGCTCCTAAGAAGCTTTCAGGCAGTGTAATGAAAGAAAAAAGAATCCTTTATTGCAGTTTGAGGAAGAGCAGATTCTTTGCAGCAAGTACTTAATGATAACCCGGAGGACACCAGCATTTTGTCCTGCTCACTATCCCGTGTTGGTTTCCTGTTTAAATCAAGATTAATTTTGATGCAATGTCTATTACAGTGTTCTGTTTCCTTCTCTGGACAGTTAAGTTTCTATGAACTACTTACCCACGTCCTTACAGATACTGGTAGGTTCTTGTGTTTTAGATTTAGCTTGGTTTTTATGGTGAATTTGGGAACAACTATGAATTTCACTGGAAGTGTTGTCATCATTCTTATTTTACAAATAATGAGGAGAAGAAATGAGCACCATTGTAGTGCACGAATTGTGCAATCTTTGATTTGGAGCTGTAATGTTTGGAACAAACTTCTGACCTCAGCTTTGCATTGTGATTTTCTTTTGCTTTCATAATTGATACATAATTTTGATCTGAAGGGTTGAAATGCCTTGACTCAAAGCGTTAAAATCAATTGATTCTACTTGTGCAGAGAGAGAGGGAAGCTTTATTCCTCTCCAGCCTCCCCTTGACTGCTTCCAGTGAAGAGATTTGCCAGATTCATCTCAGATGGTGAACACTGAGCCCCCAGATGTGCTGTCTGGGCAGCTGTGCAGGAGCCAGCTGTGTGCAGCTGTGCAGAGCTGTCCTGGCAGTGGGGTGGAGACCAGCCCTGCTTTCCCTTCATCTCCAGGGACCAGTCATGGTGCTGATATTGGTATGTGGTGGTCTTTGTAGTTCGGGGCCTGGCTGATGAGACTGTTTTAGGGTCCAGGAGCTGCAGGATGGAGGAGATGGACGTGAGGCCTGTTTGTGGTATGTTAGGAGGGGGTCTGTTCTCTGAGGCAGCCTTAGCTTGGAATTACCTTCCCCTGGTGCCCTGTCACTGGTGTCTGCTGGCATTTGGGACACCATGGCAGGCTCATCTATCACCTGTGCTGTTGCTCACCGGGCTGCTTGCAGAGACTGTGATAAACTTAATCTAGAGTGGGAAGTCTGTTTTCCCTGACATTGCTCAATAAACCATGTATATTGTACACAGGCCTGTGGGATAATGCACTTGCAAATCCCTAAATTGATGGCCTTAAGCTTCTCGAGCCCTTTTTATATACATGGAGAATGCAGCCATGGACCTCTTTCAGTGTAGTCAGTTTCTGCTGCTCTTTCTGTAAAACCCCCATGAGTCACTTCTCAATCTGCTCTTGGATGGTTCAGACAGAAGTAGTGTAGCCCAAAAACACATTGACTGAAAGCGTGCCCCAGTCCTGCTTTACTGCCTCCCCCCTGGATCCCCAGGGCTGTGTGGGCTGGCTTGGATCCCCAGGGCTGTGTGGGCTGGCTTGCTGATCCCTCTGTGGGTGGATGGTGGCCTCATCAGAGGGGTCTCTGCCAGCAGCCCAGGAGCCGCCCTGCCATCAGCTGAGGGCAGGGAGGAGCCCTGCTGTGGTCACATCTGCTGGCACTGCCCCTCTGGGGTCCAGTCAGGCAGCAGGGCTGGAGGGAGGCTGCCCAGATTCCCCACATCGTGTCCTGTCAGGGAAACCTTGGTGAATTCCTGCTCTGTAGGAACAGAGGGGGCGGTGGAGGTGACGGTGTTTTGTAGGAAGAGACAGAAGAGGTTCACAACAGCCCATGGGGACAGAGAATGCCAGGGACAGGCAACGAGTTACCACGATATATTTGTATAGAAGGAACTGTCTTAATATATCATCTCTGCCATGTTGTGTGACTTTGTTTCAGAAGCTTCTCCTTTTTCTAGTTGCTTTCTAAATGCATAAAACAGGAATGTTTGCAAACCAAGTGCTTGCAGTTTGTGCAGATCCATCTCACACATTAAGCATTCGCCAGGACCGCTGACACATGGCTCTCCAAGCAGCCAGCTGGCCACTGCCATATATAAAAGTTTTGGCAAAATTGTAGAAACAGATTTCACTTGGGAGAGAAAGATATGCTGGCTTGAATATGTCTGATGAACAAGGTGGAGTCACCGACACAAAGCCCAGCACTCCTGTCCCCAGCTCTCCCTCCTTCCTTGCATCTTGAGCCTTTCTGGGAGGTGCTATAGTTGTTTTAGTTACTCCTCCAAGCATACAAATGTTTAGATGTACAAGCTGGGGGTGTATTTGCTTTCCAGCTCTGAAGCTATGAGGTTTTCTAAAGATCTAAGGTTTAATACTACGTGATAGTGCACCCTTTGGTCTTGTAGGACAATGGAAGTGAGTTAGAAATCATCTTCAACAAGAAAAAAAAGCCCTAGCTATCAAAAGGACTGCTAGTGTGAATTTATGGGACATATTTTATGTGAGCCCCTGAACCTATAAAAAGCCATCCTGACACATTGTGCTGAGTGCATTTCTTCTGCTGTGAACCTGCTGCTGGTGGAGGCAGCAGTTGTTCATACCAGGATGTGCTGGGGTTGTGGGTATGAGCAGTTATTGTTTGGAAATGTGTAGGCTAAAAACAGATACCACTTGTTTCTCTTTTCCTACCAACATGTGCAAGCACGAGCTGTATTGTTTTCAGGTAACTTTTTTTTTCCCTTTGGAACACAGAGAATTCATCTCAGAAGCTTCTTGGGGAGAATTCCTCATGACATTTATGTTGTAAAAAAGGGCCTTATTGCCCATCTTCACAGTCACATGACAATATTGTGCTACCTCTGTGAGACTGAAAAATAGGAACGCTAGTACGAGTGAGACAGTCATCACTGAAGAGTAAGCAGGAAGATTGGGATGCTGAGATGAAAATGCAGCTCCCAAAGGAATGAAAAAACCTCCTTGGCTCCTTGTCTGGGGCAGATGTGTTTTGGGGGTACAGCAGGCAGGTAAAAGCAGGACTTGGAGTTGTGGTGCTTTACCCTGTGTAGCTCAAAAGAAGAGAAGAATCCCCACAGGGTCACAGATTCATTCCTCCTCAACTTCAGCATCTCCTCCATTCTTGATGGTGCCTCTTTCCCCACCAAAACAGACTCCATCCCCCAAAACTTCTATTCTGGAATTACCCATTGTTTTCTGCTTTCCTGAGTCACATTTCCAGGTGTTCATTCCCAGCTGTGAGAGACTCCCTTCTGCCACAGTCCTCTCGCTCTGTTCCTATTTGTGTACCAGCTGTGCCATCTGCCCTTGCTGGTCCTGCACCCCAGACGTTTTCTTTCTTTTTCCTGTAAAGAGAAGGACATCATTGCTGCCTTAAGAGCAGTACTGCTCCTGCAGCTTCTCCCTGTGTGAGGAATCTTAAATAGGAGTCTTCAGCCAGGCTGGAGACCTTGGCTGACCACTGGCAGGGAGCTTTAGTGGGGCTCTGCCGGCTCAGCTGTGATGGCAGACTGCCACCTGAATTACCTGGGCTCAAAATGTTAAGGAAATTTATTCCATTTCAATTAATCTGCAAAAATACCGTAGGAGCTTATGTGAGAATCAGAATCTGATGTTGTAAAAGGATTTCACATGATGAGATTCTTGATGCAATAAAATGTCAGAAATCCTGCCTGTTACTGAAGAATGTAGATGCCAGTGTGAAATTGGAAGGGCAGGAGACGTGGACAGTGGTTGTGCAAGGAGGAAGAAGTGGGACCGCCTTCTTTACTGTCCCCAGACGTCAAATCAACTCCTCTGGGTTACTTTACTACCCTCTGAGTGTATTTCTGAGAATTCAGAACCCAGATTTGGGTGTAATAGAGTTTAGGATTGTTTAAGGACAGGAAGCTCGACTGGGTGTGGGATCAGTTTCATCTTTGATTCCCCAGCAGTGTGTTAATATTTTCCTCTAGTTAATATTTAAGTAGCTTGGTGATTATTTCTAAGGAAATGGGATCAAACTGTTGGTAATGTTGGTGAGGAGCAGAAAGACTGTGCCAGAGTAATTTGTTTCAGGTTGTTTTTTATTGAAAATCACCATTATATATATTTCACTGTAAAGCATGCGGGGAGCTTTGCAGCTGGTGGTAATTTCGCACTTGTTACTTATTTTGGATCTTGTAATTTGTGTGTTGCTTGGATGCCCTTATTGATACTGAGTTACCACAGTAGAAACCTGTGCATTTTTGGTGCTGGGACTCGTGTTTTGGGATGAGGGGAAAGGCTCTGGCTGTTTTGTAGCTGGTTGGAGAAGCCTGTGGTCAGGTCAATGGGAACGAGGAGTGCAGCGTCCTCAGAGTGCAGCACGTGTGGTCTCCTACTCTGCTTTCCTTCCATAATCCCTGACTTTATTGGATGTTTTCTTTGGGATTTTTGTTTCCTTCTTTTTTTAAACATTAAGGCTGTTTAAAATGAATCCGTTGTAATCCATGTAGCAAAGCCGTGCAAGTTCCTCATAATGCCCTTTGGGTTGTTTTTTGAATGAAAATCCCTAATCTGTTATCTGTCTCTGTCTTTAGAATAAATTTTTATAGCTGGGATTATCTCCTCCCTGGGTAGTTGTGTCATAGTTCATTTTTAAGACAGTGGCCAAGCAGCAAAATAAGGGAAAGAAGGTTGGAGATGGGAAAAGCATTGTACCAGCCCTAATAGAAGAATAGCATTTATTCATGCTAAAATGTAAACAGGACAAAAATTTTTCAGCTAAACAAAAGATTTCTTTGAAGCATGTTCTTAATTCTTGTTCAAAATATAAATCCACTGCAAAATTAAGTTTTTCTTCAGAAGAGAAAAATAAAATATTTACTTTAAGGCTGATCAAAGAACATGTGAACTTTTCAAATTATTTGGTTGAATTTTGAGAAATTTCTTCCAAGACGTCAAGTTGTGTGCCAGTGATAATCCAGCTACTGGCAGTGGCACAGGAACTGATGGAACAGTCAGATTTTGAATGCTGTCTTGTGCTGAGATATTTATTTCCAACTTTAAGAGAAGATTCTTAGCAGAGGAAAGTTATTTAAAAATGCTATGAAAATGTTTAAGTAATTGTCTAGATAAGAGTTTGCTTTGTTGCTAGCAAATGATTATGTAAAACATTTTTGAAAAGGATTTTGAACACCTTAGCTAGTAGGTTGTTTCAACCTTATCTTATTCCATACTAAGAGGGACAGTTTCACAGACATCTCGTGGGTGTTATTTTGTTTTGATTTGTTTGTTTTAATTGAAGTGCTACATTCTGCCTCTTTTTTTAAAATGTTTTCCTTGCCGAAAAATATTAAACTGAATGTTAAGAGTAACACACAAGCTGCTCATTTCACAAAACTCTGTGGCTGAAAAAGATTCTCAAAAGTGAGCTTATTTCTATTTGTGGAAAATACCAATTTTCCTTTGGTATTTGAATATCAAATCTGAAGGAAGTTAAAGGTTTGCTTTCAGCTTATTGCTGTTTTCTGGGCAGCAAGCTGTTATCAGCATAGGTATTTTCTCTTTAGATCCTGTGGTCTTGCGTGTACTCCACAGTCCTTGGACAGCAAAATGAGGAGTTAGCAGAGTTATTTGATGCCTCTGCCATCTGCTTTAATTTTCACTTTTCTCCTCTCTTCTCCTCTCTTCTCCTCTCTTCTCCTCTCTTCTCTCTTCTCCCCTCTCTTCGCCCTTCCCTTCCCTTCCCTTCCCTTCCCTTCCCTTCCCTTCCCTTCCCTTCCCTTCCCTTCCCTTCCCTTCCCTTCCCTTCCCTTCCCTTCCCTTCCCTTCCCTTCCCTTCCCTTCCCTTCCCTTCCCTTCCCTTCCCTTCCCTTCCCTTCCCTTCCCTTCCCTTCCCTTCCCTTCCCTTCCCTTCCCTTCCCTTCCCTTCCCTTCCCTTCCCTTCCCTTCCCTTCCCTTCCCTTCCCTTCCCTTCCCTTCCCTTCCCTTCCCTTCCCTTCCCTTCCCTTCCCTTCCCTTCCCTTCCCTTCCCTTCCCTTCCCTTCCCTTCCCTTCCCTTCCCTTCCCTTCCCTTCCCTTCCCTTCCCTTCCCTTCCCTTCCCTTCCCTTCCCTTCCCTTCCCTTCCCTCCCCTCCCCTCCCCTCCCCTCCCCTCCCCTTCCCCTTCCCCTTCCCCTTCCCCTTCCCCTTCCCCTTCCCCTTCCCCTTCCCCTTCCCCTTCCCCTTCCCCTTCCCCTTCCCCTTCCCCTTCCCCTTCCCCTTCCCCTTCCCCTTCCCCTTCCCCTTCCCCTTCCCCTTCCCCTTCCCCTTCCCCTTTCCCTTCCCATCCCTATTTGGGGTTAAAAATCTCAGCCAAGAGAAAAAGACATTTGTAATGGGTAGTTACAAATCCACCAAGAGTTCTCCTTGCTGTTACCTCTGGAGCGTGTTTGGGACAGATTTCCATGTACCATCTCTGCCTGGTTTTGTCTCTCATGGATTTCCCTATTGATTTACACATCTTCTTCATTTTGCTGGTGAACTGTTTCTCCTAAAGACCTGCACTCCTAAAGTCCCACCCATCCTGATGTTCTCAGGAGATATTTTGCAGGTTTGATGGTGGTTGAAGATAGTTTGTCTGCCAAAGGGTTGATGCACAGTAAATGGCTTTCTGTACATTTTTACCTTTCATTTATTTCCAGCTTTGCTAATATGGACATCCTTCAGAAATGTATATTTGCCTATGAACAGGCTTGGTGGATATCTAAAATTTAAACAATTTTCAAAACACAAGGAATGAATGTGAAAACACCAAATTTGCCTGGATCCTTTAGAGAGCTGTTAAGAAAACAGCTTTGTCTCCAAAACTGGGAATTACAGAGGTTTGCAGTCTCCTGAGCCCTGTTTGGCTTATGTGATAAATGGATGTATATAGATATAAAAGAGGCCTGTATAATGCATGCATGCATGTACAATAGCAACACATGCACATAAACATCTGCAGTGTGCATTAAACTTCTGATTGATTTCGGCTTCAGAGAGAAGCTCAGGCTATGGATTTTTCAGTGCTTCTCACAGTAGTATTTCTCCTTTTGTGTGGGAGGAAATAGCCACTGTAAAAGCAGGACTTCACTGGAATAATTAAAAGCAATTAGGTCAGTATGTTTATAAGTAGTCTAACAAAGTGTCTACTGAAAAATAATCAGTGAAATTCTGGTAGTTCTGCAGGGGAACCTGTGAGGAAAATGAATGCACAGGGGAGCTCCAGACAACGAGATGTGCAGTCCTCTAGCACTTAGCAAATCAGCTGACAAAGGGAGCTTTGAAAAGAAAATCAATTTAGGTAAAAGAACGCATTTATCAGAACTTGATTAATGATGCAGATATATCACTGGGAAAACAAAGGTTTTCACCCAGCTGTTCCAGAGTGCTGGCTGTCCCTAGGACAGTGGTGTGTGCTGAGGTCTGCCCTCACACCTCAGTCCCCTGCCCAGGGATGGGGCTGTCACCCTTGGGGATGGAGGCGTTTGCATAAGGAGTCCATGAATGTATCTAGGAAAAGCAAAGCAATTATCTGTCAGGTTAAATCTGCAATTCCTGGGCTGTGCAGCCACCTTGGGAGGTGTTTGCAGTGTACAGCTCCACCTCAGAGCCTTTGCAGCAGCAGGAAGATTAGAAGCTGCAGGATTAGGCACACAGCCCTTAAAGGAGATCCTGTGTGTGTTTACGTCCTTTCTTCAGTTCCTCATTAGTCTTCAAACTGTGGTGGGTTTTGTTTGTTTGGGTTTTTTTTTAAACCTTGGTTCTCAAGAGTTTTCTGACCCCAAGAGTTTGCTATTGTTGCAAGGAAATGATGCTCTTTTTTTTTTTCTTTATGAGCAGTAAATGTTAAATAAATTGAATTTTAATGTTTACTATGGTCCCAAAGGTAGGTAAAACCATTACCTAATGACCATAATGATGAACAGATTTTATTTAAATGTGGAATAATATTTGATCTGCTACGCTATTTATGTTAATCCTGTAAAGAAAAAAACCCTCCATAAATATAAAGGAATAAGGGTGATTAATGCAAGCAATATGAAGTTGAAAGTGATACAATCTATTTGGACTGCAATTTACTTCTGTGCAAGTTTAGATGCTGAATCGAGCTAGAAAAGCTTCCTAGTTTGTAAAAGCAGAATAGCACATTACCCTACATTTATCTCTTCCTTTGGAATATTTTTCCCTTAAGTTTATCTGGGTGATAGAAAGGGATTAGTAATTATCACAGAATGATCTTCCAGGATTTAAAATTCATCGTTTTGTACATCAGAGGTTTGGAGTTTTTTCATTGAAGGGATTTCAAAATCTACATCAAATATTTTAATGTTTTAATATTTTAATGATGTTTAAGGTGTTTATATGTGTTTATATGTGTATGCCTTTTCATATATCATCACAGAGGAAAACTCCAACATTTCATTTTTCTTGACAATTGTTTTTAATTGATAAAAATATATGTGAGGCTTATAAAGCAGAAAAGCCAGCTACTTGTGTGGTGTCAGTTCCCAAAAACTGCTCAGAGAGATCTAGTTCAGATGAGTTTCAGAGTTTCAAAAACATATTTATATATTTCCATGTAGGACAGAGCCTTGGGCCATTCCTGTGAGGTTACTCTGGTTACAGATGCTGAAGAAAAACAAAAGTGCTGCAGATCTGGGCTTGGTGCTCCAGCACTTAGGAGACCCTTCCTGATCCCTTGGGCTCAGAATGGCAGGATGCTGTGGATCTCACCTGCTCACACAAAGCCAGGATTTGCAAAAGACCCTCTGTGCTGAAATCTCATTAAAATCTTTTTGTGTGGTGCTTGGGGCTGGATGCAGCTCTCACTGCTGTTGGAGGCTTCCCTGGAGCTGTTGAGGGAGCAGGAACAAGAAACCTGGGTCATAGGGGCCTTCCAGGGTCCCTGTTAACATCTGGAATTGCACATGGAAGGAAATTGCAAGCCCATAGAGGCTCTGGAGAACAGCTGCAGCATGTTTCCCATAGTTAAAGGGGTATCATTAGCTCGAAATACAATCAAATTAAATAAAAACCGGCCTGAAAGTCTTTTATTGTTTCTAGCCTTGGCTGTGCTGCCATTATTTGTTTTACAGCCATGATCTATGAGAGAATGAGGTGATATCACCAATTGTGGGTGCTGCAGATCCCAGCCAGATGCTGATGATAAATCCAAAGAAATTTTCCATTTATCTTTTTCAGCACTAGTGAGCCTGGGTGCTGTTTGGGACAGCAGTGGTTGGGACACTCTGTTAGAGGTTTCTGTCCTTGTGACGTTGGGGAAGGACGCCCTTGGCTCTGAGATGAGGCTGCAGTGATTGCCCACATCCTTGGAAGTCTGCGAGGCAGAACTGACCTGGGCCTGACCTGTGCCCTGCAGACTCCAGGACATGAGGCTGTTCACCACTCCAAGATGTGTTGTGCCACGTGAATCTGGCAAAAGATCCCTGGGAACATGGACCCTTCATCCTGAACTTTGGCGGAACTTCTCATGGCAGCATTTCGGGGTGAAGCCTTTCCTAGCTCGGCGCTTTCATTCAGATTTTAATTTGTGTATCAATTCTACCTTTTAAGAGACTCTTTAAATATCCCCATGAAGAAGTGCTGACTGCTTCTGAGGGCTGAAAATGTTGCAGCCTCTGGTAATCCTCTCTACTGTCACCAAAATGTCCTGGAAGTCCTACAGGCACTGGGAATCCCTGCGGGGTCTGTGTCGGACGGGCAGCCCCAGGAGCAGAGATTCTGCTTCTCTGTAAATGTTTGCATGTGTTAACCTGGCAAAGAAAGCTCAGGACGTTCAGCTGTAAGGACTCACGTGTTAAAAACTGAATTAATATATTGTCATACAGATTAGAATGGAAAAACACACAGCCAGATTTCTAATGTCTTCACTGTGCAAATTGAATAGCAATTATTTTATGAAGATAGTACTTGGTAAATATTTATAAACAAAACAGGCAAACAGTGGGACCACAGTGAATAAATAACTATAATATCGAAGTCCTGCTTCAGAATAATGTACAATTGCATTCCTCACTATAATCCATAGTTCCTTTTTACTTTCACAGAGTTATACAGTTGCCAGTGTTCAGTTCCAGTGGGGTGACACTGGATATGTTCTGGCTAAATTTTTGTTTAATATCAAGGTAGTATTTTTCTTCCATGCATAAAAGCAAGTAATCTCGAAATACAGATCTTTTTTGGGTATAGTAATTACTGCTTCTTCACTAACTGTAAGAGCAATTAAGCCCCAACTAATGAGCAGTTTTCTACACTACAGTTATTATGCTCTATCTTAATAATACTTATCTCATCAAATAGCTTTCTTCCTTTGGAAAAGAAGTGTCTAAATTCATTACACGTTTTACAGCTACTGGTCAGAAGAGATTAATCCTTTTATCTTTTAAGGCAATTTTAGTTTCTTTCTGTTCTCAGGTGCAGCTGGTTCTGTTTACATTTTTCACCCTCTTCAATTTGTCTTCTCTGGCCACCTTAGAACATAAACTTGCTTTACCTGCAGGGTTGGAGCTGGGACTTCCATCTGTGATAATAATGACTTAATGCCAGGCAAGGGAGATGTCCTGCTCTGAGGGCAGATGCCTGTAAAGTGTGAATTTCATTGCCTTTTAATCTAACAAATGTTGAGATTTGAGGCTTTTGGTAGGTTTTGCATTCTGTTTTCTAAGAATTGAAACTACCATATTTTGAAATACCTAAGCAGTAGCTGCCAAAGTATAAAGGAGCCCTGCACTGTGTGGTTCAGTGGGGAGCAGCTTGGAATAGAAATGTCCCAGAGGGGTGAGGCAGCACTGCCAGGTTGGGAGTTTTATTGTTGGCCTCACAGTACTTGGTGTTTTTAAGTCACAGCTGCTGGAGTCTTCTAATGAGAGGAAAATTCATCAGCTTCTGTTTAACAAGGCAGCAGTGATTATGGGAGAGGAACTTGAATATCTGTTCCAGGTATTGCTGGCTGGGGGGGAAAAAAGTCACATAAAAAGAGCCCCCAGAACACTTTGGTCATATTTTTGTAATTGAATATCATCTTTTGGAGATGAATTGCATAGAAGGATTGGGAATGCTCCAAACAGAGAGACCAGTTCTCCATCCAGGGTGATCTCTTTTTCTTCCCAGTGTGTTGCTACAGCCCCTGTGCAGGACCATGGCTCTGTGTGACATATGGGCTAAGAGGAAAATCCCCTGCAGTGGTAGTTTTAACACATCTTCTTCCTTTTTTAGGTTTGTTTGTTTTTGTTTTAGAAGCAAACAAATCTTCTCATATCGGTTGAGAAAAAATCCTAATGCTTTGTTGAGCCATGTTACCACAATCATAGTCAGGGCTAAATCAAGATAGAGATATGAGAGAAATTGAAGTAAATCCTATAGTTACCTAAGTTTTCTTTTTAAAAATTCTCAACAGTTTAGAACTGAATTTGTAGAAGCATTATTAGATAAACTCTAGCCGTGGCATGTTTGCTTTAGGACCTTATTTAGCAAAGCACTTTAGTAAATACATCATGTGAAGCCCATGAATTATAATATATCTGTCCAATGGATAGAGCACACAAGTGAGTGCTCAGTGTCCAGGCTATGAGGAGCCCTTGAACTGGAACTATTCACACAATAAAGTTAAACATTTGCTGAAAAGACATTGGATTATTCAGCTATTTAAAGTAAAGCATGTGCTTAAGTACTCTGCTGAATCAGAGCCTATAAAAAGAAATGTTCACAAAAACATGTGAATGCTGAAAATGGAAACTAATGTCTAGTTAGCTGATATTGTGTGGCTACACAAGTGAGCTAAAGCTGGGTTAGACCACTGTTGGCTGGGCTAGCTCTGAGCATCTCCCATCCAAGCTGCGAGCTGTACTCAGGAGTGTTTGTGCTGGCTGCCTGGGGTGAGTAAAACTGAAGTCTATTCTAGGGCAATAAATCCACTGCTTAGTTTGCAAGGCATCATACCAGGAGCATTATGCTACATGATATGCGTGCCATAAAATGCAAGGCTTCTCTGAACCACTTAATCGAGGCATAAACTGGAGCTGTGAGGTAAACTCTGGAGGCTGAGTGTGAGTAAAGATCAATAAGATGTGTCTCAATAACTCTTAAATTAATAAACTTCTACTACTGATTTACTAGCTTCTCTGTGTTAGTGGAGTTATAAGTGGTTGCATCCAGAATTTACTTCAGAATAAACCCTGCTTGCTTTTTTTGCTGCTGTGAAAACCTGTGAGACCAGAAGTAAAAGACAGCTGGTATCAGTCACTGATAGTTAATAAAAGCGTTGGTGCAAGCACTCTCACAAAGTTTAACTATTTGCATGAGCTTCTCTCTCTTAGAAAATCATCTCCTCCCCAAGGTGTGCACCAGGTTGTGTTTCTGAGAGCAAGGACTCGTACAGGACATCACAGCTGAGGAAGAAACAAAGAGTGGTGTACGTGCTTTTAAAGCAGCTATTGAAAAAGACCTGGAGAAGATACAAATAAATCCTATTTTACCAGAGGAAAAAAACCTCACCACCTTTTTTACTGTTAGATAGTATGAAGTTTATAGGTGTCACCCCCATTGTGAGATCAAGAGCAATCCATGGATTTTAATTTGCTTACAAAGATAATGGAAGTGGCTCCAAGCTAAGCCCTGAAACGTGTTTGGCCCTTGGACACCTGAGTGGATCCAGGTGTATTAGCCCAACTCCTGTATGGATGGGTTTGGTTTCTTTTGTTATTTCCCCTGGATCAGATTCTTCTTTGTATTTGTCAATAAAGTCAGGTACTCCGGAGTACTGCCATGATCAGTTGCTCAAAGGTAGTAAGACTGACCAAAACAAATCAGGAGAGATTGAAAAGAGATAGTAATTTTCAGGTTCTCATTCACTGTCTGGGTTCTTGACCTTTTTTGTGTGTGTGTGTGTGTGTGTTTCAAGATTTTCCTCTGAAACCACAGAGCCTGGAAAGTTTCTAGTTTAAAATTCTGGACATAATTCATTCTCATGAGACCAAGGCTTCAGTCTCTTGAGTCCACCAACTGTG
Organism: Prinia subflava; assembly: GCF_021018805.1. NCBI lineage: Eukaryota > Metazoa > Chordata > Aves > Passeriformes > Cisticolidae > Prinia > Prinia subflava. The sequence continues at coordinate 7,492,503 of NC_086260.1, read as the reverse complement.
GCCTTAATAATGTCATTAAATTGCTTAAGACATCCTCTGTAATCAGGAAGGTTGTGTTTAATTATATATTGTGGTCCTTGATGCCAAATACCGCTTCTGCAATTGCCTTAAAATACTTTGAATACTCCTAACTTAGTCCTATACATTTGTACTGGAAAGAAATTCCAGTCATGGATTGAAATCTATTTTGTATTTTACTTTGAGCAAAATAAAACCAGAAAGTCTGTCTGCTCCTCAAAAGGCTCCTCCTGGATTCAGTGTAAGGTCATGGATACCACAGGAATACAAACAAGTGCAACAGTGCATTTTTCAGCATAGTTGGAATTGATCTTGTCCCCACAGTGAGCTAGTCAGCATCTGGATTTTTGTAGATGAAACTAATAAGGGTTGACCTGAAGGAAGAAAACTTTTTTGAATATTTGTGTGTGGTACTTAGGCTGGATCTGTTGATCTGTTTCCCCACCCTCCTTTGCTTTTTTCATGCTCCAAGTCTATTGACAGATTCTGTTAGAGCTGAAAGAAGGAATCTAGGCTTTTGCAGGGTATTTGTGATTTAGGAGAGACAGGATTCCTGTGCACATCTCTGATCCAAGAAATATCCTCTAATTATGGCAGTGGAGGGCTCTGTTTGGGTCTGTTCAGCGTTTTCATTGAATCTCCAGCCTGGCTGACTTCTCTGAAGGACAGTTCTGGGCAGTGTGTGAGCTTCCCTCTGAAGAAGAATTTTCCAGCATGACTGCCTTTATTGGTGAAGACCTTCTGCAAGTGTCTGCATTGAGAAGTCCCCAGCAAGGGGAGATGCTGTGTCCTGAACACCACCTGCAGTCTGCCACTGGAAGGCAGATAAGGGCTGGGCTGGACTCCTGGAGAGCCGGTGTAAGAAGAAAGCTGCAGATCGAAACTTGGAGAGCAATTAAACACGGGAACAACCTTTAAAAAACAAAACCAAAAGGCCACACACAATGACTACTCAAGATTTGAGTTCTTCAGTACTCAATACCTCTGTGAACAAGGTGAAAACTGTTTTTAAGGTTCTGGGAGGTGTCGTTATGAAGTGTAGTGACTCACACTTGTCATGTCAGTATGTGTTATCCAACTGTTTCTTCTGGCATGAAAACCTGTTAGTTTTTACTGATACTGTAAGAGTGGAAAACCACACAAAACCTGAGACTCCTTCCCCTGGAACAGAGCAAGCTTCAGCAGTCTTGGAAATAGAACACGGGTTTCCTTGATTAAGTGAACTGTTTACAGACCTGTATAGCTAACAAGGATGCCAGGGGTTAAGTGAGATAATTTATTTTTGATGAAAATCAGAAAAAACAAAATCTGCTTTCTATTCTGTGCATTAATATGCCAGTTAAGCAACTGGAACTACTGTTCAAGGCACATCTAGTTTGTAAATGAATAAGGATTTCAGGCCTGGAGTAGAGAATCTGTGCAAACTGTGCAGTGCAGGCTGCTCTGTTGGAATGTGTGGTTTTGCATAACAGGTGAACTGAAAATGATGGGTATGACAGGAGCTATATTTAAATGAGCCGAGTTGAAAGCAGTGCGAGAACAGAGGAAAATGATATACACAAATCACAGTGAATTCTGTCCTCTGCAGATCTATTTCTTTTGTCCCAAGCAAAAATTGCTGTGATGGAACATGAGGAACTAACTTTTGTGACCCAGTGAGTTGAAACACAGTCTGAGTTTGGCAAAGGTACATGCCTTGTGGCATGTGAAGGGGAAAGAAACAAATATCTTCTGGAAAAAACTGAGGAAAAGAACAGTTTCATTTTCCAGGACTTCAGAAGGATTTTTAAGATATTTTTTTCCTTATGTTGAAGGAAACTTCAAGATAACAATTTCCAGTGTTTTAGGTCAATACAGTCATTGAATTTCTGAAAGGTCAAAGCTGGAATGAAAAATACTGTGACTGGGTCTTTATACAACCAAGTTTCTGGGTTTTTGTCAAGTATTTTTTGCATATATTTTCGAGTTTCAGCTACTATTGGCTTAAAGGAAGGACCAGGAGAGTGTAGAGCAAGTGATGTTTTGCTCAGCACTGGCTGGACTGCAGCAGCATGGTGTGAGGATCTCATGCTTCCCAGCCTCTGGCACTAGAAAAATACTGTGGTGATGAAAATGATAGTTTAGGGTATGTTCAAATCGGAGAAGAGCCCCACAAGGCTGCAGCATCTTTATATTCTCAAGGGAAAGTCCTGGTGTTACCAAACTCAGTCTTGTCACACCAATGTCACCAGTCTGCACTGGGGTCAGGCTACATCCCCACACTGCTTCCTCCTAAGTCACCATCTCTTTGTACCTTCACCCTAAATACAGCAGTAACTTTATTCCAGTTTTACTTCCTGATGTTACTGAGACGACTTAAATATTTCAAGTCATGTTCCTCAGTGGACTCTTCAGGTGAAGCATACAATAAATCTTTTTTTTTTATTTAGGGAGTTTTCTCTGCCATTTCTCTAGGCTTAAAAGCATTCATGCTTTCAATAGCAATTTACCTTTTTTTAAATTTGCTGTAAAAGTTGAAATGTGCTGTTTTTCCACACTTCCAGGCACCTGTAATCTCAGCCATGCTGCATTGAATTGAATCTCCTATTTGTATTTGCATTGTTTGGTTTTTTGCCCCATTTTCTTTCATATTGTGTCAATCCTGTGCCTGTCCTTGTTACATCAGGCTTCCACAAGGGTCAAGCAGGTTGATCTCCGAGCTTGTCCTTTCAGTGAGCATCTACTCACTTACCTGCTTACCAGGTTTCCCCCCTAAAGAAATTTCCTGGGTGTGGAGCAAAATTGGTAAAAATGATCCATTTTTTTGTTACCTCTCAGAAAGCTCCTGCTGGGATGGGCAGTGTGCTGTCTGTTAGCATTGTATCGGAAAGAGCCGCGTTTTTCCCAACTAGAGCTTTGTTATGAAGTTCATTTGACTGAAAATATTTTGCATGCTTAACTACCTGCTGGTGAATTTTTCTATGCCAAGTAATGTGTCAGGAGCTAGCAGAGCATAGTAAGTTAATTACTTGTGTGCATACTGTGAAGGAAAAGCAAACAGCAAGGCACCGGTGATACGAAGAATGAGACTTCATTTCAGTCACCAGAGATTGTGTTGTTAATGAATCCACTCAATCAGCAGGGAATTGGTAGTGTAGATAAGCCCAGGTATGGCTGTGTACTGATAGGAAGATTAGTCCCTCAACCAAAACATTGTTTTTAGTGAGAGTTTGCTAATATTGAATAGTTTTTCAAAAGCACCGGTGAGATAAAGTAACAGTCTGAATAATAATTATGGCTGTCTCGAAAAGACATGATGACGCTGATGATCCTCTGATGTGCTCTGCAGACACCATCCAAATCCGCTATCTTACAGATTTCACAGTGGAGTGATGCACTCAGATTCCATTTTATGGAATCACCGTGGGCTGCCCGAACACTGCAGTGGCTGCAGGGCACGGGGAGGCGCGTTCAGAGCCGGGCTGGCAACACCCGCCAGGCACCCTCGGTGGCTGCAGGTGAAGATGCTCCCGTGGGAGCTGCAGGTGAAGATGCTCCCGTGGGAGCTGCAGGTGAAGATGCTCCCGTGGGAGCTGCAGCCAGTGGGGTGGAGGAGCAGGTGGTGCCCTTACATTGCCCTGGGGAAAATTCATCCTGGGAGCAGCTGCATCCCAAACCAACAGAGCTGCACTCTGGGGTGAGTGTCCCTAAGTGAAGGGTTCATGCGGTGCTGGAGGAAAGGACTTCTATCCCAGCTAGGGTATCTTTTGGGTTATTTTATATTTAACTTGATGTTTGAGTGTGCACCACAGGTCCTGTGGGAGTGAATCTCCTGCAGCGCTCACCCTGACTCCATCCATCACAGCAGTTCTTCGCTGCCAGCTCTCTGCAGCAGCTGTTTTCCCCCAGAGCAGCTGCTCAGGTGTTTGTGTGCGTTTCCCTGCCCAAGGGTAGTGCTGGCAGCAGGGAAGGGGTCTGGGGCAGGAGAGGGGCTGCTGCCAGTGACCTCCTCCAGCACTGACAGGTTATCACCTAAAACTCATCTGGAGAGAAGGAGTGCAAATAAAAGTGAATAAAATCCACATTAGGAACATTAGGTCCCTTTCATTACTTTGATTTGTTGGGGTTTTTTTGTCTTTGCTTGGTTTGGTTTTTTTGGTTGGTTGGTTGGTTGGTTTTTTTGGTAGGTTTGTTTACTCATTTTTTCCTAACTCTGGACTAACCAAAGCTGGTTTGGAACAGTTTAAGCCATGTAATGTAACATACTGGAAATGACAGATACAGAACAAAAATGAGAAAACGGGTTGTAAATGTTCTCTGTCAGCCACAGGAGCAGTGCCTTCTGAGGGAGTACCTCAGGCTGGACGCTACGGCTGCTTATTGTCTTCCTGTTCATTCCTCTTAAATTAATGGTAGAAACATAGACTGAATGTTAATAGGAGTTGAGGGCAGGGTTCATGATGTGTCATTAAGTAAAAGCTAGCAATCTCCCAGCAACTCTCCTGGGAGCTATTTTACTGGTGAATATTAGTGAAAGGGACAGCTGGATTGAGAAGGCTGTTGGAACAGAGATGCCATTAAGAACTTAGCTGGGCAAAAGTTGATTTTCACCTAAAAAGGAAATATCATGGCAAAGCCAGTATTTGTCGAGATTTGATGAGTGAATTGGGGGACTCAAGTGTTTTCTGTGATGTGATTAAACTGTGAAGTCCTAATCTGGAGGCTGTCTCTGGTCAGGGTAGGATCAACAAGTGGTTTTGAAGAGCTGAGGGTGACATGTTTCAACAACAGATAATTTTATCTTCCTGGCTTTATTTTTAAAACCCACCCTCTGCTTAGGACACTTGTGTTTTTTGTAAACCTGAGCCAAAGCAACAAGTGAAAATTATTTCTGTAGTAGGTTTCCTTTGAAATGATGAGTACTTTCAGCAGTGCCTCTAGATAGGCTTTATTGATATCAGCCCTCCCTCCCTTTATTCCATTTCTATATTGCTCTGTGCTCTCTGTGGGTCTTTTATTAACTTGCATCCTGGAAAAATTCAATAAAAATGTACAGCTTTTTCCTGTCTTTCCTCCTCCTTTTCTTTTTTTTTTCCATGCTGGCTTTCAGAGACAGAGCTCTGGGGAGGATTTCTTTGGTTAGTTACGAGGAACAGATGGGAATCAAGAAAAGGTACTTTCTGTTCCTGTACCCACCCAAATTGGAGGTAATTAAGTTACAGTGATGCATCATTTACGTTAGCAGTTTCTTTGGTGAGATCAAGCCTATTAAAGGTACATGTGAGAAGTAACAGGACTCAAGTCTGTGGTGCTTTGAGAAATAACTGGAACTGGGTTTTTTCTAAATGTGTTTGCAGGTACCCTGGCACAAAGATCTGTAGTGGGACAGTTCAATTTTGCACAGCTTTTTATCTCCATAGCTGTCTTCAAGTTCTGAGCAGTCCTTGCAGCTGCTCTGATGAGACAGGTGAATAATAATTCCCTTTACAAAGGAAGGGAGTGAAATGGAGCATGTAGCTCCTGGTGGTGGGAAGGAAACAGAGAAGCAAGATGGGAATTTGAGATTTCCTGACGTAAATGTCATGGCTTCTTACTGTCACTGTCATTCAGTGTCAGTGTCTGAGCTCCTGGGCAGGTCCAGCAGCACGGGAGCATTGATGCTTCAGCAGGGTCTCAGTCAAGCCCTCGAACAACCCATGATCTCTGGTTCAAAAACCACACAAGGGTTCCTGAGCCCATCATCTCTGTTCTTGCACATTTTCTTCCTGCCTCACTGCTCCAGCAGCCTGAGGTGTGTCTCCCACAGTTTCAGCTCAGCAAATGCTCCCAGGCTGCTCCCCAATTTCGACTGCAGATCCTGTGGGGATTTCACCTGCAGTGGGGTGCTGAGATCACAGAGTGGCAAGCTGGCCTCTTGTCTTCCTGCCCTTTGCCTGGCTGGGTGCTGGCAGTGGTGGCTGTAATTAGCACTGAGCCAAATTCAGGTTCTCTTGCTTCCTTTTCATTCAGCAAAGTCTTGCTGAAGCCCCCGAAACCTCCATCAGCATCCAACAACTCTTGGGTGGGAAAGTTTCTTGCCCAGTTTCTTCCTCTTGTTTGCTCAGATTTATTTTCTGAGAGCTTTGTTCCCACCATTCTTTCTCCTTAGAGTAGCACAGATGGAACTGTGGTTTACATCAACATTGTATGAGCTTATGCTTTTTCATATGTTTAATTCCGTGAAACACCAGACTAATTTCTTCTTTTATCTTTGCTCTCTGGAAGAAATTACGTTTCTTTTCTTTCTCATGGGAAGGTTGATCACCTTTCTGGTGTGTTAGAGCCAGCTCTGGAAGATGGCCTTGGAGAAGAAAGCATGAAGCAAGGTGTTCCAGAGGAGGGGAGGTTAGCCCAGGGGGATGCATCTGTTCAAGCTGGAGATGTTTTATATTGTGTTTGTCTTGCATTGTTCAGTTTAAGCTTTTTGAGGCGGCAGCTGCTTGCTGGTGAGGTTTGTAAGAATGAGCCCCTCTTCCTTCTGCTGCCTTGGGGCACTGCAGCAATAGAAATACCCCTCCTGTCAAGGTCCATCATTATACAGCTGTTGCCTTGTAAATGAAAAAAAGAATAGTTGAAAAGGGAAACCCTTCTCCAGAGAAACTTGGCCTGGATGTGACCTGTCCAATGCACCCATTACTGAAATCTGTGTCTTCCTCCCAACAACACAAAGTACTCTCACTGAGCTACTGCATTGATTTGTAATACATCTTCATTCTGTAATTTCCATTAGGATTTATACCTTTTTAAATTATATTTAGGAAAAAATCTATTTTTATGTCTGTCCCTAGTCTTCACAGGGCTTTACTGAACTATATAGGAATAGAAGAAAGGTAATTTACGATGCCTTCATATAAATTAATCTCCTGTTTTTTCCTTATATTGTAAGTTATCACCTCGTTTATTATATGCAGCTCAGGGTGAGCAGTTTTTAAAAGGCCTCTGACAGTTATGAAATGAATGGTGTGAGATGTCAGACACATTTATTAAAAATATAGAAAATTATAAAAAACAGAGGATGTAGATATACATTGTCTCAGTCACTTGCCACCAGCAGGCACTTTCAATACCACAATTTATCCTCCCGCTCAGTGAGTTCTGCATAATAATTTAATTGATATTGTTGTGCTCTGTACTCAATATAAATAATTTTGAAATACTAGTTATAAAATTCAACAAGTCATTAGCCTAGTCTATCTAGGGTTTATTGTGTGAGACACCCCTAAAAAAGCTTCCAACTATTTTGCCAGCACAGCTAAACTTAGAACCATTTTCACTTTTGTGTGGTGGTAAATTATTCAGCTCACAAATGCTAAAACTTGAAATGTTTATGGAAAAAGCTTGTTTTAGTAATTATGCTTATTCCACTTTTTTGTGAGCTTCCTGCAATCTTAGTCCTAAGGTCCTGGTGGTTCCTAATGTTGGATATTTATCATACATTTGTGCCACTTTCAGGTTGATAGGTACAGTGAGAGCTCCATACAAGATTCATGGCAGCTTCATACTTTTTTGAGGAACAAAATTGCGATGCAGGAAGTCTGTATATGAGTTGGGGGGGGATATATAATAAAAAAATCACTACATTTGTGGCTGCATAATAAAGAATAGTTCACCAAGGAATACAAAGGTTGAAAACATACATTAAAAACTTCACCAAAGGTAATTGAAGGTTAGGAAGTTTAATTAAAAATCCAGCAATAGCTGTAGCATCTGTGGATATGAAAATTTAAGGAGAACATGCACGTCACTCTGTCTTTCAGTTTAAAAGCTGCAGACATTATAGGATGGTTTATATTTGGGAGCGTGATTTAAAGCCTTTCTTTGCGTCTGCCACGTTCTGGCAGTGTGACAGGATCACTGACACCATCAGTTTTGAAGATCATCTTTCCTTCCACAGCTCCTTGCTGTAGCTGTGGTGGCATCAGTGTTTCTGTGCTGCTGCTGCTGCTGGCTCAAAGATTATCTAAATCCAACCCCTGTTTTGTTCCATCTTCCTGTATTCTGTGTTTGTTCCAACAAGTGCTGGTTAAGATATGCCTTATCAGAGATTGTTCTTGGGGAAAGTTTCTTTCAGATATTTTGACTTCTCAGAAAACTGTCGCTGGTTGTTTACACCTCTGCCATGCCTTGCACACCTTCCCTGGCTGAGCCTGCAGATTGCTCAGACCTGTTTGTGTCTCAGCAAGCTCTTCGGGATCGTGCTCTTGGTATTCGCTCTCATTTCTCAAGCAGTAATTGGAATTTTCTGCAAGCACGAGTGTCTCATGTTAAACAGAGTGATGACAGAGAATAATAAAATGAAAAGCCCTTTTCCCCCAGGGCAGGAAATCTTTGTTCAAAGCAGCACTGTGAACTCTTAACTACAGCCTCTCCTTCTCCATCCCTTTGATTTTGGTATGCCATCACTTTAGAGCAAGACAGTATAATTTCAGCAACTTTTCCCCCTAATATAATGATTTAACAGCCTCGTTGCTTTCTCTGCAACGGGAAGACCTCTGAAAGATACTACTGATTTTTATCAAGGCTTTAGGGATTTTTATACCTTTAGCTCTGCAGCCTCATGCTAAATCAATCAGCAAGAGATATGTCATTCAAATCATTCTTTTCGGCCTTGTATCTAAATGCAGTCTTTAGGCTTCATCCTACAGATTTCACTTTATTTCTGCTTCCCAGGAGGGGACTGGAGGTGAGAGGAGAGGGTAACGGGAGGCTGATTTTTCAGCCATTCTGGATCTGCAGTACATGCACTGCCTCCTGTCACTATTTACGTGGCTTAAGCACCTTCTCTGGTGCCTTCCTGGACCTCCTGATGCAGCTCCTTTAAATGGCAAATGGTGATAAAGAGATCTGGCATCGAATAACAATTTCAGGGGTTTTGGTCCCAGATAACAGAGAAGAGCCCCGGGACTGAGATTTCTGAAGGAACTTAAAATGCTTCATTCCTGTAGTGAATTTCACTGATAGTTGTTTGTTTAAAACAATTTTTTCCTGTTTGAAAATCCAGCCTGCTATTGAAGTTCATTACTTTGTAGCTGAGCAAGGGCACCTCTTGCTTGTTCTTTCTCTGTGTGGAAGAAAGGAACTGATTTGGTTTACTGGTGGTGACATTCCAGTGTTTCTTGAGATTTGGCTCGTGAGGGAGCAATTCAAGTAGAACAGAGATTCAGATCTGTGATGTGGCTCAGCTAAATGCAGGAATGGTTGGGCAGGTCGTAGCTGCCAGTGCAGGGAAAGGGAAGCATCTCCATTAATCCAGAGCCTGTAAAACTTACAGAGGTTCTTACCTGCTCTGGTCCGTGAAGTCTGCAGGCTGCCCCTCCAGAGCTGTGCAAGCAAAGGCTGGGACCTCTGGTTTTGTTTGAAGAGGAAATACTGATTCATTCCATCAGTCCCTAATAACTGGTTGGATTTTGCCCTATGGTAAACAAGGAATTTTCTCCCATATTAAGATGATGGGATAGGAATTCCCCATGAAATGACTGAGCTAATTGCAGAAATGAGGGGATTTGATTGCTTTGCAATCATTATTACCATTTCCATTCAAAGATGAAAACCAGAGGCACTGAGTACAGACAAAGATTTCTCAGAGGTAATTATCTGACCAAAAAAAAAAAAGGACAAACAAATAATAAAAAACCTACAAAATCAAAACCCCTAAACTAGTTCTTTCCATGTCAGGCCTGAGATTTAAAATCACATTTTTGTAAAAATGTTTAGAAAACAAATGAAATTTTAAAAAAAATTAAAAAATATATTTCTACCTGTTTACAAAGGAATGAGGAAAATCATATTACTCGTAATTTGCTAATTTCTGTTAAACTATATCTATGTAAAGTTATATGTGTTACTCACCAGTTTATACCAGAGTAGCTGATCCATTAATGAAAAAGTTACATCAAATCAAGGAAATGCCAATGTTTTTAATAACAGATGTTTTAAACAAAACCTGTGGGAGAAAAACAAATATATTTGATTTTTTAAAGTGTAAGTTTTCATACAAGCTTTAATTAGATTTTGGCAGAATACATTACTTTAATGGTTTTTCATTAATGAAGACTGCTCATTGCTTTGTACAGTAAAAAGAAGGAAAAAAGTAATCTTGGACTATATTTAAGGAGCAGACAGTGTATTAAAAAACTATTAAAGTTACTGCAGTCATTGACAGAATGATTTTGCATGAGAAAAGACTCGAGGAAGCATCAGATAATTTCACACAAGGATGGGTGATAACATCTCTGGCCTGAAGTGGGGGTTGAGATGTGTGTGAGGCCCCACGTGTAGCTGGGGGCTGTCTGATGTTTTCCTGATCTTTTCCATCTAGGTTGGGGCTGTCTGATGTGTTCCTTTGCCTGCAGGTTGTCCCACCATCTCAGTGGAAATGTGTATTATTTACTAGCACAGGTGTGGGCTCTTAACTTGGTTTCTGAAAACCAAATTATCTATCAGCCTTAAAAGGCCAACTCAAATTCATTTGAAATTTTATTTGATTTAAGGCACCATGCTTACTGTTGGAAAAATGAAATACAAATAGCCATAAGTTCCTGGGTTTCAGATTGGTAAATGTCACACACAGAATTACAGGATTTCTTTTTTTAACTAGGTTTAAGTGAAACAGAGTCTTTATTTAGTGTCATGTTTTTATTTAAAAGCATTTATTTAAAGTTCTAAAAAACAAAGAATTCAATAAAGCAAGACAGGTGTAACTGCAAATGATTAATGATATAATTCTCAGTACTTTATAAAGTGTCTAACGCTGAAGAGATTTATACAGTGCAGAATGGCAATTGAGCTTTGATGGAAGGAATAGGTAATCAATATCTGCAAGCTTGGAAAAAGTGTTCTATTTCCTCCTCTAATGATATAGGGCTTTTTTGCAAAGCAAGGATGTCTGGAGCATGAGACACTTGGAAGAAGAATTAATTTGAAATCTGCAGTGGAAGATCAGTTTTAATTGAAACTGCACTTGAATGTCCATGGAAAAAAACAGGCAGTTGGGCCTGAACCCTTCTGATGGCCACTGGGAATTCATGAATCCCACTGCACTATTCTTGATTACATTTTAGAGGTTGTTGAATTCCTTTTTTTTTTCTCTTTTTTTTCTTCTGGGTAAGGGCTGTAATTTATTTTGTTTGGTTTCAAACTCCAAGGTTTTCCTCTGCCCTCCCTGTGGTCACTGTTAAAGCTGGAGCAGCCCCAGTTCTGCACTGCTGGGGATGGAGATGTTGGGGTCGTGCCCCTGTATCTGCCTCAGGCTCAGCCATAATGGTGCAGGTCACGTTGCATGTAGTCATTTACATATCAAAAACTTGTGAAAGAAATTAATGGCAAGCCTAACCATTTATAAAACCCTGGGCTGATTTGAACTAGCAGGTCTTGAACCTCTGAATTGGAGCTTAGCCTTACGACTATTTTTTGTAATTTGTGATGCCAGGACTTGGAGTCACAGCACCAGCACTAAGTTGAGGTTTTGAATTGTTGAGAGAGTTTCATTGCATTAGATTTTTTTTTTCTTTAATAATTCAACACGAGTATGGAAACATTCATGGAAACTTATACTGTCACGTGAAGCAAGCTGACACTGCTAGGCTTTGTTTTGTTATAGATTTACAAGCAAGTGCAGCTACTGTGTTTATTGAAAGAGATTTATTGTTATTAAATTAATTCAAGCAAGTTAAATTAATTTAAGGAAAAAAAAGCAGACTTGTTTTTTACCATGAAACAAAACCTTCAAAGGTCTGTGAAACACTGCATTTCAGCAAGAGTCAGTTCAGGTACCTAAGTCACTTGAGGTTTTAACTCAACATGGTGGTTTGTTTGTTTACCCTTATGGCTTATTTTATTCATTTTGACAAGGCAGTTTTCACTGCAAATAGGTTGAGAGCTGGCTATACTTAAAATAAACAAACAAATAAATAAATAAATGTGGCAAGATGCATGGAAGAAACCCTACAGTCCCTGTTAAAATAAATCTGCCTACTTAAAAAAAGGGGAAAATTCCTCATTGACACCAGAATACTTAAAAAAGAAAAATTGGAGTGCACAGCTCTTTTGAATGCACAGCTTAAACCACTGCGATAGCCTCTGTGGGCAGAGTGCTTTTGAAAAGCTCACCCCTTGTTTATAATAAAGCCAAGAAACGAGAGCTGGCAGGTTTGATTATGTGTAGTGCTAAATATTTAAAGCAAATTCCCAAATTTCATGGGGTAAGTGCAAGGTTATATGTAAAGTAAATCTGAATTTCCAATTAACTCACTACAAACCAATTACTTAGAGCGTCCTGATTGGGGAAAAATAGCTGTGTTTGAGTGGAAGACATTTGGTTTCCCCCATGTAGGGCTTTAATAATTCTATTCTCTGTGGTTGTGGTATGTTGGGAAATAACTGAAAGCAGCTCTTGCTGACAATATAAGTTGAACCCTGAGATAAACAAAACTGATTTTTAACTTGGGCAGATGATGTAAATTATTTTTAAACAATGTTGCCATTTTACCTAATTGTACTTGAAAGTAAAATTTTCTTATTGTCATTGGGTACCAGACAGCATCTGTGTGTGGTGAGCATAGCAAAATCTTGGTATTGATTAGGTGTCCTGCACCAGCTCATGAGAAGAGAGCACAGATGCACTTTGCAACTAGACAGATTAAAACCCAGGGGCCAAAGAAATTGGCCTTGCCAACTGTTGGGTTTGGATGGCACTAATTGAATATACAGAGGCTTCTCAGATGCAAGGATAGAACTGCACATGGGTGCATCATTTCCTGCTGACTGCCTACTGCACACTTGCTGGCTGTGTAGCTCACAGGTGTGGCACACGTGTCACATCTGGACTCTCAGGAGAGCAGAGTTCAGCTCTGGGTTGTAACTTGGTTTTGGTAGTTGAGCTTGGGAAAAATGGTTCCCTTCTCAGCCATCAATTTCCCTGTCCTTACGTGAGAATGATGTAGCTGATTCCTGCTGTAAAGCACTTCAAGAACTCTGAGCAACAAGTGCTTTATAAGAAATCTGCGCTGTTATTTCAGGAGCTTAATCACTGTTTGTATTCATAGGAAGATAAGCTCTCAGTCTCTGTTAATACAACTTACAGGTTGGAGAGGGAGGTGATAAGAAAAATGTGAAATTCACTTTAGCTCCTCCTAAGTGGGGTGCTGAGGGTCCCTGGTGTTCTGGTACATCTCAGGCTGGTATGTGGTGTGGATGACAAGGTCTTTGCCTCAGACCTTTTATTTTTGCATATTATTTTAATTGTTCAACAAAACCAGAAAACCCATGTAAGAATAGCAACAAAAGAAATTTACTGTGTATTTCTGACACGTCATTGTCCTGTTTAATTCTTCCAGAGTAATTTTTTTTCCATTGTTGTTTTCTTCAAATTTACTAACATACATTTAGTTTAATTCTTTCTTTTAATCTTTTCTGGCTTCAAAACCTCCAAAAGAAATGAGGTCATTAATAAAGATCATATTATCTAAGCGTAGTATTGCAAGAACACAAGTTAATGTGTGTCTGTTACATTATTTGTCCATTATGAAAGGATAAACTGTACATTAATATATTAAGGCTGGAGCTTTGGGGAAGTTCCTGGACCAACATGGTAATTGATAACATTTGCACGAGAGGAGCTTGGGAACTGCAGAAAGTTTTATAGAATAGTTGTTTTTAAAAAAGGCCATTGTTCATTCCTGCCAGAGGCGAAGTTGGAACACGGCACGAAGCCAAAGGATTTCAGTCTCCTCGTAACTTTGCATGTCTTAACCTCTTTCAAACGTGGGAATTGTCACTGTGGTGGAGTTACCTGGGGAGCTTAAGTGCTTCATCCTCACACTTAAGAGTTCTCCAGCCCTGCTGAGGCACTGGGATGCTGACACTGGTGATTTTTAACAGGTACCTATGGTCCCGAGCACTGGGTGGCTTCCAGCGAGAAGTGTGGGGGCTCTCACCAGTCTCCCATAGACATCGTGGACCACCTGGCCCACGTGGGAGATGAGTACCAGGAGCTGCAGCTGGATGGTTTCGACAATGAATCTTCAAACAAGACTTGGATGAAAAACACAGGAAAAACAGGTATGTTCTCTTCTGCTTGTCTCCATAGCCTGACTACTGCAGTCAATTAAAAATTCATGCCATGTTCTCTACCCTCCTCCTTTTTCATTGTTCTGTTGTTTGGGTTTTTTGTCATTTTTTAAAATGTAATTTTCAGTAGAAGCCACCTACCTCTGCCTCTGCGTTCTGTGCAGAGCTAGTTCTGCAGATTGATTTTAAAGAGTTTTTTTAAAGGCTGCTCTTTTTCTTTTTTTTTTTTTAATGTGTGGTTTGTTTTTTTTTTTTTTGTTCTCAGTCTAAACTAATTCTCTTGGTAGTCAGTTATTCCTCAGAATAAAAGGCAATGTTAGAGTTTCAAGGTGTAACCTTGAATTATCAGCTTTGGGAGGCTCTAACACCTAATCCAAAAGAATGCTGAGATGCAGGGCTCAGGGGGAACGAGAGGGGATGTCTTAGAAATTGGAAGATTTTAGAGAAGAAAGAGCAATAACTGCACAGAGTAGTGGGGGCTTATTAATGTGTTTCTGATATGATTATAGCACAGTGTTCTTCACTGAACTGAATCCTTTTCTGCTCTGTCTGTTCTGGCTTTTAGAAAAAAAAAGAGCAGGCATGAGTACTGCTTATTTTTACCAAAACAGTTCAACGAAAGGTCAAGGTTGATTTATATGCAAAGCTGCATGCATTTGATTACTCTTTAATTCTAAAAACGTAAAAAGCAGAAATTATAAGGCCACCCTCTTCATTTGACAAGGTCAAGTATTTTTAGGGAATTGGATTAAACCACTAATTAATTCAATTTTATTTATTGGAAGTATATTTTTATCTTTATTAGCATCTGACATGCATCTCTCTAGTGCTCTCTGTGCCATGTCCCCTGGCAGGGGTCGGCTGGCGGGTCCCAGGGCATGTACCTGCTCTGGAGCTGGTGGCTCAGCTGTGCACACAGCGTGACCTCACATACACCCACCAGCTCCAGGGCACCTCACATCTGAGCCGTGGCCTGGAGTGCAGCGACTGCCTCAGACCCAGCTCCAGCAGTTCAGAGCTTAGCAGGAGCCACTGCCCCTCAGTGAAGTGGAGGGGCAGGCTGTGAGCCTGTTTCCTTTCACTGCCAAGCAAATCCAGCTAACATAAACCACCACCAGGCATAGCCGCGGGTTTTGCTGCGTTGCTCGGGTTTTTTTCCCAGCTTCACTCAGAAGTGCTCCTGTTTGCTTTGAAATCCTGACTTGGTTGCCCTTGGTAGCAGCATGAGGTTCAGGCAAGGTTGAATGCTATGGAAATTTGGTGCTTAATTAATCTACTCATGTTATGCACCCTGCCCTTTATGGTCAGAGAGGCTGTTTGTGGTAATCAGCAATAAACATAATTAGAAAAACCATGAGAAAGTGATGGTTCTGTTCTTCTAAGAAGGCTGTTAATGCTACCTGTACATGTAACAGTAACATTACTGCACATATAATAGGAAACCATGTTAGGATCATAGAGTCATTTAGGTTGGAAAAGACCTTTAAGAACATTGATTCCAACCATTAACCCAGCACTACCAAGGACACCACTAAACCATGTCCCCAAGTGCCACATCTACACGTCTCTTAAATACCTTCAGAGGTGGGGACTCTAACACTTCCCTAGGCAGCCTCTTCCACTGCTTGGCAACCCTTTTGAAATTCTTTCTAATACTCAATCTAAACCTTCCCTGGTGACACTGGAGGCCATTTCTTCTTGTCCTTTCACTTGTTACCTGTGAGAAGAGACTGACCTCCACCTGGCTGCAACCTCCTTTCAGGGAGTTGTAGAGAGCAAGAAGGTCCCCCCTGAGCCTCCTTTGGTCCAGGCTGAGCCCCCCCAGCTCCCTCAGCAGTTCCTCATCAAACCTGTGCTCCAGACCCATCCCCAGCTCTGGTACCTTCTCTGGACACACTCCAGCCCCTCAGTGTCCTTTGTGAGGGGCCCAAAACCCAGCCCAGTGCCGAGTACAAGGGGACAGTCACTGCCAGTCCTGCTGGCCACACTGTTGCTGGTACAAGCCAGAACCTTGTTCTGTTGAACTGCAGAGTGTCAGCAGATTTTCTGGTCTTGGCGCAGTTGGCAATGGAAGCTGAAGCTTCAGTCTTCTCTGCTGGGTGATTTTAGCACTGCTGCTATATTTGATTTCCTCACCCATTGGGGTATGGATTTTTGCTGACAAGTTATTGCTTCTCAGAGCAACAGTAACTGTCACTTTTCTTGGTAACTTACGGCCTTTTACTGGTAACGTGAAGACTCTTTTTGCCTTGCTGTCAGCCCTGATTTCTTCTGCTGAGCTCCTAACTCCTCCCTTGTTTTATCAAGTCCCATTCCTTTTCTTGATTTTCTGACCTTTTGAAGAAACTTGCCTGGCATTAATTTTTAAGGTGGTAAATGGTAGAGCAGCAAACCAAGTAGGATGTTTTGGCTTGTGGGTATAAGATAGAGGCCGACCGTGCCATAAATCGCGATGCATTTTGGCAGCAGAGTCTTGGAGCAGATGGCCACACAAGACCTTCATATTGCAGACTGACAGAGACAGTAAACTAAATAACTGTTTAAGAAATGGTGATGGATGTAGAGGGCATTTCTCAGCAATTAATGACTGGTTTAAAGAGACAGGGGTCCCTGGGAAAGCTAAAGGCCCTTAACCTTAATGCTCATTAAATGGCAGGAAATATGTTGCTTGGGTTATTGTTATTGCTGTAGGACCTAGTAATTTTTTTTTTACAACAGAACAATGAGTTATTTTTAGGCTCTGAAAGGTAATTCTGTTTAGATTTGTTCTGCTCTTTCTTGTTTGTGTCCCCCTCTCTATCAGGTAAAGGGCAGACAATGAACAGAAAACAGCGTTTCATTCAGAAAATGTCAATGGATTTTTTTAGGTCTCTGTCTTGACTAGAAGTGCTTTTGTGCACAATTACATTGGCCAAAGGCACCACTAATGTGGGCTCAGTTTCATCACTAGAGTAGCTGGTCATAGTATTAAGTGCTAGAGATCACTTGGAGGATATACACATTTCAGAGCTGTATTTGCATTAATTGTGTTCATACCAAAAACTTCTAAAATCAGGAGAATTCTGCTTAGAGAAACTTACTAAAATTTCTACCAGAAACGTGTTTTTGTTAAGTATATTTCCTGTGTGATGTGCATCACTCTGACCATCAGAGTCACTGTGCTGGGGCAAGGGAAGAGCTGCTTTGAGTCCAGGTTTATTCCTGCTATCACAGGGGTGATGGGCATCCAACACCAGCCCTGAACCCAAAAATGACATCACACAGTTGTGGTCCTGGTGGCTGCACAGCACTTCCTTTGGGTTTGTAATCTCAATTATGTGGTATTTTAAATTAGTGGGCTTTGGGGTTGATTCCTTGCACTCTACAGAAATCCTGGGATAAAAGCAGTGACTCCCAAAGCCCAGTAAAGTGATGTTTGGTTATTTCAGTCCTGAATACCTGGGGTCACAGGAGAAGAAGGGAAGCTCCAGGCAGTAAAGGGATGCTGCTTATCTGGGAAGGCGATGGGAACATGTGTCATACAGCTCAGCAGTGTAAGAAATACTGTAAAATGAACAATTAGATGAACATTTCAGATTGTACATCCTCCTAATTATCCTTTTAATTATTCATCTGAAACAAGTAAAATGACCCCTGACAGAGCCATAAATTATTTGGGAACTATCAAATATTTATTAGATGCAACTGAATCTCCACAGTGGTTTTTAACAGATGCATGCGAATCTGCTTTGCTGTATTCCTCATCTCCTACAATTTCATCTATGGAATTTATAACGAATTGAATGAGATTTTTCACCATTTAAAATGCTGCTGAGCTCATTGAGAAATTTCTAAGGGAGGTAGAGAGCAGTGGTGCTTTCAGTCACTTACGTTTCACGGGTTTGGTGTAAGCAGTGACTGCCAGCAGTACCCTGGGTGACACAGGCAGTATCCTACAGCCAGTTCTGCACCACCCATCCTCCTACACAAAGCACTTGGATGCAAAGGGAGAGCCAAAAGAAGCAGAAGTCATGGAAGAAAACAGCCCCATGATTTTGCTGATGCTGTTTAGAAACATCTGAACATCCCATGCAATTTAACATTTAGATGGTTTTGGTACAAACCGTTTAAAGTTGAGCTGTGTGGAAAAATTGCACCTGAGATGATGCTGCTGAAGCTGAGTGTCAGGGGAGGGCACAAAGCCTGGTCTGTAGCAGAGTCTGCACTGAGTCACCAACAGAGAAATAAGTTTTATTTCACAAGTAGCTTTTTTTTTGTTTATTTTTTCAGAAGTGAATAAAATCCTCCTTACATAATAAAATTGATTTATATTAATGTTCCTGTTGTGATGACACAGTTGGCTTAAGAACATAGAGAAATCCTTGTGGATTTTGCTATTTCCATTAAAAAAGAAAAAAAATCTCCAAAACCAAGCCCACAACTTAAACCACAGGATTCTAGGCACAGCAAGCACTGGTCTGCAATGACTTTTACAGAAACAAAATTCAAAATTTAGTTCTGTTTTTAAGCAATGGTTTTGTGAGGAATGAGAATAAATAATTTTGTGGGGAGTAATTTTTAGGAATGGTGTGTATTAAAATCAGGAGATGCTGGAAAGTAAGGGTAGAAGTTGTAGTGAGAGTAGCAGAAAGGAATTTTTTGAAAACTGGAACCAGTTCTTGGTTGGACCACAGGCCTCCCCTGTAATATGTACCAGCTTCCAGCATACAATTCTGCCCTCTGTTTGGACCTAGAGCTTTTATTGTTACATAAAATACAAAGGCTTTCGGAAGTGAAAAGAGAATACAAAGAAGATCTTTCTGACCCTCATTGAATCACGTCATAATAATATCAGAGTTACTGTAATAAAACCCAGTTCTTACGGAGGATGTCTCATGAGCGGGTCTCAGAACTGTTATTGTGACTCTCCCCATTTTACAGAGAGGAGGAGGAGGGAGGCTGAGGAAAGCACCCAGCATGTCCAGCAGTAGAGGTGGGACAGGGCACAGGACTCCCCACCAACAAAAAAGAGGAAATCTGAGAAACAGGAGACCCATTCTTTTCTTAACTTGTGATTTAAAGACCTTGAGGGGTTTATAAGGGCAGGGACCATGGTCAGCCATTACTCTCTGGAACCACATTAAACAGGTTTTGATGTAGTTTCCATTAAAATTTTAATCAAAGTCCAATAAGGAAGGCAAAATGTCCTTGAGAAATTTGGACTTTGGGATTTTCTGTAGTCTGTGTAACTTCATAATCACTTCCAGAATTAGCCAACATTACTTGCAGACCTGTGTTTTAACCAATCCCTGTAAAGAGGAAAATGATGACCCGACATTTTACTTGCATTAGGAGAAATGTTTTGATCTAATGAGCAAAAGACTGTAACTGTTTCAGAAGAACTGTGCTAAGAGTTTCTTTCTCCTTGTTCTGTGTGTGCAGTTGCTATCCTGTTGAAGGACGATTATTTTGTCAGTGGTGCCGGGTTACCGGGCAGATTCAAGGCAGAGAAAGTGGAGTTTCACTGGGGCCAAAGCAACGGATCAGCTGGCTCTGAGCACAGCATCAACGGCAAGAGGTTCCCCGTTGAGGTGAGTGGAGAGACGTGTGCTTGTGTTCTCAGAGAAAACAAAACCAGAATGTATTGGTGTAGTCTGAGGCAGCTGTGAAATAGGGCGATGTTTCTTTCAGTGAACATGTCACTTTGCAGGCCCTTCCAGCCCTCACAGCACTCTATCCATCATCCCTCATGTGCTTCTGCAATGTTAGCTCCAAGCTCTGCTGTGCTGGCCTTGCCAGCTCTCGTGTCCCATGGGTTAAGTTGCAAACAGCCACTTTTCTCATTTCTCCCATAAGCTTTCCATGTGTGGGAGGATCTGCTTACAAATATCCGCCGAGTGACCTCGTTGTCCTCCAAACCTTTCCTTTCCCATGACGCTTCCAAACAAATAGCGGCTGTTTGGGAGCCGTCGTGCTGAGGCCGCTGTCTGTCACTGCAATTGCTTCCTTGCACACACAGCCTGAGCTCTGCCTGGATTGAGCTGCTTTCCCTTGCCTGGCACTAACAGGACCTGTCCATAGATCTGTGCAAACAGCTCTGCCTTTGCTCTGCCTTTGCTCTGCGTTTGCTGTGCCTGTGCTGGAGCCTGCAGGGCCCGAGCCGGCCCCAGCCCACAGCGGCCCGGCTATGGCAGAGCGAGGTCTGGCCTGGGCACAGCGCCCTGGGGACAGGGCCAGGGGCAGGGCCAGGCTCCTGAGTGCAGCTGACTGTGGGGACATGGACATGGCTTCAGATGGCCCCATCAGGGCCAGGGCCAGGCTCCTGAGTGCAGCTGACTGTGGGGACATGGACATGGCTTCAGATGGCCCCATCAGGGCCAGGGCCAGGCTCCTGAGTGCAGCTGACTGCAGGGATGTGCCTTTGGAGGGCACTGGGTGCAGGCACTCTCAGGTATGGTTGGGTCTTGGCTTGTGACCAATAGCCCCAGGTCGCTCTGTCCTCACTGCAGCTTTACTGTGTCAACAAGTTTGTTGATAGTTTTCACTCAATAGTCAAGGTTTTGCATGGTGAGATAAACAAAAGGTTATCTGGGCTTGCCTTTGCCTGTGGGTAAGCAGATCCCAAGTGTGGCATGTGGTTCCTGAGCAGGTTGCAGGGACCTGTGCTTGCTTTCCCAGAAAGTTTGTGGGTGAGCAGAAGTGGTGGTCGTGGCACTTCTCAACCCCAGCTTGCCATAATTCATCACTCGTGGCTTTAGAGAAGTCACATTTATCAGGAGGTGCAAAGAGGCTTCCAAAGCTCAAAGGGAGGTTGTAATAGACTCTGGTGCATTATCAAAACCTCCAGTTTTCACCTGCCTGTTCAAACTGCCCTGTCACACAAGAATTAATTAGAAGCTGGTTTTTGTCTCCCACTTGTGTACCTGTATGTTGGATTTTCTGAGAGGCAGAGATTTTATTTTTGTCTTCTTTTTAATGAGCTTTTCCATTATCGTCTCCTTGATGTGGCTGTGATTTCTCACAAGGGGCCACCGCTGAGCAGATGGAGCAAAGGCTCCAACATTGTCATGCTGCCCTGTCTGTCTCAGTTGGAAATACTGGCATTTGTAAACCTCAGGAAGATGCACCCAGGAAATCTACAGAGCCAGTCAACTCCTCCTCTGAAATTTGGGGAAATGGAGCGGGTGAAAAAGCCTGGACCTTCTTGTTTGTGTCAAAAATAGTATTTCTACTTCAGAAACCTTTTCTTATGATTCCAAGGCTATTTGATGAAATCAAGGTGGCTTGATGAATGAAGCTCTTTGGAAACAAGCAAGCTCCTAAGAAATAATTTTCCTATGGTTTAAATATTCTTCATTTCAGTTGTTTAGAATATTAACTTGAAAATTGAGGGTATACTGCCTTGACTGCCTTTAGGAATTTATGTTGCTTGTTTATGAATGCTGAGCAAAATAAATTGCTAGATCAGATAGGTTTAGTGATAATCCTAATAATTTCCAAGTGATTTGTGTTTGTTGCAATGACATGGACCTCTGGCTTCTGGCCTTCCTTGGTATGATGACATTAGTAGAATTCCCACAGCCATTCCTTTACCTTTTTTTTTTAAAGGAAGAGCAGTTTCCAAATCAAGCCTTTCCCTGTTGTGATGCTATCTAACTCCTACACAAGAATTCTGACTTTCAATCATGTGCTGCAAAGGATTTCTGTGGGTAGATTTTGGAGGGTCCAATAGATCTAAGGTGATGAAATTGAGTCTTTATTGCTGATAGATGCAAAACTACTCTAAGTAGTTGGGATTAGACTTCTCAAACAGTAACTGTACATGTATTCTCAGTGGGGGTTTTAATTTGTAATGCTAATTGTGGTGCAGCTTGCAACTGTCTGATGCAACCCCAGTTGCCTGATGCTGGGAGGTCTGTGCCAAAAACACTCTGCTTCATTTGAGAAGTAGCATTTCTAGAGAGGCTGTAGAAAGGATAAACCAAGATTCAATCCTGCAGAAAGCAAAGCCTAAATCATTCTGATCATTCTGAGCCCATGGAAAAGCTCACAGGAGGTGAGCTGTGAAGGTATTGGCATTCCAGGTCTGCAGCAGTTACAGTGGCAATGCAGCTGAAAGGAAACGTTTTCTGAGTCTTTATTTTGCAACCAGATGTGGACTATGCAAAACCCATTATTTTCAAAGCACATCCCAAGGGAACACAGATAGATCAGCTTCATCCATAGAATGAGGTCTGTGCACATTAAGTTTAGAAGTTTTTTCCTCTGGGAAACAAAGTGCTTGCTGGTATTCTTTTTTTTTCTTGAAGAGGATACAGAAACTAATTAGAAATGTCAGATATAATACAGAGCATTATTGTTTGACCATGTTGTTTGGTTTTTATTGCAACTAATGTGTCAGATGGTAAGGCTGTCTACGTTAATTGGTTTCCTTCATTGAAGCCCATCTGGATCATATTTTTTAATGATTTATATGTTAAATTAGTTAGTAAGATATATGAGAACATCCTTTTGTTTCCTGCTTTAAAGGCATGTTGGATCAAAGGCATATTATCTTGCAGTACTTTAATGTAGCATATTGTGACTTCTTTTTAAACTATGGCACATGTAATGGGATTCTTTCATTATGTGATCTTGATTGCTTATATATTGATTGGATTTTCCTTAGTTATACTTGATCTTTATGAAGCCATTACAAGTTTGGGTGTCTCTGAAGCAGCATTCATGAACAGAGATGTCCATGTGCTTCAAACTTGCACATAAATCCAGACTGATACCAGGCCTGGTCAGCATTCACTAGAAACTTCTTTTTCCCCTTTTTCTTGCCACTTTACAAGCAATATCTGGGTGAGGCCAGGAAGTAGTGCTGTGATGCTGAAGATTAAAGTGATACCATTAGTGTATTGCTGTGTGAGTGGAGTGTGAATCCTAATGAAGACATGGGCTCTGTGCCAGTTTAGAAAAGACTTTCTCTTTCTTTTTTTTTTTTTTTTTTTTGAGTTAAGAAAAGTTTTTAATGTTGAATTTTCTAAAGTTTAATGAATTGCTGACTCCTTTGTATTTTGTTATTGTTCTTCTCCACTGTAATTCCTCAGGTTATTTTTTTCTTTCTGAAGCCACAGCAATATAAGTGGACATGCAAATGCTAGAAACCACTTAAGTGGAAAAGTGACAAAGTTAAAATAAAGATGATGAGCTTCCCTCAGGCCAGGAGAGAACCAGGGTTCCCCTCATTAGAGCCAAGAGGAGTAATTGCAGCACTTTAATCTCCTGTGCCACCAAACTGGTTCCCAGCAGCAGGCAGGGCTCACTGTGCTGGCTGGTGCTTCAAGGGAAACCCAATGCTTAATATTTCACAGCAAGTGAGGAGCTGACGTGGCAGTGCTGCTGGAGTGAGGTACCACCATCCCAGTATAACCATGGGGTTATTTTTTTAATTTTCTCTTAGCTGTCTCGTAGTAATTTTTATGCAAAATGCTGCTTATTTCTGTGAAGAGCAGAAATCAGAAGAGTGATTTTAATCATGGCTGTGTTAATTTGATGTGAGCTTTGGCTGTTCATGAGCGTTCTCTTTAATGGTGCTAATTGTCAGTTATAATGTGAACACCATTATAGAGTACTATACAGTAATTTATTTAGTAAATGAGAATCTTATTCCTAGGACCATACTGGAATATGCCACAGAGACCTCATTCTTTTACTCTTACATGAGCAAACTTGCACTGTTTAGGCTAAATTGCTTCTGAAAGAGTAATATGATTTCATACCCACAAGTACCAACATGCATGTTTTTGGAAATCTCAAGTTCTTTTCCATTAACCAAAAAAAAAACCACCCAAAACACCAAAACAAAACAAAAAACCCACAAAACCAACAACAACACTAACAACACCACCCTCACAAACCAGCAGAGAATGAAGAGCTGACACCCTCTTATGTCAATTAACAAGCTTTTACATTATGTTTATGTATTCACTTTATTAAATTATTATTATGAAACAATCATTTGCATTAACAATTCTCGCTGTTCTTTAAGTGTGTTTCTTAGAAGATTTTCCAGGTTCTAATGGTGTCTTTGTTCTTGCTGCTTTTTTGATTTTCTTCCTTTTCTCTTTGAATCTACATCCTGACATCTGTGTGGTCTAGATTTACAATTACTTGCTCTAATTTGAATGCTCAGATAACCTTGCCAAAGTTTATCACTGTGTGCTGTTCTACCTCTCATTATATTACTTAAATTCTGATGGTTTCTATTATCTCAGGCAGATGACAATCAGTGTCATAAATGTAGAAGAAATGAGTGGTATTCAATGAACAAAAAATTTACTACAGGGAATAAACTGAGACTAGTTACTCAGTTTACTAGGATTTTTTTTTCATTTTATCCTGAACATTAAGACTTTCTATCACACCTGGTATCACCTACAGTATACATCCAGCCTCCTGTCCACCTGTGAATGGCAGGGAATATTTACTTCCTGATGTTAGAAATGGAAGCATTTCTGTTGTGTAATTTTACACTTGGTACAGTTGTGAGCCTGTTTACATTTGCACACACTTTATGACATGAAATGCTGAACTTACCACTGCATGTTCTCTTGGTGTACAGGAGAGAACTAACACTCTGTATTGCAGCTGGGTTTATTATTTCTGGCATCCAGCAGCATATCTGGTAATTGTAATTTTGCAAAGATTTCAAGCACAAGTAAAGATTAATTGTGAAACAGGGAGCCAGTGTTGGCTGTATTTCCTTATATTTTGTTTACTTGTTGCTCTTCAAATTTCCATCCCTCCATCTGGCAGGATGTAGCAAAGTAGAAGTTAAAAACTTATAGAGGGACCTAAAGAGGACCATTGGGAATACATCACAGTGAGAGACTATGACTGTCTGAAGTAATTTTAGTGTAATATTCTCTCCAAGGACCAAATCCATACTTATAAAGGGATACTTAGAGCTCCCCGTGACTTTGATGGGAGATGTGCTGGTGAAACTCTTGAGTGCTGTCTGTGCTGTAGAGTGTCCAGGGAATTTAGCATGCTCTGCTTATTCCATCTGCATTTCTTACAGCACCTTTGACTTAATAATTCAGACAAGGAAATGGCTTGGGGATTTTCACATTTAATTTCTTTTTCTTCAAAATGACACTTAGCATGGGGGTTTTTTTTTGTTTTCTTACAGTCTTCTCTCTCCCCTCTCCCCACAGTCTTCAAGGGTCCAGATAGCCATTATATACTCTAAACATACCATATGCTAAAAAGCCACGTCTGTGTGTCTGTCTTATCTAAAAAGCCAAATCTACTTCTCCATCTTATCTCCAGTAAAGAAAGATTTTATTCCTGGAGTCTCTAGGCTTCACTCTTTTTTGCTCTTCACTGCTTTTAAATCTTGTTCAAGTTTCTCATTGTCAGGAAAGCAATGTGTCATGATTTTAAAACATAAAATGGATGGATATATTGAACACATGGTTGAGTTTCTGTCTTGTTTCACTGTGAGTAGTGCAAATTAAACATCATCTTATCACTGTCTGGTTTACAGTTTTATTTTCCTTGGTGTAGCTGGTACACTGCCTCCTCTCAGTTGTCTTTAGTATCTCCCATATACTGACAGGAGAGTCAGTTGAGACTTTAATTAATGACTTTATTGTAATCAAGGTTCCATTTTAGTGCAGAATGCTCCATCTTGTAGTAGTGAAATATTTAGTCTCCATCTGGCTGATCTTTTCTGTGAATGTCCCATGATAATTAAGAAGAAACAGGAGAGGATGGTCTGAAATTAAATATGTTTAGTGGAGGGGTGAGTGTATCCTGGGACTGTTCATCTAGAGACTCAGACAAAATTTAGGAATGGAACAGCAGTTTGGTTTTATGGCTGCATCTTCCTGCTGTCTGCCAGGCCCCAGTAATTTCTACACTGAATTACAAATGTTACAATGCATCCAGAGTTCTATTTTGAAATAACTATCCACTAGCATGAATCAGAGATAACCCTTTTCATTGTGGCGGGGAATGTCCTGCTTTCCCCAAAGGATTTTGACTGACTTGGTGAAAAGGTCAGAGGCAGTAGCACTACACTGCAATTACAGTATGTTAATGATGAGCTAAGAGTTGTACATTCTTCTTAACATAAGTCCCTGATTTTCTACATGATTAATTGGAATCTGGAAAGACTGACAAGGAGAAGGAGAATCAGATGGGGTGAAAATAAGAGATAAGAAGCTGACAGCCAGCTCTTGTTGTAAAGGAGAGTTATTTTGAATAGGACAAAAAAATCAATACAAAGGTTGGAGAATTTTACAGAGTTGTAAGAGCTACTTTAATGAAAGGTAGCAGATTCAATAGGATTGTTACGTGAAATGTAGGATTGTCTGAGTTAGAAAAATGGGACTGTCTCTCCCAGCTGTAAAGGTGAGCTCTGCATGCTGAGCTTCCTGTGTACTTAGTCCACTGGATTTACTGGCATTTGCTCTGGGCACTCAGTGTGACAAAAAAAAAGGGGGAAGATATGTAGGGTAGCTCTACTAAATTCTGTTCTTCTGGAAAAGTTACTTGATTATGGGAGGAGAAGGAAGAGGACAGCAGGTGATAGCTGTTTCTGCTGCTTCAGCATGTTAGGTAGCTGCCATGTGAGAGTGTCTAGGAGTCTCCTGCAAGGAAAAGTGGTTCATTATGAGGAGGTGGCTTTATCTGGCCCTGACTGCAATGAACAGAGCAGGACTTTGGTGGACTTGAAAGGCTGTTTAGCATGAACTGTTCTCTTACACACTCATGTCAGCTTCCTTTCTCCAGAGTGATGGTGAGAGGTGAGTGCAGGTAGGAAGGCTGTGCACTGAGGCTTTCTAACTTGGGTTAGAGTTGAGGTGAAGTGAGGTGAGGAGTCAGCTGAACCTCAGCATCGAACGCATCCTGGACAGAAGCACTTAGTGGGGATGCTGCAAAAGACACTTGCTCCTGCAAGTATAAAGGGCTTTTTGTTTACTCTCCATAGAAATGGCCACTTCAATTTTAAACAGGGAGTCAAGTTTTCCATAATTGCTCATAGCTTTTGAAGTTTGGGAACTTGAATGCCAGAGGGCAATTTTTTCTGGTTCCAGTGCACAGCCATGAAGCGTGTGAGGCTTACAGGGAGGGGAGCTGCAGGTCCCTCAGGTGTGCCTGGGCTGTGGGTTCTGAGCACTGGGACAGATGCACACTCCAGGCTGGCTGCACATGAGGCTCCTGGCATTGGTTAGAAACGTGTGAGGCTTGCTAAGTGCTCAGCACAGCCCCTTTCCATTGGGCAAGTCCAACAGTCTTTGGGATGACTTCCCCTGGAGATGTGTGACCCTTCATGAGTATCCCAATAGGCTCTCTGGAAATAACAAAGAGGATAATATTTAGGGGTGAGAGGGATAAAAGAAACATGGCACAAATATGTTGAGAAGCCATAATGTGTCCTTGGCACACAAAGATCAAAACAAAACCTTAATGTTGTTAACGGGCTGGTTGGTAGCTGTCAGAAAGTATTTCCTGTGGAAGCCATTTTACTGAGACTCAAACAAGCGGAATGGATTTCACTAATGTTAATCATGATTTAAGGCAGCATTTAAATTATCTATTATACTGGTGCTTTACTGATTGCATTTTACTTCTTTTGGGGTTTGTTTGGGGTTTTTTTCCTGAAGAATTCTAAACAGTTGCTATAATTCTGTGCCAAGAGAATAAATTACATCAGACATGTTTTTTTGCTGTGAGAAAATTCAGTACATTTATTCAGACACTTTTTCTTTGTCATTTTATTACGTGTTTAAGAACTGCATTGTGAGGGATGACTACCAAAAGCTTGTGTAAACCAGAAAGAAAGATGCATCTTCTGTCTGGTTCTTTGTGTATCCAAAAAAGCTTTTCATTAGAACTGATTTTCCAATGCAGGTATCCAAATTTTAATTCTAAGGGGGAGCAGCCTGTGAAATATATTCATTGTGGACTGTGCTGATCAGTAGTATCATATTCACCTTCTTGCCCTTCCACCTGAAACCTTTTGCAGTTTCTTATGTTGACTCTAAAAGCTCTTTGGGATAAAGAATATCTCTTTGCTGGTTTTGTAGAGTACCTGCCCCAGAGGAATTCCTGCTCTGGGATGCAGCAATATGAGCATAGTCCTTGTTATTTCCCCAGTTCAAAGGCATTGTATTTCCAGACAGGATGGGAAGGTTAACTAAAGTTGAAAAAGGATCCAAAACACAGCTAGAGTTTACTATCTGGTGGAAATGAAATAAAAATCAAGTAGCTGGAAACAAGAAAAAAATTTATGTGTTTGCTCATGCTTTGAGGCTCTCGTCTTCCTGTAAAGAAAAAACAATTTGGTGAAAATAGTTGTATCCCTGAATATGTATCCTCTTGCTTTGTGTTTCTCTATGTGGCTTAATAAGAAAAATCCATTTTTCCCTAAATAGTTGGGTTTTTCAGCACATTCCATGGCAGGTCAATAATGCCCTTTTCTATCACTGTCCCATCTAGGCTGGCTGTCTGCAGAAGGGGCTTTCCTTTATCCTCTGGCTTCAGAGGAGGCAAAGTGGGCTGGTATTTCCAGGAAATGCCTGCAGCTACCTGCAGTGTTCAGTGCCTTTGTTGGCATATCCCACAAAAACACTTGGCTTTTGTTGGCCCTTGACCATTCAGTAGGGTTTTTTTATAAAACGTAGTTCTGATCTACACATGTGTAAGAAATCCAAATTTAGGCTTCCCATCAGAGCTAGAAACACCATTACCAGATGGGAAAGAGCTGTTCCCCCTACCGTGGGCTAACAGTTTCTTAATGGTTTCTTCACGCACAGAAAATGGCACCTGGTCTGCCAAAAGAGCATTAGTTTCTCCAGAGGGGATTGTTAATTGTCCAAGTAAAGAAGATTGAGTGTGTTTCCCTAATAAATTAGGGATGAATCATTCTTCTCTGGGACTGGGGGCAGATTTGACTTTTTTTACAGACTCTTGGGGACTGAATGCAGTGTGGAGAAGCAAACTTGTTCACCCCAAGTGGTGAATGTAATTTGAGAAATAAAAACATGCATTAGTACATCTATCACACATTTGTTATGAAAGGGGGAGAGAGATCTTAGGGATTTGATCATGCCATGAAATTTCTTTAATTTTGTCATTTTTGCCCTTATATACATTTTTACTACATTCTGTGTTTTGAAGTTCAGAACTGCAATAGTGATTGTGTTTGCTCTTTACCTTAACCAGATCACTGGGTTATTTTAGGGTGATTTTAGTTAATTTTTGCACCTACATAAAGCCTACATAATACCTACATACTACAGGGCGGTAGTGCCCACAAATGACATAACAAATTCAATACTCAATGCCTGCATGCAGTGCTCAAGGGATTTTCAAAGAGTACAAGGTTTAGCTTTTTAAAATGCGGAACTACCCTCAGATGAGTAGTCAAAATTACAAAATTCATTTGAAAAGAAGAGGAAAGCCTCTTTTGCTTCATTTCTCATCAACTTTGATTGACTGGGGAATTCCATGCTCCTTTCTCTGTGGTCTGTGTCCTCTTAGGGCAGGTTAGTGCTCTTGAGGGAGAGGGTGGATTGCTGAGATTTGAGTGACACAGTTGATCCTGAGGTGGCATGTTCCAGACAGGACGATAATATCTCTTAAGAGAAAGAATTGTCATTACATTCAGTTCAAAATAGGAGATAGGCAATAACAGGATGATTTTGAAAAAGATTCATTTGAAATTCTTTACTTGAGAGCTCTCATTCTGTTTGGGAGGCAGGAATGTGAGCACTCCCTTAATGAGGTACATTCAAAAGATGAAATTTCAAGAGAGTAGAAGTAAAAACCCAGTATAAATTGAGTCACCCATCCTCAAATCCATAGTTATGTCCTTCTTTTCAACCTCATCTAATATCCCCTTGCTCTCTGTTTCACAAGGAAGAATGTGAAGGCAAATGCCTGAAGTAGAGACCTTTGTACATACCAGTCAGTGATGTTAAAGCATGAGCTCTTTACTCAGTGCTGCTGGAACCTACAGGCTGCTGTTGATGGAATACCATTTCTGAAAGCCTGGTAGCCCTCCCACTGAACCATTTGGTGATTTAACAGACAGTTTAGCACTAGCAAGACCAAGACCCAAGTTGGTCAAGTCTGAAAATGCATGTTCCTCATGTTGCTTCTGGTAATATGTTCCTGTTCCTTTTGTAGCGTTGTGAATGCGTGCATTGAGCTGTGTGTCCCCTGGAAGGGAATTGCTGCATTTCCAGGGTATGGATTACAGTGTTACAACTTAGTCTTTCAAGGAACTGAAAGCATTAGCTTCTGGATTCTTGCAGCTCAAATGGCTGTCGTGTTGGTCCTTTTTAAAGAAAAGAAATATGAAATATATGAAAGCTGAGATACAGCTCTCAACTCTGAGGAGTTTGAACGTGAGACCATGTCAGAGGAAATTAATGTTTTCTGTAGAAAAAGAGCAAGCTCTCATTTCCAAGAAAGCTTCCTATCAAACCGTTTTGGTTTGCTTAACGCTGCCACCCATGTTCTCTGACATAATATTGCTGCATTATTAGCAGAGTTAGTTCAGATGTTTTCCCATCATAGTTAAGTGAGGTAAAAGTGGAAAGCATTCTGGTAACACTACAAGGAATAAATTGGCAGCAGTCAGAAGCTGGAACTGAAAAAGGGCAGGAGAGAAATAATTAGTAGGGATAATTGTCAGGCATTGACAACCTGGTGTGTCTTTCTAGCAGTGAATGGATTCACCTAACACCCAGAGATAGCCATCTGATAATGGCACTCATAAGATCAATACATCGATACTTTATCCTTGAAGCAGTATTTAAAATCTGTTCTTAGATTCATTTCTTGACTTCAGTAAAGTATAGCAATCTGGGATTTGAGATAATGCATTCATTACAGCCTTATTGGACCTTCTTCATTTGCTATATTTTAATGCATCTGTGGTGATTGCTGAAGAAAGATGCCTAGTGAGCTTAATCTGCTTATGCTTAAAAAAGAAAGGATGCTGAGAAGATTAAAATTGGGCCTCATACTGAACAGGTTCAAGAGTTTGTAGTGCTCACAATATCAGGGAGTTTTCTGCAAGAGTTATTTCGAATTTATAGCTTCCCTGATGCTGGCTCTGCTGACCTCATGGAGAGGGGAGGAGCAGGAGCTGGGCACAGCTGAGATTTTCCTTTTGTAGATTGAGATTGTGCCCAGGCTCTAATAATTCCAAATCATTGCTGGGTTAAACATGATGCTGCTTCTTCCGGTTAATGTTTCCTGATGGTCCAAATCTCTTCTCATTGCAGAGAACCATTTGTGGGATTGTGATGCCCATCCCAGGACCCAGGAATAGTGTGTGCATGGTTGAAATAATAACCATGCAAATAAGTAACCTGTAGATAACAAGAGATTTAGTTGTGCTTCTCTGAGTATACTCACCAGATTTCCCCATCTGCATGTGTGTTGGATGAATTGAAATGGACTGGAAATTTTATTTTCTGATGATCTGCTGTGAAGAACAGGAGACATTCAACAGGACAATATCACTTCCCTGACTGCACCACATATATGTGCCATCTCTAGCAAGGGAGAAGCTCTTGTTGAAAACAACCAATTTCTCTAACAACATTAACAAAAATCATTTTTATGATAAGGACTGTAAAGATCAGTGGCTGCCCTCTGAGTGCCTGAGAGGAATTATTTGTACCTCTGCCTCTTATTATTGACGGGTGCTTCATTGCAGGGCTGTTGCTGTCCCTGCTGTGCCACCACCGGCCTCACTGGCAGGTGGAAAATTCAGCACTTTCACAACCTGTGGGTTTTGTTCATTTTAAGAAGATTATGGCATGAAAGATGGAGGAGGAGATCAGAACTGGCAGGAAGCTGTGATTTGAATAGGACCTTCAATTTGACACATGTTATGTCCTTAAGAGAGGAGTCGGTGCCTGGTTTTGTTGACAGGTGTGGCGACAGCTTTGAGGGATGACAGGCACTTCACGAAATCACTAAATTGATTTGATAATCAGTAAGTGAATTTGCTAAGAGCAGGTACTACGTGCCTTCTTTGGGGCTTGGTTAACTTAGTGACAGCTTGTTTTAAATGTACTAGGAGGCCATAGTTTGTTTTTCCTTTCTTTTCTGGGAAGGACCCCACAAAGAGCCAAATAAAAGAAGCCTTTTCTCCTCTTTGGCTGTAACACCAAGCTGAAGATGACTAGACCTCACTTTTACAAAGAAGCTGCTGTCCCAGGTTAAGCTATCTCCATTTTCTCCAGATAGTAGTGACCATCATCAGCCACAAGTGTTTGTTCTCTCAGTGTGCTGCAGCATTTCACCTCCCTTGCCTTCCCTAGGCAGAGGGCATCAGCTTTGCAGCAGCCTTTGACTCACTCAGAGCCTTGGTAGCAGCTCTGCTCCCATTTCCAGCTGCTCATTCCCAGCTAGCCTGGTAACCCATGCACTTCTTCTCCTTTGGAGCACAAAGAGGAGGTTATTTCTCTCCTTGGTGGCGGGGTGGCCCTGCCCCACACCAGAAGGGCAGGCAGGTGCTGTGCCCTGGCGTGCAGACAGCAGTGGGATCTCCCTCAGGTGTGACCTTCGGGCTGTTTGTGAGCTCATGGCTGGATTTGCAGTTGCCTCCCCATTAGTTCTGCTATTTATTGTGGAAGCTTGACACAGGACAGTTTGTCAAATTAAAATGTTCTTCCTCCAGCATCAGGCATATGGATTAGAGTTTATGTTGGTTTGTACTGGAGCTGTTCAGAAGGGGAGTTTTGCTTCAGGCATTTTCAAAAGGTGATAGAATTCGTGAAAGTTCAATATAGATTTATTTTATGATTCCTCAACAATGTGTGTATAGTTTTCTTGGGTTCAGATAAAAAACATTTGTGGTCTACGTAACTATTACAAATCAGAGATTTTTTCTTTCTATGCATTCATAGTTGTCCTCTCTTCTTAAGACAAAAATTGAATTTGTGTTCTTCATACCGTGATGCTCAAACGATTTCCTCTTCAACAAAGAGTATGTAACAAAGGTTAAAATTATTTTTGCAATCCAAGCCTTTAAGTATACATTACTATCTGTTTTAAGGATGGATAATCAATGTAAAAAATGATATTTCCGTGTATTCCTAATAGGTCACTGTGTAAATATCCATAATGGAATCGATCCCCTAGGTTATGGCAACCATTAGTACAGAAGGGGTTTCACAATTAATGTATCAGACATTTGTCTCTCCTACTTACACACAAAATGATTATTTATTGATTATTTTCTATCCAGGTTAATGATGAAGAGGTTTCAGTATCTCAATTTAAAGTACTTAAAGTGTGCTTCAACAGAAATATCATATCCCTTTCAAGAAGTTGCGACTAATGTCTGATAAGTGATTTTCCTCTGCATTCTCTCTCATTTATATATACATACATATATATAATTCATAAAATAAGGATGATTCCACACCTAGGTGTCAGTGCCATGTGGATGAATGAATGGTCATGTAAAATGATTGTATTTTCCCTGTCACCTGAAAAGCATGTGTAAAACCAAACTGTATGCTGAAAGATTTGCTTACATAAAGCTCTTTGAAACTAATAATGAGCTGAGGGAAGTATATTAAAAACGTGTATTAAGTGACTTAGGAGCCTGTGCTCCTTATGGAAAGGGACCTTGCATACAGCTCTGGATAGTTTCAGGTCAATATGTGGTGGTTTCCTCCATTCCCAAAAGTCAAGCCCACAAGCATCAAGGTAATTGTTAGTCCAGGAAGAGTTTGATCTCTGCTCCTGGCCCCATTGGTATGTCTGTGTAAATACCCTGTTGTCTTGCAGAAAGAGGTCTCTAAAAGAGAAAGATGCCTGCCAGACAGCCTGTCCCACCAAGTCAGCAGTGACAAAGCACTGGCCAGTTGAGGCAAGGACAGTCTGGTTTTTCTATTAAAAATGGTGCACATTTTCTTCCTCTGATACACTATTCCAAAGAAACCAATGTTCAGAAGGTAATTCCATTTCAGTTCCAAAGGGCATTGAGCTGATGTGTTTGCCTCCTTGTCCCTGCACACAGGCAGAGGTGGAGGCTTGGGGAGGTGGTGGCCTCACTCAGAGCCTGTGGTGGGAATTCCCTGCTCTGTTGGCAGGCGGAGCTGGCGTTTGCTGCTTTAAGTGCTGTGGGTGAACTCTGAGCCTACAGGGCTGACATCTGCTTTGCAGTGGATCTTTGCACTGGAAGCTGACATCACCCCTCTATGCTGCTTTAAAATCGTATTTTCCTTGGAAAAAAAATCTGGTATTTCAGCGAAGGTTTGATTATTTTCTTTTAATTATTATTAGGTTGTTTTTATTATTTGTGAGACTCCTAGTCATTTTCCTGAGGAAGGGTCAGCCTTTTTTCCATGAGTTTAAGGCTACTGACAGTAGACTGACTTTTCTTAATTATCTTTTCCAGACCCCTTTAAATTAGTCCACCAGGGGTCTGGAACCTCATATTGAAAATGACAACTTTAATATTTCCTTACTAAATACATACAAAGAGTTGTCCAGGGATGCTGACTCAGATAAGAGTGTTAATCCCCCCTGGAAAACAAAAGAATCTGATTTTAAGTAGCAGTATGTCTGAGGGACTGGGGCACAGTATGGAGGAAGAGGAGAGTGGCCATCAGATGTGACCATGGCTTTGCCCATGCTGGAAAGAGGAGAGTGTGGGAGGGGAAAAACCATTTGAAGCCATTGAAGCCATGCATAAATGTATAGCTTTCAAATAGCTAATTTTTTATGTCATAAAAGAAAACTGGCTAGGGCTGGTTCCTTTTTTATAGCCCTGTCATAAACTCTGAAAAATGAGGTTTATAATTTATGGTCTGAAACCACCTTAACTATTGCAATACAAACAGCATCACTGTACTGCAGTTTATTTCTAAAATGCCTCCGGTGAAAATATTGCAGTGCTATAATTAACTAATACCAAGATCCTGTTTGTGTCGCTTTCTTTGCTTTCTCCAGAATTATGCAGTTAGTATAAATCCTCAAGGCTTAGAAAATGGCTTCAGAATAATCTTACATCACCATGTCAGTTAAGACAATCACTAATAGAGTTTCTGTGGCTCGTAGAGTCTGTCCCATCACTGGTTGGATTTATGAGGAGTGAGTTACATAGTTTTTATCTGTGTCTATATATGCATGCATATGTCTGTGTATCCAAAAAAAAAAAAAGTACAGAGGAGAACAGCGTGCCTGCTGTCTCCTAATTACTTTGTTTTTTGATATCTCAGCAACATTGATCTTTCAAAATGATCTCTTGCTGGTGGCATCAGTTTTATGTTGGAAAATATTCCTGCAATTCTGGCAATGATAAACTAATTACAGACTATACATTTTTAATGATTTAATCTCCTGTCATATTCCTAGAGAGAAGTGATCCTGATTCCAAACAAATCTCCCATGCATGACCAAACACTCATCATGAAATGTATGGTTTTCATTAAACCCCATTGTTAATAAAGGCTTAGGATTGTTTTGTTAAAATGGGGAGAGGCTGGGGAGTAAAGGCATGCTGAAAGATTACCGTAATAATGCTGCAGTAAGTTTTGAATCACAGAGTTCCCAGCAACATTCCTCTGCCATGTGCCTCCCATTACAGAGGGCTCCTGACACGCCAGAGCAATGCCAGAGCCACACGGGGCTGAGGGGTTTCCATGGGTGGTGCTTAGAAAGATGCATTCACACTCCTTGGTCTGTGCCAGGAATCCAGGTCTGTGTCACTCACCCCATCTGTGTGAGTGGCCAGGTTTAGGAATGATGATTAGTCAAGCAGTAGGTCAAAAAAACAACTTCAAGAGGTGCCCTTTTTTAAGATGGTGAGGTCTCTGCTCTGTGACCTGCTGTTACACGAGTGCACTTTATACCCTTGTGCTGCTTCAGCTCAGTGCTGTGTGCCTTGGTGGGGATCTGCTTTTTAACTTTGCATAAAGACCAAAGCAATGCACCTTGGCCTCTGGCTGGGGTCAGGGGTGCTGCTGCAGTGGGGGAGCATAAAGGCATCATCTCCTTTGCATCTGCTGGAGGGACTGGATCTGTAATGCCCTTCAGCAACAGCTCCTGTAATTGGGCATCAGATCCAGAAGTGAAAGAGGGTTGTGGTTCTCTTGAGAGCACAGATGTAAGAGGTGTTGGAAAGATGACAGAGAAAAACAATTGTTAGAAATTTCTTTTACCTATGGGAGAAATGTCAAGTAATTTCAGTGAGCTGTAAACATCCCTGCCATTTTTGCTTGCTTTCAGGTGCTTTTGCCCCTCTCCCAGAGAGCTGTTTTGTTGATTTTAATGACTCCAATCTTCGGGAAGTCTGAAGATAAGAACAGCATTTAGAGAAGGCATTTAAAGCAAATTCTGGTATACCTGCACTGACTGTGTGCGTGCTGGTGCACTGGTAACAATCTGAGTCAGATGCACACGTGTTCACACAGCTAATAAAAAACAGGGCCTAGAATTACTCAGCTGGAGAAGTGAGTGTGGAGAGGGTGAATTAAGGTTCCTGTGAACTTTTTGTGGTTTTCCTGGCACAGTGACGATGAAACTATTATTATGAACTGGAACTCCAATTTTATTAATGTTCTGCAGTATGGAAGGAAGCAACAAATCTGATTTAAGAGAAGACATTTGTCTTGGCAGTGTGATTTACTCCAGGGTTGTAAATTTGACATGATGGAGACTAAAATGTACTGAAACTTAAATTTCTCCCATATCTCACTCAAAGTCAAATGATTTAAATAGCAGAATATGAGAAATGACATGTATCCTTGGATGCAAATATATTTTTGGTGCTGAAGATTTTAATTTCACATCTGAGGAAATTTATCAATTTGAGGATGAAACTTTGAGGAAAACAAAGGTCAGAATTTCCAGTCATGGTGTGGGGATGCCATGACAAGCATCACTGTCTCCTGCAGTGAAGGTTTCCTGCCTGGTAACCTCTTGTAATGGGTCCAGTAATGATGAAACAGGTATTAGGGAAGTTGAAATCTGCTTTGCTGACACAGATCCTGCTAATGCTCCTGTCCTGCCATGCTCACCACGCTCCTCTCTGGCACTGTACCTGCCCTGTCTCCTGTCCTGTCCAGGACAAAATACTGTAACATTTTAAAGTACAAGGTGTTAACAAACCAAACATAACTGAGTTAATGTTGCAGGCAAAAGCCCCCCAGCACAATCCAGCACTGAGCATCCTGCCTGCTCTCGGTTTGGAGGGAATTCATTGCTGGGATTTTGTCCCCTTAGGGCCAGCTTGGTTAGATGTACCATGTCTTAGTCCCTGCTTTGGACTCTTCACTGTGGTTTTCTACCTCGTGCAGTAATGGTTTGCCCTGTTCCGAGGGTCACCAAACCCAGGGGATCATTTGCCCTCTGAAGGGACCCTGTCCTTTCACTCAGATAATGAAGGAAATTAATGGTGTTCCTCCACTCCTCACTTTCATACATGTCAGAGGTGCTTGAAGTTTATTTTCAGGCTTTGACCTTTTGGTAATCAGAAGAGAGGTGCTTATTCCTTGAACATAAACTTAGCCCAATGGCTATATGATCAATCTGGCAGAGCTCTAATTCTCCTATTCATTTCCTCAGTAATGTCTTTTAAAAATCCCCATATTCTGGAAGTAAAAACCAGAGCTTAATTTTTTTTTTTAGTATTTTTTAAGATAAACCAGTAACTTTTATGGCCTTGCTCTGTGATTCCATGAAATGGGATTAATTTCTTAGCAGCAGTGGACCTGCTCTGTCAGTTCAATAAAAGTAATGTGGACAATTTCAGTCTATTACTTTTAAATTAACTCAGCCCATATGACTCTTCCTAATACACTGCCACCTTGTGAAAAACAGGGTTGCGTTTTATTGATTCATGTGATAGATGAGAATATTAAGTGTTCCCTGGCAAACAGCACCCCAAACAACACGAGGCTCTTAGGCATGCCAGGACTTGGGAACTAATTATGCTGAGACAGAAGAGGTTATTTGACTCATATGCTGTAAAATGGAAAAAATATTAAAGTAACTTTATAGCTTAAAAAAACTCAACCCAACACTTCTCCTTCATCCACCATGCCACAGCCTGGCTGTTACGTTTTTTCTTGCCATATTTTCAGTCAGTTTTTGAAAATGCAGAATTGAAGAAGGTCATTGGGGAAGGAATAGGAAAGAAACTGAAGCAAGAGAAAAGTTCAAGCCAGTGAAGGTACAAGGAAATGAAAAGAGGCCCTTTTAACATAGCACACCTGATATGGCAGTGTGCATAGTAGCCTTGTTTCCACAAAGTCAGAGAGATGAACAGGTATTGCCCCTTCAGAGATCCAAACTTTTCAAAAAGATTGCTTGTTAAATTTTTACTTGGTGAAAAATGAAGTCTGAAAAAGCTGGTGTGATGATCCTTTGAGGACATTCTAGAATAACTGTAATAATGCATTAAAATGTCACTGGGGGAAATGATTAATTGGAATTGCCTTCATTTTTCTCCTCCATTTGCTTGCATTTCTGTCCTTAGTTCCTCATATAAAAAATAAAAATAGTAACATCCAGTGCTAGCACTTTATAGGAAGGCTTTTATTAGTACACAGTGACATACGTGAAGCCTTGCTACTGGCACTCGTGGAGTTACATGCCTGCTACTCCAATTGCTTTATTGATGTTTTGGCTTTCGGCATAAAAGCCAAAACACCGAAAACCACTGTAAAATTCTGATCATGGCAATGACATTTCTCATTCTGTAACGAAAAACGTGGTGGGTTGTTTGCTGGCTGTGTTGATTTGTTCTTTCCAGAGCAGAGAACCTGATTTTCAGTTATTTTCCCCTCTTGTCCTCATTTCACAAGGACTAACCCAAGCCAGCACACTGTGCAAAGCAAAGATCAGTGGTAAAGGTGACTTTTGTTCTTGAGGCTCTAAAACACCAGCAAAGTGGGAGTAAATGACAGACAGATGTAACAGTAGCAAGAGAAACGGGCAGCAGGAAGTTTATTTTCCTGAACTCTTGCCTGTGCCTGGTGGCCCACTCCTCCAAATGATGAGCTTTAAAATAGGCTGCTGGGCCAGCATCTGAAACTTGACCTTGCGTGGGTGCATTTTCCCTCTGTACGTTTTCCTACATAAAAACCAGGTGGTATTCAGGATGGGGAAACTCACCCAGTATTTTTTTTTAAGTGTTTTTTTTTAATTTCATCAGAAGAACTCAATGAGAGGAAAGAGCAGCATTACAAATAAGTAAAATAAGTAATCTGATTGTTGCTTTAGGTATGTTTCTGCTCATTTTAGTTTGTTGTCATTCAGTTTGATTCACTGAACTGATTCAATTTTAATGGTTCACTTATGTATGCAACTACCTGGAAAAAAAGATTAAAAAATGCCCCTAAAGCAAATCTTACTGAGATTCTGGTCAAAAAAGGATCATAAATAAGCAGATCTAAGAGCAAAATCTAAAACAATATGGCACACATCAAGTAAAAGGAAAGTACAATATGTGAAGTGCAGAAAATAAACATGAGCTACAAAATAGAAGTTAAAAAATAGTACCTAAGGTAAAAAATAAAATTCGATATGTTTTACAATTACACAGGAGAATGAGTTTCTTCAACCTTTAGATTCTTTCTTTATTCAGTTAATTTAAAGACAACAAGGCTGGAAGGGTATATCTTCCAAGGCACCAGCAGTTTCTTAGAGCCCTTGCTGAATGCTGGAAAATTTAGCAAGGAGGAAAATTGCATATACTAAGAATATAACATGATGAATATGTTGTGTCACATACATACCATCTGTGAGTTATTCTGATAGACAGAACAGCTTGTCTGCCAAACCCTAAAGCATGGCTTTGATTATTGCATACATTGTAAAATAATGGTCTTGGGGACTTTGGGTGAATGAAAGTCTGACCTTGAGCTTGTACTTTAAAGGTCACGCCATCGAGGTCTGTGGGGGTAACTCTCTGCTGCTGTAATTAGGTCTTTTGGTAATGGGTGCTGTAGAACAGAAGTTTTCACAAATGAGGCTGCCAGCAGTTACCAAGGAGAGGAGAAAAACATCAGGAGGTAACTCCTAGAGAACAGGGATGGTGGGGTGTTTTTTCCTGCAGTGTAAGAGAAGGTGTGTTGTATCCAGCTCTTGATGCTGGGGGAGAGTGATGCAAAGGGGAGTTTTGGACTTTCAGGGGTTCCACTCAAGGAGAGGTGGCCTGTGCACAGTACTTTGTTAATTAGCTGCACAGCTCTGCAAATCATCTCCTTTTGTGGTGGCCCCAGTGTTCCCGACTTCTTGGCCCCATAGCAGGGGCTTACACGGTGGGAGAATCAAGAACTCACAGATTTGGTCCTTGCTATTCTGTTTTTTACTACTGTTGAAAGTTAATTTCATATGCTATCATTTACTTAAAGTTGTTAAATGCTAGCCTGAGTTTTAAAAAACCCTCATTTTTGTGCAATAACATGATTCAGCTGTGATGGCTGCTGCAGTAAATGTCTTATAAAAGAGGTCCCTTCCTGAGCTATAGTGCCCATAAATATTAGCTTTATTTTTATAAGTAGTTGCTTTTTCAGCAGCAAAGTAGCTGTAACCATAAAAATGCTTAATAAGAAATGCTTTCTCAGTCACTGTTTATATGTTTAAACATTTAAAAGAACCATTTTGTATTTCCTGAATAGCCCTCGATATTAAATGTTAAGTTCTAAGCAATTGTTTTTCTGTGGTTTGGGGGTTTTCTGCAAAATTACTCTGAGCATAAGGCTTCCTATTTTTTTCCCTTTTTCTTTTTTCTTATTTTTGAAACTGTTGAGCTGCTCTGAGTGTTAAAGATCTAGATTTTGAGAATGAAGAAACTCAAAGGAGGCTTCATGCACATCCTCTCTGAGCAAGCTGTTCTAACGCAGATGTCACCAAGTGGAAAACCGAGGCGGTTCCAAAATGTTTACTGCCTGTTCCTAATTGCTACCTGTTCTGAGTCACCCTGACTGGCTCTTGTGGTTTGAAAATCACATTTTTTTCTCTGTCTTTCCCCCTTTCCCATGTTTCATGAAAATAATAGAGAAAACCAGTTAATTCAAGCTGCTAATTACATGGAGTGACACATGAAAGGTTCAGGTGTTTTAGGTGCTTTTCTCCACCAAGAGGAAACAACAAAAATCTTGGCATGTCAAACCCCCGTTTCCTTTCTTACTTGTTCCATGAGTGGAAAATCTCAGCACCTTTCTGATGCTCTTTGATAGGTATAAAAAGCTGCAAGCATTGCTCGTGCCTCTCTGGAAGCTGAGCAGAATCCTGTTAAATGATTTGTGACTCATCCACTAACATTTCTCTGTATTTAAGAGCTACCCAAGCCAGGAGAAACCTTTTAAGTGTAGCAAACCTCAGAGTGAGTAGAGGCAGCCTTAGTAGGCTCTGTCATTTGAGTCCAGTCCCAGGGTGTCTTGTGCTGTGCTGGAAAAAAAGGAAATGCTCTGACTGAATCCTCTGAAAAATTATACCAACCCTGTTCTGTGAAGACTTCTGTAAGCTTTTGCAGAGAGAGAGGGAAATTACTCCTAAAAGTTTCATTGTGTGTGTTGGAATTGTTTATTTTGGAGTCTGCATTGAAAGGGAATAAAAATGGTCAACAGCTAGGAACTTATCACTTGATAACCAGAAGGCATAGTGAAACTGCAAAACTCATTTCCATTGTCTGTTTGATTTGATCCTATAAAAATCGTGACAATGAGCATAAGCAAGCATAATATATTCCTTCATTATGCTTCTATATTTATTTTGTGTAATAGGCAGAAAAATAAGTATGTCACTAGCAGTTGCCCTTTTTAAGGATATTATTGTTGATTGAAACATTTTGAACAACATTTTGAATCAACATTATTGTTGATTGAATCCTTTTAAAAGCTATGTACAGAGAGTACATTTTTACTTCAGAGACTTTTGTTTTATGTATTCATGTTTTAAATAGACATTATTTTCCTCAAAGGTTGTGATATTTTCTGAATAATACCATTGAAAAAAAACTTTTCTGAGTTTTCTTCAGTCACCCAGGAAAAGTCAGTAGCTGTGCTCAACAAGAGATGTGATCAGAAAGGAATAATTTACGACGTGCTATTGGGTTTTATTTGCACAACACCCAAAAGACCAGCACGTGAAAGCTATGGTTGCTTACGTTTTCCATGGTGAATTTTACAGGATCACATCAAACAGTGTAAATGTAGGTTTTGTGGTTTCACGGATTCCATATTCTCCCCCTGATTTTTGTGCAGGGTGCAGTAATTGCCATAAATTCTGCAGAGAATTTGTGATCAGCTGTATTTTCTGTTGTAGCAAGGGGACCCACCTCGAGTGTGTTTGCCAGCAGTAAGTGTTGGTAGCAAGTCCTTAGGGGAAAAGTTGTTCCTGAACAGGAAACCAACTCTTAAAATAAATAAGGGGAACAAATAAATGCAGAAAAGGAACATTGGGTTCATATAGCATAAACCAGTATGTAATATGCTACAGCTGTATCTCCAAATATCTTTTAGGTGCTACCTTGGCCACAGTGTGGTATAAATGAAAATAGTGGAGAAGGTTTTACACGTTCCAGTTGCTTCATCATGGGAACTGTGAATTTCCACAGATCCAGTTAAACTTGGATCCGGTTACAGCGGACACCGGTTCTGTGGAAGACCATGTGTTAGGAGAAAATGTTCTAGTCCAGAATCAAAAATCTTGCTGAAACTATGTCTTAAAATATGCACTCAGCTCCGGAATAGCAGATGCTCTACACTCCAGATGCAGTGTATGGGAAGAAGTCTGCATTTTTTTGGTTGCTGCTAAAATAATGTGTATTGCATTTCAGATTGGAGACACTTTGCAGTTCAGGAAAAAGTTCCCCAGATGGAAGGATGTGAATTATTTATGCAATGTTTATCTCAGGGTTTACTTCCCATCACAACCAATTAAGGCTATTTCATTTCATTAAAACTAACGTTTTCACATTGGGGAAATCATTTATCTAAGGAAAGCTTATATATAGGATCCACTACTTAAAAGCTTGAAAGCTTCCATCAATCATGTAGTCTCAAATTCATTTAAAAATGTACAAGATGGGAAAGTAAAGATATTTTCCTATGTTAGACCTTGCCAAATTGAATTATAATTAATTGAAATTTAAGAAATTAAGATATTGTATTAATGTTTTTCTTCCTACTGGGTGGGAAACAATGGCATTCAGTAGTCCCCTATCACTTCAGTGTTGCAGTCACTGGACAAGCCTCAGCCTATTTCAATCTGTATACCTAGAGCAGACAAGAATTGCTCACCCTTAATTGTCTTAAAACTTTTCTTGAATAAGCAAAGACTGAGATCAAGCCTTACAGACACAGAATGTATTGTGAAATAAAATTGTCTGCTTGGTCCGTAACTCTGCCTTTAAAGTGATTGTATTTGTGTGGCAGTGAGAATTTGCTGTAATCCTTGTCTTTGTTCCTGTCCTTCTTGCCACACTTGGGCCAAGTGCACCAGCAGATAGCTGTGATAGCCAAGGCATTAAGCTGAAAGGTCAGCTTATTATTAATTTTAGAACTGTTTTCCAGCTGAGGTACAGCCAGGTCTCACCAAGGTTTCTGCAGATCAGATTAGAAGGGCTTGTGTATAGAGCTGCTCCAAATGAATAGCATCAGTCTTGGGGCAGGGAGAAGGAGAGCCCATTACTGTCACTTGACAACTTCATTTCAGTCCTTGCCCTCAATAATTATAACTTCTGAGCAAGCCAAATTGGGGAATCTGGGGAGTTAAGGTCTGGTCAAACAAATCACTGCTCTTTTAAAAGCCTAGACAGACAAGGAGGCCAATCTGTGAAATATGCTAGGAAAATACAGACAAAAATAACCAAAATATCAGGTACAGAGCTTTATCTGGCTGTGTGATGAGTTTAACATTACAGAAAATGCTGTGGCTGACTTTCCTGGTAGCTCTTTGTGAGGTCTGGATCAACAGTATCACAGTAAGAATGTTAAAATATTGATTTTTTTCTTGTGGCAGGTGGGATTCCTGCGTAATCTCCATCCTCTCTCGGGACAGGCATTGACAAAGGTCTTTGTCAGTCATTCAAGACTAGTGTGTTAACAGCTAAAATTTCTTAAGAGTTTTGTAAGTAGACTGTAGTGCTCTCACAATCAGTTAGTGCAATATTATCCATTTTAGGGGAAATAAACTTTGGTGTTTGCAGCATCTTGCTGAATATGAATCTATTGCTTCCCTCTGCTTGTGGGCATATGTGTATATTTATTTATGTGGAAGCCCTGAATCTTTTAAAAACATGTGCATATAACTATTGCATGGTGAGATGTGACATGCATGTGATAAAGGGCATCTGACAATGGGGGAAATTTCTTTATATCACGGATTTAGTAAAATGCCTGACATTATTGCCATGGAGGCAAGTTCATCCTTATTTATGGCTTGCTGCTGTTAAGGTGGAAAAGAGCAAGGTAATAGAGATTGCAAACTCAGATTTGTATGTGACTGTAATCAGGTTGTGATAAGGAAGGAAGGAGGAGGAAA
Source organism: Prinia subflava (assembly GCF_021018805.1). Taxonomy (NCBI): domain Eukaryota; kingdom Metazoa; phylum Chordata; class Aves; order Passeriformes; family Cisticolidae; genus Prinia; species Prinia subflava. Next base: position 7,447,893 of record NC_086260.1, on the reverse strand, counting down.
TCTCCCATAAGTTGGCTCCAGTAGTTTATGTTGTGCTATACATTAATCTTTAAACTACCTTCCCTTAGAAATGTTTGCATGCCTAGATAGGCCAGAGACAATCCAAGGCACTCTTGCCTCTTTGTTAAGGTTCTTTGAGCTCAAAATACTGTGCACAAGTCCCGTGGTTTGCTGCCTTCTGTGGTGGTAGCATTTTTGAAGCAGGCTCCGTGTTTGTCAGGCTGGAGCCTGTACAAACCCCAAGCAAGGAGGCTGCTGCAGGTGTGAGCAGGGTACACACGGTGCCTTCACAGGGAGCCTCCCGCAGTGAACCTTCCCTCTCACTGACCTTTGGTCTTATTCTCAGCATCCCACTTAAGAGATTTTTTCCTGCCTAGCACAGGACTGTTTTAACTTGATTCTTCTGTGTGTGTGGGTGAAAAAGGAGTATCTACCTGATACAATTAAGAACATGGAGCTAAATTTACTGATTGGGCTGTGTTGCTCTGCTTGTAACTCATCTGGCACTTGTCAGGTTGCACTGGTCAAATGCTTTACATTCTGAATGAGTACACATTTAATAGAGACAGAATTTAGCATATGTGGCCATGAAAACTCCTGAATTTGTCTAGAAGATGAAATTTGGTACCATATACTTACAGATAGCCTGATTTTTATTTTTTTTTTGGTCTGGAGACCATTAGTGTTACCAGTTTTTGAACAGCTACAAATGAGAACATCGCTTTCTGAGGAATAATGTGTAGATACAGAAATCCTGGATCTGAAAATTCACAGGGGGTTCTGTTTTCAGAATAATAAAGTCACTGTATTTATTAAGGACATGGACTTCCTTCATATCCTCTCCCACTGAACCATCACTAACTAAATCCTAAGATAGCATCAAAGGAAGGCTTCATCTGTATAAACTCACAGCAGAATATAGCAGAGCTCTGTCCCAGCAGGTCTAGATGCCTCTTGCATGTAAGATTCTGAAAACTATCTCATCCATTTATTAAATCTGTTATTAAATTTATCATTAGTTTTGGGAAGTTGCTGCTTCTGTTTCTCTTTATGACCTGCTGACCTGCAGAAGCTGAAGCATGGTGTAATACAGGTGTTCAGAGGCAGGCCTTGCACAGGTCAAGGTGGTGGCCACCATCAGGACCACGATTCCATCATGTGGTGTCCGGGTGCTCTGGAGTGCCCACATCCCTGCAGTGGCCACAGAAGTGTTTCAGGTTGGACCTCACACCTATGCTGGTTTTTTTCCCCAAGTTTTCAAACCTTCCTTCTTTTCCACTCAAGGGTTTAGCAGAGCAGCCATGTGGCTTTATTTAGTATTCAGCTGTGCTTCAATTGTCAGTGAGATACAAATGGAAATTTATCAGATACTGAACCCAAAGTGAGATGTATGTGTGTGTATATGTGTTAAAATGCTGTGGGTTATTGCACACCTAAAGATATTTTGCTGTCCTTACTTTTGGAGCTTTTGTTTTTACATAAAGCCCCCAGTCATGGCTTAAAATTTGCCACTTCAGTATTAGTCTTTCTCTTTTTTCAATGGTAACTTTTTCTAATGAGGAGGAAAGTACAATGGAAATTTTTGGCCAGCAAGTTATCAAATTTTTCATCTTGTTTTCAGTCACCATTCAAAGTGAATTTAAGAAAAGGGGCATTTCATGATAAATGATGATGAAACTACTTGATAGTTGGTACCTACAAATTGGCTTTATTGCAGCAATTTTAACTTTTGTTTTCTGTGTTTAAGGAGGTGGCTCCTATTGTTGATGGCTGCCTTTGGAATTAAATCAAGATGTTGTGCACTAGCATGAAGGTAAACACAATCTGACATGGTTTGCTTTAGAGAGCTCATCATCTCTAAAGGCTTTGGAACCCCCATGAGACATGAAAGGATGTCAGGATGAGGAGACAAGTATTTTTATGCATTTTTCTCCCATGTTTTTCCTCTTTGACAATGAAAAGACAACCTTTTCTGTGGAGCAGCATGCTGAATCACCCTATTCATAGACCTCGGGTGACCAGAGAATGCAAATTTCTTTCCTGAGGCTCTTTTATTACTGGTAAGTAATATGCAAGTGGGAGGAGTTTTAGGAAAAGCATCTTAAGGGAGCATGAATAAAGGCCAGTGTTTTATATGAACAAGAGGCCTGCATTTTCCTGATATTCTAGAGCTTTGTGTGTTATATAAAAGCAGGTTCATCTGAAAACTCTCCCTGTAGTCAGTGCCTTGATTCACTGAAGTTTGGACTGAATACTCTTTCTGTTCTATTTTTTTTGCTCAGCAGTTCTTCCCTGGAATGACAGAGGGATGTTCTGGGGGGACAAAACAATTGTTCCTTGCCAGCTAATCTGTAAGGATTTTGGCATGCCCACTCAGCTATCCCATCCAGTTATTCTTCCTCTGATATGTTTTGCTAAGACAGCTTTCCTAGTGAGTCTGAGTGCTAATTTTGCTCATAAGGAGTCTTTGCTGATGTCTAGAACAAATTTGCATACCCTGCTTTATTAGAGCAAGAAGGAGGGGCTACCTCCTAATTTTCTAAGGAATTCTCTTTGAAGTCCAACTAACAGGTGAGGAAAAATGTCCTATTCCTCATCCACATGAAGACTAAAATGGAGTGTCAGATATTTATCACCATCTTTGTTACGTTTCTGAGAGGTTTAATAGTGCCCAGAATAATAGCTACGTGCTATTTAAACTGAGGCATTATTTAGCAATTGGTGCTGTCTCAAGAGGATAATTACTCAGAAGTATCTATTTGAAAATTCATCTACTGCTAGTTGTATAAATGTCTGCAGTGCCTGAAGTATTTAAATACTGAGAGGCTTTATGATTAAAGTTACCATATTACAATATTTAACAGAATGGTGGATTTCTATTAATATTATGTGTGCTTAGATTCAAATGCTGATATTCTCTCCTTGACTCAGGAGAATCTGCACCTACTGAGAGCATTCCCACTGAGCAAAAGAAAGTGGGTACATTGTGTGACCTCTAACACCCCCAGGTGCAGAAATGAGTGCTCTCAAGTCAGAAAAGCCCCAGGTTATCTGTGTGCAGCAGTGCTGGGTTTGGAGGGGACGTGACAGCCGCTGAAGTGTCTGCTGCCCATGCTGGGCATGATGATGAAGTGCTTTGTGAAGGAGGACAGGGAGTGTCTTCAGTGTCTTCAATATTTGATCCATACTTTTGGAATTAATTGCTTCTCTCTTTAACTTTGCTGCTTAACTGCAAAGGCACTTGAGCGTGTGTCTTTGAGCCTTCGAGAGCCCGAGTGAGCAGCTGGGTTTTGATCAAACTGGTCAATGCACTCTAAAATTATTATAAAGGTCTGATGTCATATGCAGACACACACACAAAGCAGGATCACTTAAATCTCATTTTCTAGTCTAACTAGGTTAGAAGACTCTGACTTCGCACATAGAGTAATGAACATTAAATTAGTTATTGCCACTCGAGGAAGTGTTCCTGGAGTCCTTACAGAGAGCTGTCTGAACATGTGAGCTCAGTGCTCAGCAGTAGCAAAAAGGCAAAGAGGAAGATTGTAAATTATTAGGAAATTAGTACATGGAAAAAATTGTTACTCCATGGTACATATAAATTGAGTGCCCATCCTAAAAAATGCTGGGTATGTCCAAAGAAATAGAGGGTCTTCAGTGACAAGAAAAAATGATAAATAGTTGTTGTGACATCTCGGCTTGGAAAAGGTGACTCTGGGTGCATGATTACAGAGGACTGTGAAATTCCAACAAAGTTAAATAAATGTTACTTGTTATGCTTCCCACTATAGCAAAGGTGTTGAGTCCAGAGAGACAGAAGTCGCACACTGCACAGAAAGGAACACTTTTCCAGCAGTGTATCAAAGTGCATGGATTGTGGAACCCCTTGGGTAGTGAATTTCTAGTGGTCAGCAGTAAATACAGGTTGGAAAGAGGCACACCAGTCAAGAATGGTCCTTGTGCAGCTTCCAGGTCAGAAAGGCCTCTGAGGCTTGCTGGAAGCTGTAGGGGTACAGCAAAGGGAAGAGTTGCTCTTTGTCCATGTCTCGATTTACTTTCTATTGGTGCCTGGTGCCTGAGACAGGATACAGAGCCTGATGCACCTGTAGCCATAATCAAGTGTTTTATGAGGGGTCTCCAGAGCTATCTTGCTGCAGCCTGGAGTATTAGACAATATCCATGGCCACACTGCTCTACACAAGATCTGTGTGGAGCATTGTTAAGAAACTCAACAGAAAGAGGGCAGCTTGAAATAATCTAAAACCCATCAAAATACCTCCCAAGCTGTGTGCTCAAATGAGAAGGGAATGGAGCTGGACATCAGCAGATCAAGCTGGTATTTTGTAAAAGATTGGTGCAGATTATTGATAGATACGCTGGTGCTACCTGTAGCCTTTGGCTGGCAGCCTGTGTCATCTTGGGATGATACGTGGTGAAGACAAGGAGAATATGATAATTGGTGAAGGGAAGGAGATCAACTGAAATACTTGAGTTTTACAATCTCCTGGGATGTCAGGACCCTGTAATGCCAACCCAGCAACCACTGGGTGTTCAAGGAAGCCAGTCATGATCCTGAATGTGTTTTGAACTGCTCAGAGTAGCAGAGCTACCAGAAGCTACCAGAGCTGCCACCAATTTCAGCAAAGTCTTAACAGCCCTTTGGTGTGAGAGATAGGAATGCTGTCTTTTCTTTCTTTGTCCTTTTCTTTCCCCCATCCCTGTTGTTTTCCTTCCTATCTCTTTCCTCCGTCTGTTCAGTGCTAGCCTGGCACAGTGAGCCCAGACACACTCCCTTTCAGCCCTGCTGTGATCCCATGCCTGGCAAGGCAGGGAAAAGCTGTGTCCTGAACCACCTGGCAGGAGCTACCAGGTGTTGAAGTGGCTGATAAAAGCCATTTTTATTGCCTGCCTTCCACAGTAATGAAGTTGCAAGTATCAGTTGCAGGAGCTATCTGGCTGTGCACTTCTTTTCTTTTTGCTATGACATGTTTTCTCTTCTGCAGAAATTAGGACTGGGCTCCAGAACTAGATGAAGTTTATCTCACCTGTTTTTCTGAAGGAGAATGTTTTTCACCACATTTAATATCATCCATGGATTGTTTTCATAATAAAAACCCGATTGCTAACAAAGATGGGGAGAAGGCATAGGTGACACTAGAAGACTTAATTGTTTATATTTGAAATCCTTTTTTTTTTTTTTTTTGTACTGTTCTCAACTTTTCTCCTATATCTTCAATTAGAAGTTATAAAGACATTTAAATCATTAGTGTTGCCATGGAGCTGAGCTGCCTGGGTCTGTGCTCTCAACTCAAACCAAGTTTGACTGTTCAGCCTTACAGACAGGGTCATGTTAACACCTTAACCTACGACTCTCCATGCTCTGTTTCATTGACATGAACGAGCCAACATGTTGGATGCTTTTCCCCCAAGAGTCACAGGCCCTGCTGCTGGAGGGCAATCTGAGGCTCTGGGTCACTGGTGAGTACTGGTTTGTGAGCAAAGTACTTCAACTCTCTCAAGATCAAGCAGGTGACATTACAGCTGTTGGATTCAGGTCACATTCACTGCCTTTGCTCTACAGGTAGAGAGGAGATGCATGCATCTGTTAAGTGAATGTAGGGATTATTGAGTAAACACAGGCTTTCTTATGTAGGGTTCTAATTACAAACCTGCAATATTTCTGTCATAAATTGACCTAGCAGCCTTCTCTCAGTGAAGTGTTAGCATTAGCTGCTGACAGCCTTTGGAGTATGTGTGTGTTTGACAGGGGATGCTGTGGAAGGAAACTAGAATGTTGGATTAAAGAATGAAGTTAGCCAAGGTGGAGGAGGAAAGCTGAGCAAAAACTGAAGTAGGACATGAACCCTCTTTCAGGGACAACAGACCCTCGCCCTTGCAGCAATCACTGCTGCTCCTGAGGCAGTGACACAGGAGTCAGGAGGTGGTGCCTGGACCTGGTTTAGGGGAAGAAATACTGCAATGGGAGTATGACCTTTGAAATCTGCTGGGGCAGGATGTTTTATGCATCTGGTGAGGAGGACCGTGTGGTTCTTTTTCTGAAATGCCCCCAGTAGCAAACGCAGATATTAGTAATGTTCCCTTGTTGAGTGAGGAGATGGTTATTTTTCTTAAAACTGAACATTTTTGAATAATTCTGGCTATGCACTCCTAGGTGAACGGTTGTGATCAAGGCTGTATGGTTAGAGCACATTTGCATGATTTCTTGTTACTGTGTATTGTTAACTTTAAAATTCTCTTTGAGATACCTTTCTGGGTTTAATCTCTTTTTCAGTATTTGAGTGCAGCATATGCTCACCTTTTTCTAAACCTTCACTACAATAACAGGAAAGTTTAAAATTTAAATTAAGGTTTTAACTTTAATTCTGTTTCTTGAGCCATGATGCATGTTTAATTGATGGTGATGTATTTGAAAGATCTGTTTGGCAAAATCTTGCTTACCAATACTGAGATGTATGCAAATAGTTTTATCTCAGATTTGTGACTCATAATACATCTTGTTACAAAAAGGTTAAATAAAAGCAATACAACTTTCACAGAACATAGCCTACAAACGGAGTCTTAAATGAAACAGTTATTTCTAGGTTAATATTTGAATTTTTAACTTCAGTGCCACACTTTTAATATATTTCACGTTCCTTGATCCAAAGCTTGCTTTATATTCTGAAGGCGTGCAATTGCTGTAATCTCAAGAGAAGATAAGCATGACATCTGGTTCACACCTGTGGTTTTAGGGATAAGAGCATAGCTGCTTTATGTATTATTCAGGGCGCTCTGTTGAAACTGCAAGGAATTTGACTCTTTGAGGCCCTTTGTCCAAAGGTTTTTGTACTTGTCTAAAGTAAACATGAAATATAGAAGTCTTCTCTCAGTAAGTACTGAATAGACTTATTTATTCTAACCTGCCTGCTGCCAGGAGGGAAATCAGTTATGCAGGTTAATTATCAGATTTATGATAAGGACTTTATTTGTGCAACTCCCATATTTCAGAAGTTCCAATGAGGCATTTCATGCTGTGACAGAAGAACACCAGGAGAGGTGAATGCACCAGTAGCACATACTGGTGGGGATTTGTGTGGTACCTGCCCAGCCCTGGCCCTGGCAGCTTGGGGCAGCTCTCCCTGCAGTGTGATGGGAGAGGCTGTGCCACTTTGGAGTGTTCCCAGTTCCTGTTTGTGTTTGCCAGTGCAATCCAAATATCTGGTGCTGGTGGTGAGAGGAGTGGCACGACCGAGAGTTAAATTGGTTGGGCACCTCTGGAGCCGGAGACACCAAGAGTCTGGAGAGAAGCCAGCAGGTGTTGCATTGAAATCCAGAACATTTCTGGTGTCCATTACACAGGTGAATTGTCTGAGTGTGAGATGCTGAGGCAGAAGAGATGCTTTCCGAAATATACAGGTGTGAGCCAGACTGGCAATGTGACTCTTGGGCATGCAAATCATTTCTCTGATTAAAACAGAGCCAAGGGAAGGGATGAAACTGGCACAAAGCCTGGTTGAGCACGGACACAACTGGGCACGCCTCCCACCAGGAGTGTGTTCTGAAAGCTGTACTGAACCAAAGCCTGTGAAATTTGAACTCAAATGCCAATCTGGTAGTGCTGTTGTGTTCTTCGGGACTCTAGAGAAGTTCAGCATTCTTTCAACATCAGTGGTCCTGTAGGAAATTGGAAGTGTTAAAGCTGAGAGGTTGTTTTAGTCACATTATATAAGGTGAGCAATGCCATAAGTGAGCAGCAGCATCAGATGCACCAGGGGAGTCTCAACATGTCATCTGCAGCAAGGGAGGGGGTGAGAATCAGAGCTGTGTTTCTGTTTCATAGGCATGGAAGAATAACTTTGACATTTAGCAAAGGGCCATTACAGAATGTTTGCAAATGGGTTTGCAGCTGTGACAGTGGACAAGGGTTGTACTTTAAAAGGCTACACAATTTCCAGCACTTTTCTGTCAGTTTTGCTGCTTACCTGAGTATTTTGCTTCTTGCTGTGCTGAAGTATAGTTCTTTTTGATTTGTTAGTGTAAATCCAGAATCATGTCCTTAACACTAAGATGGTGTACTCAGCTACTCTGTGTGTGTGTCTGTACACTTATGAAAAGAAGTTTAGAAATTTCTTAACACTACACTCCAGGTGTGTGTAGACTTTACGTTCTGCTTGGTGAAACAGTCAGAGGGCAAGGGTAGAGAAACCTAGAAAATTAGAGACAGAAACCTAGAAAAATAGAGATATTACATGTAAGGTTTTCCAACACTGGGGAATTTGGTAGGCAGCCCATGGTGGGGAAGGATTTCAATTTGAGGTATTTTTAGGAGATCCTGAGTTTTAGAAAGGATATATTGTATTCACTCCTTGCATATTAAAGCCTTTTGAGAATCTTGAAGTAAGACACCCACATTAAGCAGCTGCATTGGAAAAATCCCTCATGTTCCAATGGGACAGCTGCGACAGAACTGGTGCTGTCCCTGCAGCACAGGCTGTCACACATCCCTCCAGTAATCTGCAAGTAGCTACTGAGAACGGTGCTGAGCACTGTTTGCTCTGCCTTTGGCATTATGATGAAAGTCTAGATAGAGGTGTATTCTGCAAAACATGAGAAAACCCATTTTTATTTTTACTCTCCAAGTAAGCTCTTGTCCTGGCCTGGTTCTGCTGTAACTGTCCATCTACTTCACAGTTCATAAATAAAAATAACTCTGCAAGTGTACAGCCTAGAGGATTTCACATCCCCTCAGAGCAGGAATGGCCTTTCGCCCAGCAAAATGCTGCTGAAAACGTGCCCCATCTGCTGCATAGCTTTGAATCCAGAGTAAAACTATAAATACCTCAAAATTTGTTCTGAGGCATTTGGAAGTTCATTAAACCTCTTGGAAGACCTGCCTCCTTCCACTGAGGGGGAAAAAAACCTAAAACAAACAAACAAAAAAACCCACCAAAAAAACAAAGCAAAAAAACTCAAAAAACCCCCCCAAAAAAACACCAACAAGAAAACCCCATCATCAACAAGAAAAAAGACCACACACAGAGGACATTTTGAATTCCACAGTGCAAAAAGAGGAATTTGTGCTGTGTACTTTCAGAGGAATGAATACTTCTGTTAGTGCATCTTTAAAGTGAACGGGATATGAAATTGTATTAATCATACATGCTAGGAAAAGTATGCTTTTGTGGGGTTTATTTTTCAAGTGCAGCTCCTTTGTTTTTCCTGAAGAACACTGGAGTATTTTTGGAAGGAAGTCCCAGTGCTCTCCATTCTGGCAGCACTTCTTGGTGTTTAGGAAAGTAAATGGATTCCTGAAAGATGAGCTGAAGTATGGACAGTTCGGGTATCTTGAAGTTTAAAACTCTTCAGTAGTGTTGTTTCTTTCTTTAGGACGGCCATGGGAAGCAGATGAAGAAGGTATCTAAACCAGCCACTTTTGGGTGGAGTTCAGAGCTATTCTGTTCACACAGTTAGTCCGTCCAGCTTGTTTTTAGTTGCTGTGTCATTTGGTGCTTAGCCACTTTCTAAATCACCTGGTTCAGCTTTTCATCCCTGACAGCAGCTCAGTATTGCCTCTAACTTCCATTTGTACAGTTTTAGGAAGCCACGTTTGCCTCAGTGTTGTGTGTTCCTACTATAATACTTGGAATATGCCACCATTAGACAAAGCCACTGTGAATGAGACTCAGAGCTACTCAATAAATACAAGAAAAGTCTCTGGTAGAGGAGGTAAAGACCAGTGAAAGACACCAGTTGGCCAGCAGAGCCTGGGAAGAGCCCTTGGGTGTGTGAGTGCCCTGCAGCAGTTGAGTGCAGGAATTTCTGCGACATCTGCTCACAAAAGGGATGTGACCCACACAGTATGGAATGGTTTGGGTTGGAAGGAACCTTATAGATCACCCAATCCAACTCCCTGCCACGGGCAGGGACACCCTCCACTGGATCAGGTTATCCAGAGGCCTGTCCAGCCTGGCCTTCAGCACCTCAGGGATGGAGCACAAACAACTTCTCATGACATCTTCTCCTGTAGGTATGAGCTGGGTGAAGTTGGTGCCAGTATTAAGGAAGCAATAGACTCTCTCTCTGAGGTACCTGTGTGACTCTTTCTTATTGCAACATCAAGCAAATAAAGCAACCTCAAAGTTTTTTTCCTCCAACAACACTCCATATAGAACTAAATTTCACACGGTTTTCAACTGTGTGTCATTCTTCCTATTAATTTCAATTTTTTAAAATGTTTTTTCATAAAACTTCTGCTTAAAGAAGGGATAGGCAATGACCACTTGAAGAACTGAGGCCCAGAAATTTGCAATGATCAATGCAAGACAGCAGAAACTCTCTAGTAGCCTAGTCCAAGGGGTAATAGGTTGCCACTTCTCAAGTTACCAAGACTTGATATTTAAGAAATGTTCCTACTATTACAAGAAAAACCCAGAATACTGAACTATTTCTCTTTCCTTTGTTTCCATGGGTTTCTTGATCTTTTCAGGAAGGAAAGAGCTTAGTGTTTTCAAGGTTTTTCTTCCAGGCTTGAAGGCAAGAGCCACAGTGATTTTAAAATTCCACTGAAGGTTATCCTGGAATCACATCATTCCGGTTCCTTGGACTTGAAGTGAAACACCGTTTGTCAGGAATCCTCTGATGGAAGGGTACAAATGAGCAATACTGTGTGGGGTGATCTTTTAGTCTTTTTTTATTTTTACTTCCTCTCCTTGGATCTCTTCCATCCCTTGGACATGTGGTTCACATCCCTTTCACAAGCTGACTGTGCACCCTTTTGCACCAGTTACCACCCACGTTTCCAGAAAAAGAGCCTCCTAAATTTGTGTGTCTAACAAGATGCTGTGATGTATCTTGATACACAGGTATAATTACCACAGGATGAAGATACTTTAAACATTTTTAGGAGATGAGAGGGAAAGGTTCAAAAAAGCCTCCTGCTCGATATGCTTCAGTTCTTGCTTATGTCTTAGCATTAAAGTGTTAGTATTATAATCTCCTGTGTTTGGAAGGAGGTCAAATATGAAACAGCACTTGTAACACAGAGGAAGGAGGATCAGAAACAAAAAGCATTGCACTGGGAGGTAATAACCACAGCTCTATAATTCAAGGGTCTTGTGCATTGTGAAAGAAGACTTACTGCTGATTTTTTTGTTGGTTTTGAATGATTTATAACATTTCACTTGTGGTAGAGTGTTGCAATCTATGTTGTCATGGAAATTCTATTGAATTTATAGTTCCATTTATCCAAAACGATTTTCCAGACTTCATTTCATGGTGAATCATATGGCTGTTACTTGGAGTACAAAGCAATTGCAAAAAAGTTTCACGTTAGGGAAAGCATAAACACTGACACCGTTATTTTCATATTACGGTAATACAAATGAACGCAACACTCAGCCTTAGCATCAGATGGGCCTTCCTGGTGAAATGACTCACTGTGTACACACGAGATGGATTTTCGTGTTAGGGATGGGAGCAGGCCATTTAAAGGGATATTTATTTCTGGCAGTAGAAATCAGGGAGGTTTCTGGTGTGGCAAGGTCCTTTTCTCTTAACATTCAGGACTTACTGAGTGATGAGGCTGTGATCCAGCAACGTGTGGGAGCCCAGGGTGATCCCATGAGTGCTGGGTTTCCCCCCTGTTCTACTGAACCACACACAGGTTGAAATGCTGTGCAGACCTATGGGCAGAAGGTGCAACAGCTACCACCCTTCACGTTGAAAAGGACTCTGAAATTGCTTAGTCTCAATTTATAGCACAGGTAAACCTACTGCATTGTTTGAAGACAACAAAGCTAGAATTCATGCTTACTGCCAAAGAAGATGAAAGGAAAATTTCCCGTACTTCTGAGGGATACAAACGTCTAAATTGAGTTAAATTCTGGTATTTCACTTGCATGATCTTGCTTTTCCTGTTGTTTCAGCTCCTTTCATTTTTTTCAGCCTAGCATTGTATTCATTATCAAGTTGCAATTACATTAGGACAAAGTCCCTGTCTGACTCTTTGCTTTGCAGTTTTACCCAGCACACTTTTAGGCACTGTAGAATACCAAGTTATGCCATTCAAAATACATCTCTCTACCTGCCTAACTGTAGTTAAAAATTCACTGATGAATAATAGACTAGGCAGGAAAAACATGCCATTATCTGCTCCTGTTCAACTTTATCTTTTCAAAAGAATGCAATATACTCTGTGTTATTACATCAGGCTCTGGTAGGAGAACTGGAAAACATCACGATTCACTCTTCCCCCTGCCTTTCCTAAGCAGATTTTGAATATGTTATAAATGATAAGTTTCATGGATTTTTTAAAGAGAATATAATGAGAAGTCAAACATTAGACTTTATTGCCCCAGTGTACATCTCACACTCCAGTAAACACACAGACTGCAGGACAGTTATTCTGAATTTTTAGTGCTGCAGTGAAGATTACATTATGTCTGTAGAAAATTTTTATTCCAGCCAAATGGATCACATCATCCAGTTCACTGGAAATCTATGCACATATTTAAAGCAAAAGTAAGTTACATGCGAGCTTTTAATTAAGAAAAATCATGTATGATTCATAATCTTAGCAGAGAACTTATTTTTGTGCAAAAGGTTTTAAATCCAGTTGTAGAAGTGGCTGAGAATAATTTATTCTTACAGTGTAAGCAGCAGACACTAATTAAGAATTAGTATATTCAGTGCTTAACTCCATTATCTGAAGCAAACATTTCAAAATTTTTGTTTCACCACTCTTCCAAGAGTTGCAATCTACCCGTGCTGCCTGAGTGTTGTGCTCTTCTGAAAATACTCTCAGTCTCTAAAACAGTACATAATAATCCACACTGCTGCTCCCTTTGCATCTTGCTGCCTAATTCATAAAAAAATTGGCTGGTCTATAAAACCTTTTCTTTTTTATTATGCTTTTTTACCATGCTTAAAATTGCATGGTAGTCCTTGGATTGCTGGAAGGAAACGAGCAGAAAGATAATTCCGATGATCTTTTCCCTTGCACCAGAATTCCTGATTCTATTGAATATTCTGTATTCCACATCTGTGACAGCACAATGAGCCTTTGTTCATTTTTTAATCTAAAGAGAAATCTGCTGTAGGAGGTTGCACAGGGTGATAGCAGCCCAATTTAAAAGTCTCAATTATTTATTTTTAAAATGCTTGGCATCTGTCTATGGAAAATGTACTTGCTTGGTTTCCAGTCTCTTAGAATTGCTTTGAACTCGCTCACATCTTCTGGGATCTATCAAACGCTCGTTGTGGCTTTTCTCTCATAAGTGCTGAATGAGTTTGGCCATGACAGTCTGTGTTGGATGTAAACTTTCTGTCTTTGTAGTGGGGTAATGACAGCAAAGAGATGTCATGCATGGGAATGGTGATTTCTGTCTGGATGCCTGACATGCCAAGCAGAGAGGCAGAGCCTTTTATTTGTGGATGGGTGGTGAGGAGAAGCCATTCATTGGAAGCAAGCTCAGTTCCTGCAAGCCAATGACATTTCATAATGAGGGTTTAGTCATTCAGAGGCAATTGCACTTAATAAAATCAGAACTGGTCCCTGGTGGGCAGTATTTCTCTAGTAATATGCACATTTTGGACAGCCTGGCCTTACAGCAGCATGGTGGCAGCCCAGTTTGGCATCAAAATCTAAGCACAGAGCAGGGCCTGACATTTTGGCGGGTCTGGGTAACACCAGATTTGTGTAGGGGCTGGAAGAAGATGGTTGAAGAAAGGTGTTTCTGCAGGGAGTAGGTTATCCTGAGGAGGAGGCAATTTCCTGCCCCCAGGGCATGGTGGAGGGGTAGGAGCTTGGAGACAAAGGCTCTCCCGGCTGGAGAATCACCCACATGTTGGATATATGTGGTGTATTCACTTGTTTAAGTGGAGGCTGGGAATAGACAGACCTGGATTGCTTGGAAGCTGTAATGGTTGGCCACTGGATCTTCCTGGACAGCAGAGACTAGAAAATACGACGTTTTCTCAGGGTGACTGGTGATTATCTCCTGGGTTATGGCAGAGTGAGGGTTTTCTCCCTAATCCTCTGTTTTAAGGCACTTGTAACATTCTGAAGATTTTGCCCACATTGATGTTTTTCAGGCTTAAATCTGTGCTGTACAGCAAATCTCTCTCAAGTTTGAAAACAATTCTTTTATAGCATGAAGAGTGTCAGAGCATGAAGTTTTCCCATTAAAATCAAACTCTTGTCCTCTCCCTGCCTTGTAAAGCTCTGTAGCTGCAGTAATATTAGTGGAAGCATTTTAGGATGAGAGTTCTTCCTGCAGGAAAAGTACCTTTGTTTCACTAAGGATGGTTTGTCTCAACCTGGCTTTACCAAAATCCTGGAAATTTCAAGTTGCTTGGACACACATGGTTTTTATGGTAGCTCTTTACAAGGTAAATGCACGTACACTGTCGAGTTGCACATCTGAGATTAAGGAGGGCCATGTAAGCCCTTCCCGGCCTTGTTAGTTGTAATGGGGCTAGATGTGAAAGCCTTGTAAATCTCATATATTGTGCCATAGAGAGCAGGACCCTCATGGCCTCCTGGACCTGTGCCACGGGGGAGGCTCTTCGGAGCAGTGAGCAGGGATGTGTGGAGCAGAGCATTCTGACTGCACACAGGTAGTGTCACACTGCAGAGGGCATTTCAGGCTTTACTGCAGCATTCTCAGCCTTTAAATATTTCAGTTTTGGAAAATAGAAGCTGTTGTGGAATCACGTGCAAAAATGTACAGAAATGCTGTTGTACGGGGCTGAAATCAGTCACTGCCACAATTTAGGTTGGATGTGTGATTCTCCATTCTGCGTTTCACAAATAGCACATTATAATACGATCCAAATTTTCTTTAGCTTAAAAGCCTCTTTGTTGCATTCCGTGCTGCTGCTTTTTGCATCCCAGGCAGAGACGGTAGAAGTCATTTATATGCAAAGTGCCCCATATATTGTATATACTAATTATATAATAAGGAGTAATAATGAAAATTTTCTAGCATGTTTAGGCCACTTAAGTATGCAGTGAAATTAATTTTACAGTTAACTGTCTTATTCCCACTTTGTACATAAAGAACCTTATCCCACCCATAGAAAATATTAAATTAACTATCTACTGATAAATGCATTCAATATTATGTATATTATGAATAAAAGAACAAAAATACATTGGATACATTTGCATTTTATTGTAAAATGGGGAAAACTGATGAGGCTGTATTATGGAAGAGAACAATATGTGATCACATAATTAGAAAATTGCCATGCTACTAATGCTCAGCGGTGTCCAGGTGTGGTTTTATGAGCAGCCTGAACCGTGAGGCTTTGAGGGTGTAACTTTACTGTCTTTTTAACATTGTTTTTGCAGGATGTGTGTGTGTAAATTATATAATAGCAATTCCTCAGATATTGTATTCCTAAAATGTTCCTTCTAGCTGTAGGAGCATATAAGGAAGCTACTGTATGACAGATGACAATAATTTTTCATACAGGACAGTTCCCCTTGATGTGATGGATGCAGAGAGAGGAACCACGCTCTCTGGAAAAACACCGGGGAGCAGTGGTAAAATGCTCCAATGTGGATGGTAATCAAGGCAGAGTGTGGTTCTTGATTAGGCTATGAGATTGCACTGCTAAGATGAGGGATCTGAAAGAAAAACTCTTTTACCAAAGCCCTTTGCACTGGTATGAGAGAGTACATTGTAAAAATTAATTTCCTTAAAATGCCGTAAGCAAAATTGATTCAGAATGATTCTGGCATATGCTGAACTCACTCAGTGATGCTTTTCTTCATAAACTCCTATGAGGAATATATTGTGAAATGTTTTATGTGAGGTATAGATAATTTTAGACTTTATTTTACAGAGGAGCAAAATGTAATTTGTGAGTGTTTTGCCAGGTTTGGTCTGTGCTGGCTCAACGGAGGTTTAAGCAATTCTACCTGAAACAAACTGTTTCTAATTTCTACATCAATGAGTGGCTGTACCTGCTCTGCATTTGTTCAATGCACAAGTTGTCAGAATCTGGAGGGACTGCCCCCCTTGATATTGTCAGCATCTGTGTGTGTGCTGTGAGTATGCTGGGAATGGGAAGGCCAAAGAAGGGGAAGAAAATTGCTTTCAAATTTTATAAAGCTAGTGTGAGTGCCATTTTTTTTAATTTCTTTGTGGTGTCTTTGGAGTGTGGTCTTCCTCCTGCTGAAAAAAGTACTTCTGCCTCTGAATGCTCTGATCTTCATGTTGGCCTTTTTCCTATGCAGTGATGTTTTTTTAACTGTATGATACTGGCAAAGCACCTATCCACTACAGCCAGTACATACAGCCTGGGAATCAGTAAATGTGTGTAGGAATGTATCTGTGCAAGATAAAATTGGCATATACAAAATATGGGGGAAATGATGCATTTGTGAATATCATAGGATACATTGGGCAGCACTGTTTTGGAAAAACCCAGACAAATGTTTGGGTCCTGCAGACAGGCTTGCTGGAGGGGGCCATGCTCAGCCCAGCAGTGTGTGGGAGGGATGGGCAGTCTCAGCTGGACCTTGCTTCTCCCTCGGACTTGGAGCTGTGTGCCTGTCTCAGCATCCTTGTAATGCTGTGGGAAGGGCAGGTGCTGGTGATGGGCAGCAGAGGGAGGGCACAGGCTCAGCAAGAGGCTGCTGGCAGAGAAACCAATGGGTCCATTCCCATTTCATAGCCAGGAACAGGTTTTATTTTTTATGGTGTTAGTGAGCACAAGTGAGCATACATATCAGCCAGCCAGTGCTGGTTTGGGTTGTGAAGTCCATCTGGAAGGTTCCCTGAATGGCTGCAGGAGCAGCTGCTGTGCAGTCCAGTGCTTGTGCTTGGCTGTCACCCTCGGGCTGTGGTTCTGTGTTGTTTTGGGTAGATGTACAACAAATGTTAGCAGCACTGAGTTTATTCTGTGACCGTGTACACACCTGCATGGTGTAGTGTTGAGGAGGGAGCGTTGCACGCTTTAAATTTGATCCTTTGGAGCAAATCGTGGCTGATGGAGGTGGACTAACACTAGGGGCTTCTTTTGGATTGGAGGGGTTGAACAACTACTGGAGAAGCAGCAGTGTGTTCAGACAGGTGGCAGAAATGGGAGCTCAACTACTGTGGGAAGGGGAACAAGAACCATACAGGAAATCAAGAGCACGAGCACCCACAGGGCTCTGTAGGCTGCCCTTATTCATGGCATGTGTGTAGTGCAGTGGGATTGTTTACCAGCAGAGCATATAGAGGAAGCTGTTCTTGGTCCTCTTCTATTTGTGGAACTCCAACACTTGTTAGTTTGGGGTAATCATTGTTCTCACCTACTCTTACTTGGGGTTTGTGTAATTATTAGTATTTGTTATTCATTAAAAAATTACATCGGTATGTCTGGTTTTGTCTCATACTTTTGGCAGAGTACCAAAGCTTTGGAAGTAAAAGTCATGAAATTTAACTGAAGACAGGGAGAAGTGTGACCTTAACTGATAGACCTGAATATCAGAGGCTCATAAAAATGCATTGCTATGGAGACAGACTTTTATCTTACAAATTACTTTAGGAGTAAAGGAATAACTCTAAACATTGAAATCCTTTTCAAAATTCTCTATGGATTTTGAGATAAATATGTTTAGCACATTTAACAGAGCGGGAGATGAGCCTTCAATGTGCAAAGAAATGAAGAGATGCTGGCAGAAAGCACAAAGTTTAACATCTGAACAGACTGGCCATACTGTTTACCCTTGGATTTGGTATTAAAATGCATTGCATCAACTCTGTTCCCTGCTTACTGTCCCAGCAGGGCAGTCATGCTATTAATCAAGATGCTGGTTAAACAATATTGTTCAGCAGAATTCCTTTATCTCAGGTTCATAACACTGGGTTTACATACAACGTGTATGCATTACATCATGTGAAAGCTGTATGAATCAACACTAATGCGATTCTGTTGTTGGTTTTAATTTTTGCAGATGCAGATTTACTTCTACAATCCCGATGACTTTGACAGTTTTGGAACAGCAGTTCTAGAAAACAGGGTGGTAGGAGCCATGGCCGTGTTTTTCCAAGTAAGTTAAAACAAAGGCTATATCCATAAAACAGAGTGTGCACCAAGTACTATTTAATTCATTGAATTGTTTCAAGCTTAATGGGTGCATCTGTTTTCTTGTTCCCACCTGTCTAAGTGAAAGATATTTCATATTGTCTATGTGTGATTTAAAATGTAAATAAGTATATTTAAAAACATAATGAAAAATTTTGCCTGGATTGTTCTGACTTTATAGCTACTTTACAGATGCAGATTGGAGAACACATTTATCATGGAACTTCCTTTGCTGCTGAAGCACATTGCTGCAGTCCCTGGAATACTAACAAACCAACACCAACTGGTTTTGTTTAGGGAAAACTTAAAATTCAAATGTAGCTTGAGAGAAAATTAATCAATACGTTTCATCAATCTTATCTGTAGCAGCTTCTTCTAAATTGTCATAGTAACAAGTTCTTGAACAGACCAGGTTTTGGAATGAGTGAATTTATGCATCCACTTGTTTGGAATGCACCCTGAGAGATGCAGGTCTGGGGCTGCTGGGTGAGCTCGTTTGTGGTTCCACGCGCTCCAAATCTGCGGCGTGGGGCAGGGAGCACCGCCCGTGACGGCAGTGTCACCTGTGGCAGTGGCACTCAGCAGTGGGAGCTCCCTGTCACCTCATGTCAGGAACAGACTCTTACCTTTCTGACTCCAGGCTGAACAGAGGAGAGGGAGCTGGAGCTGCTCCACACCACCAGGCTGTCACAGGCAGAGATGTAGCTAATGAAGATTTGAAATGTCTTGAGGACTTGCTTTTCAGAAGAGAGGAAAAGAGGGAGGGAAGAGCAAGGGAAAATGCTGATCCTTTGTGAGGTTTCACACTAGTTTTTACTGAAGAAGAAAGTGATCTTGCTGTTATCTTTGTGAAGCCAGATAAAAAGGAATATGCAAGTACCCATATGTAAATACCTCCCTTTTTCTTATGATGTTAGAGTGACAAGCCTGACTCTACTGCTCAAATTAAGTAAGGTTGTCTTTTTGCATGTCACTGATTTTGATCAAATGCTTTGATAACGAGAAAAGGACAGATCCTTGTATTGCATAAATTGCTGTAACTCTGCTGACTATCAGGATAGTGGAAGGAGACATGTTAAATTCATCACTGTTGGATCCTGAGCACTTCTGTGGCATTTCATATTAGGGCAGAAATGGTGGAGCTGTGATAATTTACAATGGCATGGCATGATGATGATTCCCCAGACTTCTTAATCTCAGTGCACTACAGGAAGCTTTGGGCAAGCTGAATTTGGCCAAATGAGACAGAAGTTTAGAAGCAGAACAGTCAGAGGCTGGTTTACACCACAGTGAAGCGCTGTGGGTTTGGTGTGTAGCCATGTCAGAAGGAGCGTGGGCTTGTGCCATGGTGCTCACCGTGGGTTGTGGCATCATCTATCTGGAATTTAGCTGCTAAATTACCCTGATGTGCTTCACATCAGCCATGTGAAACACTGCCCCATGTCACATCACTTCCTAGTCTGTATGTGACAAGTATTCCCTAAATCCTCTTTTTTACGGGATCTTAAAATTGTGATGGGACTGTGTTTGGTATTCCCCACCTGCAAAGCCAAGTGCTGCACTTACTGTAGGTCTCTCTTTGCATTTCAAGGGATTTCAAGGGAGCCATTAAAATAACTTAAAATAGTGGGTTAAGCTGTTAAAAACCCTATCTTTGACTGTCAGAGACCTCAGGCTTTTGAAGACCCCAGCTGAGTGTTGTAGTGCCCTCAGGGAAGCAGGATCCACACTTTTCATCATTTCCAGCCCTGGCGGCCACAGGACATGAGGCTGTAAAGTCTGGAGGATGGTGCAGCTGGGCTTCTCTGCTCTGGGAGCTGGGAAATCTGAGGCCATGTCTGATGAACACTCTCTGATCTTTTCCAGAGAGTGGGATCAAGGTAATTCTTTGGCAGAGTGTCCCAGGGAGAAGTTGTTTTGTGGCTGCAGGAAGTGGTTGAGGGGATTTTGGCATATTTTGCTTTTCCTCTGGGTTGAGATATCAGTGCTGTGTTGTTAAACTTGTGAGTGTATCAGGTTTTCCTTCTGGGAAGCTTTGCTCCAAGACAGAGAACAATTGAGGAAGATTTGTAAAGCCCAGAGTCCCCAGTCTAGAAGGGCACATGCTGAATTCTGCCACCTGTAAATAAACTTTAGGGACACTACTGTGACAGCTGCTCTTTTGGTCACCATGAGGAGCTAGTCCCATAGGGCTTGAATTGTTATACATAGGGTTAACATAGGGTTATTAAAGGATGATCCTTTGCAGATCCCTACTGTGTTTGAGCAAGGTGCTGTTTTAGCCCCCTCAGCTGTGTATGATGTGCTGAGTTTGTTGATCTATGACTTAAAATTCTTTTTCTTGAGAAAAATTTTGTGTTCCCTGAGCCTTGCTCCCCAGGACTCCATGCAGATAAACTTGCCATGGCTAGTATTTCATACAGCTAATTTAAAGTTGTCTTTTAAAAATGATTCCTAGTGACTTTTGAATGAGGTGTCCCTAAGATGTCCATGGTCACATTTTGATTGGCAGCATAGGTTGTTCAAGTACTACAGCTTTCTATTTTCTTTGATCCCATCTTGAACTCATTTACCTAGAACACAGCTTTTAAAAATTGCAGCAGGCGAGGTCATACTGTTTTTTACAAATGCATTAGAAAACTGTATCATGCATGCTTTTCTATGTAAATATTTTAACATAAATTATTGGATACTGTTTCCATTAAGACTTGGATTTTTGCTAATGTGGTAATGTTGTGTTGGAATGAATGTGCACAACACTGGCTGAGTTTATAGTCTGGCAGGTGGTTTTTGTTTGACTGATGTTCATAAATGTTCCTTTGAAAATCAGATTCTCCAGTGAGTGAACATTATACTGAACTATATAATTATTGGTGAAACATTAAATAATTAAGTACCGTCTTTCTTCCTTTTTAAATAATTTAACTTGGACTATACAAGAATATTCCTTATTGAATTCATTATTTCAGAGGCAATTTCCAGGTAAAGTGCATTGGTTCTGAACTTGGATAATTGAAGCACTTGGAATTTCGTTGTAATTAAAGCTGTGCTTTTCTCATTACTTTCATTTTAAGCTCTGTTGATAAATGCTATTTCTGTTTGTGTGCTGCAGTTTGGTTAATCTGACAAAAAAAATGACTGAACTAAGAAACAATTCTTGCAAATACAAACTGCTATAACTGCTCATCTCTGGATCTGATTGTGGAAAGACACTGGGAGGGTCTCACACAAAATAGCACTGTGGGGACTCTGCAGCAGGTATTATCTATTTGCAAATGAGATGAGCTGGCCTGAAATCTCTAGCTGGATTTTCTTTGTTGTTGAAGAGAACTCACTTGTTCTTTTAGCAAAAATCAAAATCCCCTGGATAACAAAGGAGGTAATGCATGGCAAACGAGACTTTCAAGAGAAACCATTCTGGCCATTCCTTTCAGTGCTGCAGTGATTTGGTGTTTCTCAGAGGGAAGCTGGTGCTGGTGGGAGATGTTCAGCTTGACGAGCCCATCACCTCGTGCTGACAGCACCCTCTTGGCTGGCAGGAAAGGCTTCTGGATTTGCAGGAAGGGTAGAGATGGACCCAGCTGAGGGGCCCTGTTCTGTGGGAATCCTAAATGAGCCTCTGGCTGCACGCTGGGACCCACACATGTAGCAGTCCCAGTCCAGCCAGGCACCTCAGGCTTGGTTTAAATGATCCTAACTTGAATAGTTGGTGTGCGTGTTTAATTTCAGCCCACGTAAGATTCAGCTTGTAGTTAATGATGTTCTGGCTCTGGGCCTTGGTTAATTGTCGGGCTGAGCTAGCTTTGAAGCAGACCAGGAGTGGAAAGCCCAGGTCTCTCATGGTTCCTGAGTCATCCGTTCATCATACATGTAATACATATTTATAAGTCACATTTAAAATGAGTAGTTACTTGGATTAAATGCATTCAGACATATTGCACAGCTCTGTTTTAACCATCTAACAATATAATTCATTGCATACTTCACCACTTGCTTTATTAAAGCCAAACTTGAAAGTGTTCAAAACAAACATATTGCTTTTGCATTTGAAATATTCATCTTTTAGTCCTGCAGTAGATTCATTATGGCAGAGAATACTTCATTCCTTGATTACTGCTGTGAAAAGGCACAATACTGATTCCCTAAGCACTCATCAAATATTCGATAGCTCAGAAATTCAGGAGGAGGTGATGGAATTCTTGTTCCTACTGGGAGGGCATATAAATCTATTTTATATTTGCAGAGAAAACCGTCAGTGATTAGTTACTGTGTCTCAGGTACTCAAACAAATCATCTCTAAAGAAATTAAGTAAAAATGAATTTTAAAATAACTTTTAGCAATGCTTTCATCATTAAAATTAGCTCCATAATGATGAGTGATGTTGATACCTCGATCACTCAAGAGCTTCAGCAGTGCAGAGCTAGATTTTTAAAGGTAATTAGGTACTTGGCAGCAAATGTGCAGCTAGCAGTACTTCTAAAAGTGCATGGGATAAAAATCAAGGGGTTTACATGTCTTAAGCTGAGATGCCCTCCAATGCTGACATGTCTTTGTAAGTTTAGTGAAAAAACTACTCTGTAGCCCTTTTAACTTTTAGATCTATGTGTGTGTTATTTGCATATAAATGTCTTTATATTTCCTAGTTACTCAAGTATCCAGAGATTTGGTCTTCAGTAAAATGCATGTTTGTGGCCTTGGTTTTTGTGAGATTTTTTTGATAGTAGTTCTTCGTCTGCTTCATCAATATGATCAATCACTCACTTTTCACAAGGGCTTAAAGGAGCTGAACACAGAATAAACTGGTGAAACACCGTCAAAGCTATTGAATATTTGCCAAAAATATGCTTTTCAAATGTATGTTTCTCAAACAACAGAATTTAGCTTTTAACTTCCCTTGGCAGCCTTTTTTGTTCCCTTTTCTTCCCTTTCATTAACTGTTTCATGTGTTTGCCACCATAACAAAATAGATTCAGTGAATAAGTGATTTAAATACAGTGACTGTTGAGAAAACCACATCCAGTAGGAGACAGGGTCCCGTGTCCCATCTCAGTTCCTGGAAATTCCCTGATTCTGCCTCTCCCTTACTCTAATGCTTTTTGAAAGTCTGAGCAAAACTAGTTTGATTTTGACAGTGAGAATGGAGAGAGAGGTGTGCACTTCTCTTGGAACATTATATCCACCTACATGAAGCTTAATCAGTACTCCAGTGTTTAGGCAATATCTTAAAGGTGATTTGCCATAGTGAAAATAACACATGCCATCATTAACATGCAGGGCATCATCCAGAGTCATTGAGAGACTTTTCATTTATTGTAATAGACTTCGGGTAGATGTAAAGAACTTAAAATTGAATTACGGTATTAATTCTTTTAATGGTTACATTAGAACCCATGGGGTTTTATTAATAGTAGCTCATGAATAATAAAACTGTTATTATTGATTGGCAGTGTTATTTAGTATCAGTACAGGTATATTTTCATTATCTTCATACTATGAAGCAATGTACAGCTTCAATTCAGTAACTGCATACCAATAACTCTCCACGTAAGTGAAGACAAGCAAAACAATTTGAAATGTATTCTTCTTTATCAAGTCCAGTTCCTCTGCATTTTGAAATGTTGCAGTTGTTTGAAAACATTAGTTGTTAGTAATAAGAGCAGTACTAGGGCCTTTAAATGGTTGAAAAATTGTATAGAGGTACAAAGTGGCTACCCTGACACATAAAGGCACAGCCAGAGTGGTAGATGTGGCCACTGCAGCACCAAGAGTACATTTTTCTGAGAAGCACCTTGTACAATACATGCCACAGGGTATAGTGATATATGAACCATCTCTGGAGCCAAAAAAGATTCTCCTAATTTTTCCAGCAAATAAGCGGAGAGAAAATTGTCAAAAGTGATTTTGCATTGAGGAGAATTAAAATTAAAAATTTTAAAAGTTTCTTAAGGTCTGTAAAAGTTTCTTAAGGTCTGTTACATTTGAGTAGAATTCAGTTTGTCAATGGCACAGACAGCCTTCAGAGGGGGTATTTTAAGCCAAAACATGCAAGTTTGGCTGCTAATAACAAGTGCTCATTCTGATCAAACAAACTCCTCTGAAACTGTTTTGATTGGAGGAAGGTTTGGGTAAATTTATGGAAACTGTTCCTAAAAAAATCTATTCTACCTTCTCCATTAAAGAAAACAAAAATATTTTTTAAACTAAGCCCAAAATTCTGATTTTTATTTCAACTTATGTTGAAAGTTTCTTAGGCAAATATGAATATTTTCTGAATATTTTATGTAAAATAAGAAAGAAAAGGGAGAACAGATGGAGAATAACTCTGAGAGTAATATATATAGATATCTATCTATCTCCAATGTTGGTGCCTATTAAATTTCCAGTGCTGAGCAATGAGACTTAAACTTTATTCTGATCCATACCTCTGCCCAGATTAGTCATGTTTCAAGTGATGTTTAATAGTAAACCTACTGTTTGCAACTGATTTTTTTTAAATTATGGTTTCTTGTAGTAATGTTCTTCATCCTTTATTTTGGTACATTAATGAGCAGGCTGACTCTTGAGAGCACTAGGCAAACAATCCCTGATGAAGTCCTGAGTTTAGCAGAGAAGCTTCAAAAGGTTTTTAGTTGTGGAGGGCGATGCAGTTGTGGGAAGGGCAGAGCTGCATCCCTTTCTCAAAAAGGAGGGCAGGTGAGAGGGTAAGGAAGGGGCAGACTGCAGGGGTGAGCCCTGGGACCTTACTGAGACCAGTTTGGGGAGCACAGGGGGCTGAGAAGGGGTCTGTGAGCCCAGCAGTGTTCATTGCTCAGTGCTGCTGGACTCCAGAAACTCACTTTGTCAGTGAGCTGAATTGCACTGAGGAAACAGTGGCCCTTTCACATGTGAGGGGTTTTGTACCAGATATGCTTCAGTTCTCCAAACCTCAGTGCTGGCAGCAGCACTGGGACACACCTTTGCTGCCTGGGCTCCCGGGATTCCCTCACGTCACATCCCTTGCAAAGCAGGGTTTCTGTCTGTGTGCAAGGCGCTGTGGCTTGGGGCTCTCCTCACATGGCTCCACATTTGTCATGGCTGGTCATGAGAAGGAGCTCATGTGGCTAAATCCGTGCGTGTGAAGAGCAGAGGTGTTCACATAGCAGCCTGAACATCCTGAGCAAGCCTGCTTGGAGGAGCGAGGTACAAATGTGTGAGCGAAAGGCGGGCTGGATTTGGAGGCACAGACTGACAGGGCGGCTGAAACAGATCGTTCTTGGAAGCAAACACATCGTTCCACTTCTGCTTGCCTGTGTTCTGCCAAGAGGCATTTGCAGTCTCTAGATCATGATGGCTGCAACCTGCTGTGTTGAAACTTTTCTATCCACAGGCTGACTGTGCAGTGTGGAAGGGTAATTTACCTTATGTGCACTTATCTTCTTCAGTGCCCAAGCAATCGTCTTCCTTTCCCTTCTTCTCTTCACTCTGTGAACTTGTTCGTGGTATTTTCCACTAAGGCAAAAAGTCTGATGACCTGCAAAATGCAATACTTTCAATTAAAGCATTTTTGTCAGATTGACTTTTAAAGGATATGGGCTGTCCTGAAAGCGGTGCCATGCAGTTCTTTTTACAGTACAGAGCAAAGCACCAGAATGCACAGAGAGTCTTTGGCTTTTATTTTGTTTTTAATCTCAGACATATCTAGGGAAGTGAATTTCCAAAGCATCTAAAAAGCCTAATTGTAGTAAAAATTAGAATTAGATCCCTTTTATTTCCCAAATGCACTGTCAATGCTTTCCTAACTGTGAAGGCTGAGATCACAACTCACAGCTTGTGCTGTCTCTGGTTTGGATGCACCAGTAAGTCGGGAGGATAACAGTAGGGATGGATTACCAAGTGACTTCTGCTTTTTGTGATAAATCACAGTCCTTTGGTCCGATTTATTTAATGGAAAAATCACAATTATTGATGTTAGGAAGGAACTGCAAACTTTCTTGTTGAGAGGAATTGGACTCCAAAGTTCTGCAATGCTGCAAATATGAAAAATGCTCTGCACATTTTATGGGGTCTGTGCTCAATGTCTTGAGCTATCAGTCACAAGCATTAATGAGAGCTGGTTGGATGCATAGCTTGGGAGTAGATCTCTGTGCTTTTCTAGTTTAATGTTCATTTGAATGTTAGGATCACTATCTTCCCGTTTACAGCATTGTAAATGTTTTTGACCTGCAGTTTTTTGCTTTCTGAATGAATCTTAATTGGTTAATGTATTGAGATTAATCCCAAGCAGGACGCCATTATTAACTTGCTTCATTAAATTACATACCAACCAACAGCATTAATCCTCCTAACTGTCCCCTTACATTTTAGTGTTTTTATTTGAATTACTTGCCTCAAGAACTTGATCAGCATGCATTTGTGTATTCTTTTCTTCCCTTTCCTTTCTCTCACCCCTGATGTTCAGAAATGAAATCAGTTTAGGAATATTTATAGTGTCTAATGTCAGCTTCTTCAACACGGTAATTTATTTCTCTGTGATTTAAAAATATCCTGTAAAAAAAAACAACAACAAAACAATAAAACAAACCATTTTCTTTAAAAACTGTTAAATTTATACAAAATGTCTTGGGGAGTTTTCATTACTAGACTCCTGAAAATGACACTTAGATGTGTAATATGTAAAAATTACAGTTGTCAGCCTATAATCTCACCCCTTCTGTGGTTCAGGAGGATTGAGACTCAGGACGTCTACTGATTATAATCATTAGACTAAAAAACAAACTCCTTCCCTAACTGTAGTAGTAGTTTTTGCATTTTGGTCTCTGTTGTGCATTGTTGATGCATCACTTGGACACTTTGTCAAACTTCACAAAGCAAGCCTAGAGCTGGGACAGCGTGGAGGGGCCCCCAGCCCTCCTGCGGGCTCCATCACTCTTTAGGGAAGGGACAACAGCCCCTCTTTGTGTCTCTGAGCATTGAGAAGTGTCAAATGTGGCTTGTTTGTAACTTTGTGATAGCACTGGTTGCTTCATCCCTGTCCTTCTTACATGTTCCAAATCTGGTGCATTATGACTTGACCTTTCCTTTAAGAAAGCGAGAGAGAGAAGCTGTAAATAAAGAATCTATTTTTTGCCATCTAAGTTTTCAGAGAGTTTTGCTAAAATTAATCTTAGTTACAGAATCTCAGGAGATGTAAAGATATACACTCATCTACTTCCTCTCCTCTCTCCTAAGCAAAACTCTGGGAAGTCCCTGTTTTCTCCCAGTTTTTAGACATCCAGCCTGGATTCCAGGAAGATAATTTTTATGCCTGTCTGCCCACCTCATTTTAAAATTTAATTTTATTTGTTTTCTTTTTTTTTTAGACAGGCTCTGTATGCATCTAGCTCTCTGACCAATTTGTCTCTCAGAGGATTAATCAAATAGATTACATGTGGTTTACATTCATGGAGAAATCTAACATTTCAGCCAGGAAACTCCAGTTCTCCAGTTCACATGTTGCCCAATTCTGCAGGATTTTGAACAGGATTTGTGTAACCCTTAGAAAGGTCACACCAGTTTTTGCCCTCTGTATCTCCCATGAAACTGCCAGGTCTCCCTATGTCTCTGGTTACCAGTGAGTGTTATGGCACATTTTAAGCAAAGGTGAGCACTGGATCTATTCGTAAATGATTGCCGAGTTTCACTTTGTGCCATAAAAGAGAGATTGGTTGTAAAGTCTGAATATATAAAATAGATAGGTAAAATTGGGGCTTCCTTTCCCTTTAGATCTCCTGCCTCAGATGAGAAAGTTATTAAATACAAGCTGTTCTGCCTGAAGAATTATTACTTTAGTTCTCAGCTATAGCAGTGCCACGTTTCTCCTTGTGTTGGCAAGAATAAACAATACAAGCTTCAGACAGAATTTCCTGGGTAGCATACCAAATGTTCTGGAAAACCTTCTCGGACAGCAGCTGATACATTTTTAATACAAATAAAACATAATTCTTTAGTCTCGTTCCAGTTTGATCCCTAAGGTGGAAAAAGTATACGGACTATGCATAATTGATGTATTTGTTTGAAGTGTTTACCCGGATACTCCATTCACAAAGTCTCTTTTTGTTAATAGGTTGCCGTGAGATGTAAGAATCACTTAGGGCTCTCTTTGTACAAATAAATGGAACGTGTCATTTTTTGTACAGTCAGCGAGGTGGTTACACAGTCATCCTGACTGTGTCTTTGTGCTGCCCACACTCTTCAGCCTTAGTCAAGTGATGGAGCGGGTCTGGCTGAAATGTCAGTATTTTCCCAGGTCAGAAGTGATGGGAAAGCAGGAGGGCATGCAAGGGAGAGAAGAGGATGGTTGGGAGTTTTCAGGGTCAGGTTGGTGTGTCCATGTAAGCACCAATGATACGTGTGGTTTCTTGTGCAATTCCTAAACATTACACATGATGCAGAGCAAGCATGCAGGAAAATATCCCTCAGTAATTTATTTATCATCTGTCCTAAATCACTAGAAATCCAGTGTCACAGATTTCCAGAGGATTGAGTTGTTGCTGGGTTTTGTCATTTGTAGTTTCTGTGCTGCAGGATGACTGTGGGAGAGATGATTATTGAGGGCATTCTGAGCCCATGGTTTTCATTCCAGAGGTCAAAAAAAAAGGCAATGAAAGTAAATCATAATCTAGTCTGGTCTCTTCTTGATGTCTTTGTACAGATGTAGGCATTTATATGTATAACTGATGGGTAGCTGATAATGCTGATGGCAGATCACCCCCAAAATAATTCTGCAGCTGAGATGGCAGCTTGCCCAGAGCAATCCTGGTACCTGATCTTTTCCCTCCTATGAATCTAAATCAGAAATCTTCAAGTTTATGGGGTGGAGTTGAGGGTGTGTAAACCTGGGAACCTTTTTACAGCATAGCTTCATAGTAGCTTTCAGATGTATCTTGCACATCTGGGATTCACTGGAAAGCACACTAATTTGACTAAGGTGATGAGTTCCAAATGAGCTCAGTGGTCCTGGTTTGAGTAATTTAAATCTCCCTTTGTTTCAAGTTCAGGTGTGCTGGTATCAGAGTGTCCAGAACAAAACCAGCACAGAAGCTGGGATGTGCTCTCATGCTGGAGATAGGTGAGAGTCAAGAATGCCAATCACCATCTTATTCTATGCAGAAAAGTGAAACGTGTTAAATGAAGATTGCTTAAATCTGTTCAGCACCTCTGAATACTGAGTTTTGACAGAGCAGGATTTTTCCTATGAGCTTATGGTGTTTGCAACTGTTTCACAGCTCTGAGGAGCCAAGGAAAAGCTGTCTGGCTGACACCATCAGAACAGTATTTAGCTGCTGATTGTAACTGTACCATTTTTGTGCATCAAAAATGCATTGAAATGTGGTCATTATCAAGTCTAAAGAGACTTTCTGAAAGAGGGTATTGGTTTTGCAACATCTCTGCTGTATCAAATGAAGCCTAACTGGAGATTTGGCAAAGTGTTCTTTATGAGTAAAGTAAAATGATGTACCACATTAGAAAGTAGCTTGGTTATTAGAAAGCTCAGTCTTGTTCCTGATAAAATGGATTTTTTTCACCGTAAAATTCATCTTTACTTGCTGCAAGAATATTGTTAAAAGAGATTAACTTTGGATCTCAGTGTATTTTATAGTGTGTCTCATGTTATTTTAAGGCTGTAAATATATTAGCTGATCTGTAAGCTTCACTTAAGCAACTGCTTTCTGGGTTTTTGAAGAAATAGGATCATGGTTATGCAGGAACCAGGAAGATTGAATTAAATCACCCCTTTTGATATTTATTTTCCTTTGGGATCATGATATCAGATCAATATTTAAAAACAGCTTTATGGGTAAGTGTTGATTAGAAAGCAAAGCTCCATAACCTTAACAGCTAAGCTAGCATTTTTTTTTGGTGCATTTTATCTGTGGTTTGTACAGCATTATCCATATGCCTGTGTAAAAAGTAAGAAAATAATTTTATTATTTTCTTAGTCCTTCCCCCTCCTGTCTACCTTGCTACCTGGCAAACCTACTTTATCATATCTAGATCCTATAAAAATATCTAACACAATTTGAAATGCTCTTGTGTGAAACATGATTAGACTGCATCAATCACTTTTCAAAAAAATTTTTTTTCCTCATCATTTTGTATTCTCAGCTGCTAAAATCACGCTCTTTTATATCCTGCATTTCATGGGAGGCATGAACAGACAGATAGTTTCCCATCTTGGGTGAACCATTCTTACTAAGTACTCTCCCAAAGTGCACAGCAGTCAAATTAAGCTTTAGGTTAACGTTTTGGAATGCTCTCCTCTTGCCAACTCATTACAAGTGATATGGCAAAGCAAACTATTGCCTTCTGCTATTCCAGATATTTACAGAGATTTATTACATTTCAGCTAATAAGCTTACCTTCCTAATAGCATGCAGCCCACCCTGCCTTATGGCTTGACTTGTCTCTGCTCATAACTTCAGCAGAGAATTAAAGGCCAGAAGTAAAGCTGGCTTTTAAACCTGTCTGGGTGGAGCTGTTTGGGGGTCCCTGTGTTGTGGATGGGAACATCCATCATTTTGGAGCCTGAACTCACTCATTACCTAGAGCAGCTCTGCACTGCCCCTCAGGCTGGTACTGATCCCTCTCTGTGGACAGATGGTGGTGGGAGAGGGGGGTGATGCCTGGGCACACCTCAGTGTGCTGCAGGGCCATATGGGCACTCAGGTTTTAGAGAAACCTGTGCATGCAGTACAGCTGGCTGCTACCACACCTGTCTAATAGAGTTGTTGAAAGACTGTATAAATTCATGCTGAGCTGTGGCGATTATCTCTGTCAGCTGCTCTTGTGTCAGAAACAATTGTTTTAAATGCTGCATGTGTGTCCTAAGTGCCCAGCCTATGTCTGTCTTTTGGAAAGTGCCCTCTTCTTTCCTTCGTTACTGCTTGCATTGCATCTGAGACATACAACTGAGACATACAGTGTCTTGCCCCTAAAGATAGAATTTTTTTGGTTTCATTGTCATGCCATAAATATTTTCTGCTCCCTTAAAATCTGAGTGTAAAGAGAGCTGCAAGTGCGGGTACATCCTACCAGCATGCTGGGGGTAGAGAGCAGACTCCGGGGAAGATGAGATGCTCCAGCAGGAAGCTTTTGGGCTGTGGTGCTTCTCTGGAAAGTCTCTCATCCTCACAGCAGCCAGCAGTGCAGTGCTTCTCGTGTGCTTGTTACAGCTGGGCTGGAATTCTGGCTGTGTTGGGTCTCAGGCACTTTGGGCACGATTGCCTGTGCAGCCTGGCAGTGAGGATGGCCCTCGGTGCCAGCCCTCTGTGGATTTGCCTTCACAGGGCCTCAGCTCTTTGGCTCCCTCCATAACAATGAGGCTTTTGGCAGGGAGAACCCTAATGCGGGTTGTGGTGTCAGGTGCAGGTGGTTGTATGAGGGTGGTGACATCAAGAGGCCATGCAGCCTGGCAGGTTTTAAGAAGAAAGAGAAGAGACTTTTCTAGAGGTCGACACCAAAACTGGGGCTGTGGCAAAGCGTGTGCCAGGAGCTGGATGATCCAGCTGACCTGCCACAGCGTTGGTGATCGATCACAACCACTGTTCATGAGCTGTGGACACCCAGGAGTCACCGTGCTGGCTGCGAGAAGGAAGAAAAAATAATACGGAAACATCTCAAATTAATAGCCAGGCTTTCTGGTGAGCAGATTCAGAGAGGAGGAGATGAGATGGAAGAATCTTCCTGAGAACATTCCTGTGTACATTCACCTGCAGGAAGCATCTTCACTCTTCTGGGTCAGGCTAGACTTGTTCAAAGAGCACCTTTTGTTCTAACCCTGTTTTAAGTTTTGTTTTAAATCTTGTTCAGTTGTATTTTACTTCTTCTCTCAGAACTTTCCCTGAGATTTTTAGGTTTTGGCAATTTTGAAGTTGTACCCTGTGTAGGAGGAGGGCTTCCTGACCAGAGACAGAGCTTGATAAGGCCCTCCTTAGATGGATCATGCTCCACAGGAGCACAGGAAAGCTGTAAGAAGCCCATGGAGCAGAGGCATGAAGGCTAGAGAATCCTGAGGAGTTCTGTTTCTTTAAGACTATCACCTACTCGCAGTGATTGAATAGCAATCACTTTGCCACTGCAGAAATGTAGAACATCTCGAAACAAGCACACATGTCATGTTAGTTTTTGTATTTCTTTGTATTTCAAGAGGAAGAAACTGCTGCCACAAACTGAATGTTTGCCAGGCTTTTAATGCACTTGTGTTATAAGTGCTGTTTTTCTGCACAAAATTTCCCCATTTTTTCTAAACATGAGCCATGATACTTGTTGAAATATTTTTTTAAGGAACCAAGTGAGCTGTTGGTTCATGCTAAGAGAAAAATAAACATCTTGACACATGATCCTCACTGGTTTTGTCTAGTGTTACACCAGGTGAGACAGGGGGATTGAGCTGTTCTTCTGTTGCTGCAGGAACTTGAGCAGTTTATAAGCAGCCGAGAAAAAAAAAAAAACAACAACAAAACGCAGGCCACATCCTGCCACTCTTAATTCAGTGCCTTGAAGAAGATTGAGATGGACTGCCTCACTTCTCTCTTCTTGGAGTTCTGCTGCTGAGAGTGCCCAGGGACAGCCCTGTGACTGGCTCTTGATGCACCCACAGTTCATCCCCACTGGCTCTGGAGCCCCTGGCAGTGCTGCAGTCCCTGCCAGTCTGCTGGCAACTGGGTTTCCCCTGGACAAACCCACTCAGCATCCTCAGCAGCCAAAGCTGCTTTCTCCTGTCTCCATGAGGAACATCTCGGGGGGTGGAAGAGCAGAGGAACTTCTTGGAGAGGCAGGAGGTGGAGAGGAGAAGGTGGGAGAGTTGTGGAAGGATGCTCAAGGGGATTTGTGGAACAGTTTGGGAAGGGTAGATGCTGTAACATTTGAGGGGACAGAAACAGCTCACTGGGTGGAAAGAGACAACGAGGAGGATGTGGCAGGTGTGTGATGGAAGAGGGAGGCAACTCAGACATGAGAGGAAACTTTGAGGATTAGTAGGTCCTTTCTGCCTTAGGTACTATGAGCACCAAACTGTGCAAGTTCATAGCATTTTGCAAAGCTGCAAGAATTATATGACACCAAAAATTTTCAGAAAAGTAAGTAAAGATGGAAGGACTTGCTTGAAAGAAAATTACAAATACAAGACTGTATTG
The DNA here is from genome assembly GCF_021018805.1 of Prinia subflava. Lineage (NCBI taxonomy): Eukaryota > Metazoa > Chordata > Aves > Passeriformes > Cisticolidae > Prinia > Prinia subflava. Next base: position 7,414,659 of record NC_086260.1, on the reverse strand, counting down.
CAGTTGTCCTTTTGTGCTGGAAGGTATTAATGAAAAGCACTGGTTTGACATTGGGTCCTCGTACCACAAAGATGCCTGGAAGCCCTCCCAGCCCATGGCTGCTGCTTTAGAAATGGGGAATTTAGAGTAGCAAAAATTCCTGCTGCAGTTTTGGGAGGCCAGTTTACACCAACCTCCTTAGAAATGAGGTAAAAGGAGCAGCAAACAAACTGTGTTGGAATTTGATTTTTCAAAGCATCAGATTAAAAAGAAAAAAAGAATCTGCCCTACAAAAATTTGTTTTCACTGGATTTCTAATCTAATTGTGAACTGAGGTGTGGTTGTCATTAGGGAAGTGACTGTGTAACTTAATTGACATTTCTGCATCCTCTGTGTTTGTGACTCATAGATGCTGGCTTGAGTCATCTGCACTGCCTGGCTGGAGGGAGCCCAAGGCTGTGCTGGGAGAGAAAAAGACAGGACTTTTCTTGTGGAATGAATGAAAGATGTTGGGAAGCTGAGACGATTCCTTTTCTTTATTTTAAGGGAGAGATTGATGTGACCTCTCTCACCAAAATACTTTGTGTTGGCTAGAAAAGAGGAAAAGGCTGGAAATCTCTGCTGCATCTTAGGCAAGCTTAGCTGGAGCAATTAAATTAAACCTCTGCAAAATGCTGGAGTTCCAGATGTCCATCTGAGCTGTTCCTTTTCATCTTTTGCATTTTGCCCAGGAAATTTTCCTGTTTAGCCGTCAGACTTCATTACTTTATTTTCTATGGGGAAAAAAAAAAAAAAGAAAATTTTAAAAAAGCTAGAGATATTTTTTTCTCACTTGCACAATTTTGTACCCAATTCAAGCCAGGAGCAGAAGAAAATGAGAGCTAACTTCCATTTGTGGTTTCACAGTTTTGAGTTTAGCCTCTCCAAATGTGTGAAGCTGTACATCAAGGAGTGGGTGTTGTAAGATGATCTGGCTGTAATGCTTGTTATATTTTTTCATTACACCATTTCATTTTCCTCCCTACTTAGGTCAAAATGGTTATTTTTACCTAAAAGCTGTAAATTGAGCAAATTGCGAAAACTCTTAAGAGACCCAACTCTTTTTTTTTTTTTCTTTTTGCCCCCTTTTTTATTATTTTTTTTTAACTCAGAGGATGAGAACCGTTTATACCTGATGGCAGTTTTTATAAAATAGCCTCCATCCTGATAAAATGTTACCCCCTGGTGTGTCATTTTTCCAGCTGAACTGCTGGTAGGATTGAGAGATCTTGCACACTGCTGCTTAAATAAATAGACTACATGCTCTATGAAGAAATCATATTATTTTCTCAAAGGAGAACAAGTAGGCTCAGTGCACTGAAATTGCTTTAAATAAACTTGCAGCTACTGTAGCCCTTTTTTGCGCAGCTGCAGATGGTAAAGTCTATCAATCAAACTTTCCCAGCTTTGAGAAGCTGCCACTGAAGCTGCCTCTCCTCTGTGTTGCAATTACATTTTTGTCTTTTACTGAACTTTGTATCCGAGATATTCTGTTGCTCTAATCAGATTGTGCTTTTGGGCTGAACATCTCTTCTGTTTTTCCTTGGATATATGTGTATTAAGATCTTCCAGGAATTTGTTAATTGAATGTGCTATTCACTTGCAGTAAATTGGCTGCATTTATGCAAGAATGCTTTAGGGAAATTAATTAATTTAGCAATGGAATAAGTCAAAGTTTGGGCTAAGGAGTGCCTTACAACATGAAAGGAGAATACATTGTCTGTTGTTTCTTACTGTGCTGCTGGTTGCAAATCTAGTGACAGTGAATGGAGGAAATGCTGTGGAGGGGGAGCTGCAGAGTCTTCCTCAGCCCGGAGCTCCAATCAGCCACTGCCAGCAGGTTCCAATGCACGATCAATGCACCTCTCTGCTGACAAAGGAACTCAGTGTGCACAGAGCACTCTGAGCTGAGTTATTAAGCAGACTTAACTCTACCTCGGAGTTTCATGGTCTTGCCTTCTTTTTTTTTTTTTTTGATACAGTCTCTTGTGTCAGGACGTTGCACCAGCACACAGATTCTGCTCAGTGTTCTGTGCTAGCCAGTGCTTTGCTCTTTTTATGACACTGGTGTTTCAGACAACTTGTGGTGTAAAAGAGACTATTTGTGCTCCTTGTGTTTTCAAGCATCCCTATGGGCCATAATGAAAGGGGAAATTGCTAATCTGTAACCTGCTTCGTCCCATCCTAGTCCCAGGATGTCTGCAACCAACCCAGGTGCAGAAGCAGCAGGTACAAAGCGATTCAGAGGCTGAGTTCAGGGCTTTGAGGTGCAGTGGTTGCAAACAGCTTCGTTGCACTCAACCAAAGACGAGGGACAGGCAGAACACCTGACCCCAAAGTCAGTTCAATAGCTTTTAAAACCATTGTGGACTTCAAAAAAGTAAAGGAAAAAGTGCAGCTTCCTCTTTGGCACAGCTAGTTAATATCCTGCTAGTAGATATCCTCCAAAGCTGCAGTGAAATATGAAGTTAATACATCACTAGCAAACTTTCAGTCAGAATGATGTGTTATTCAAAGTGGAATTAGCTAGAAGGATCAATGCACACCCATTACTCTATTTAAAATAATCATTGGAAGACTCACTAATTTTTTTTTCTCTTCTCTTCAAATAACATAGTGAATGAGACATTTAGAAACACCCCCTCCTCCAGCATATGCACCTCTATGACTTCAGTATATTTTCATTCATAACAGGATTATTAATACCTGAAGGCCAAAACCCAAATTTAACTCAACAGAGGCTTACCTTCAAATCCCTAAACCTGAAACCAGTTACCGTAGGCAAAGACAAAATCAGCTCCAATGCACATTTGTTTAAAAAAATCAAAGGTCGTGGCAGTATCTGTGTGAAATAGTGCATGTGCCACTGTAAGGTTCAGTGTCACATCTTGCCTGGGTACCTGTTATTCTCTCTGGTTTTACACATGAGTAGAAAATTGAAGTAGTAAGGGGGCTGTTTCCATTTCTTGTTTTCCCTTACAAATATATTCTGCAGGATACTTACTTTGGGCAGTCCATTCATTACACAGCAAATGCCTTCTGCCTCCCTGCTCACCTCTGTCAGGCTGCAGGCTTTTGGCCAGATTTGTCCTTTTGCATCAGCTCAGATGGGAGATGTGCAATTATAGCTTATATGGGGGAGATGGAAGAAAATATCATCTGTGGAGGAGCAGGAATATATCATTCTTGGATCATTTAGTGCTTGTGAAGGTGAAAAGCTTAGAGCACCAAATCTAGCTTATCATTATGTCGGGAGCTCTGTAGGCATTTTCTTGGCTTCACAGATAGCTCGGTGTGCTATTGTGTCAACCAGGATCCCTTCTCACCCAGCAGTTCCCCTGGAAAGCTCCAGATAAATATTTCCTACTTTATTTCAAAGCAAAGCACATGTAAACTTTTCATATCTGTTCATCCACATTCCAGATCCGGCTGAAATCTTACACTTCCTTTTATTCAGTAATGTTTAAGAAACGAAATATTTATCCACAATCAGATTTTACAATGTGGACTTCAAAAGGGAGAGAAGCAAGAGGTGGGACAATGGAGTTAGTGCAGAGCAGAAGGGCGTGGACACAAAGTCAGCATCCTTTCCAAGTGCTGCAGACTGATGCAGGTTAAAGCATCGTTGTTCAGAAGGATTAGGAGTAGGGCCTGCCCAAGCTGATAGCTAGCCCTGAAAGTATTTGGCCCTGAAGACATGCATTTGAAGAGTTTCAAAGGCAATATCCATAGTGCTTTCCCTTTAGTGAGAAAAGAATGTTTCTTTTGATGGCTATTATCTCGGATTCTTTAAATCCTGTTGCTGTGATGTTAAAGTACATACTGTGTGGTGCAGTGTTGCATTCATGAGATTCTTCTTATTTCTGTTCTAAACCACTGAAAATCAGGTCCTTTCCCATAGAGATTGGGGGACTGGCACCTGTCCAACATCACTGAGCTGCTAGAAGAATAAATTGTTTAACCATGTTGATTGTCCTGAAACCCTACAGGACAATTTAATCTCTGCAGCCTAGTTAATTCATAATAGTTTTCTTTTTCTTCCTAGTTGTTTGCACAGAGTGCTTGGAGCTTAGGTTTTTGGCTGGCCAGTTGTATATCTTAACTGCAGGCTGTATGGGAGCTGAAGGCGCACGGCTGGGGGAATATTACCCCTGACTCTCACTGTTGTAATTGAAAGTAGAGTTTGACACATTGGCATCTTTCTGTGTCAGCCATTGTCACTGGCTTCAGCTGCCACGGTTAAGTATGTAGTCATTCATCCTTGGCAGACAGCGTCCTTTGCAGCAGGAGAGGATGGTCTCTGGATGTTAATGCTCAGCACTCTGGGAGCAGCTGGCTATATCGAATTCAAGGCATGCAGATTTTCTTGGCCATTTTACTTAGCAGATGGGTAAGGCTTGATAGATTGAAGATTTAGTTTCCGAGTCAAGGGCCAAATGTTGCAGTGGGAGAGAAAAGTAAATTATATCACTATTCAGAGGGGAAAGGCTCAGGTACTGTATCACAAAATTGTTGCCATTCATTTTCCTCTACCTTTCACAAAATGCATGTCATTTCACCTTTCAATATAGCCGACTGTGGCATTCTCCTTCACTTTGAGAAGCTTTGCTATACTGTCTGTGAGCCCATTTAATGAGCTTGAAAGCAGTTGCTGCAAATTTATGACAGTTTAATGTCTAAATGCCAGGTATTTTTTAAGGTGGAAATGAAAGAGAAATTTATATTTTATATCAACCCAAAGAGGTGAGTTTTCTTCAGTTCTTTTTTCCCCACACCTTTCTCTTCCACACGACATCTATTTAAACATATTTTTAAAAGGAAAGTAAATCCTTACTCCTGGTCTGTTCAAATGATCAATATTCCCCTACTTCTCACAAGGTAGCTGGTGCCAGTGATCAATAGAGAGCCTTGTGGCACTCCCTCCAGACCTCCTTGGTTGGTGGGAGGATAATCTGAGTTTCAGGGAGGCTGCCTGGAGCTTTGGGCAGTGGGGAGTGTCTGGTCCTTTGGACAGGGTTCTTAGAGTTAAGGTCTGATGTTGCTGTATGGCCTCTCTAAGTGCTTCAGTGTATATTTGGGGGTTTCCCTGGTTTTATTTGTTACTGTTTCTAAAATAAGCATGGGAAGATCAGTATTTTTGCCTGAGATCTTTTTTTCAGCTTTATACAACTGTTTCCAGCAGAAAGATAGGTCATGGATTACTTACATGTCTTTAGCATATGGCTTTAATTATACAGCATGTGGTATAAATTTTAACACTTTACAAGTCTGCTGAGTTTTGATAAATCAGGGTCTTCAGAAGGTTCTGAGTTTGTCCTATGAAATAATCAGAAGAACAGAGAGCTTTGGCTGCTTTACAGTGAGTGATGGAGAATGAGAACAGGTTGGTGTTTTTAACTCATGAGCACATGCTGAGCTCAGTACAGCTGCACACAGGGCTAGTACCTTGCCCAGTAAAGTCTGGTTTTACTTGCTGTGGCTTGGTGGCTGGACTGGCATGGTCAGCCTGGCTGAGGTGCTCTGGTCTGTCCTCTGGTCACATTCCTGCTCTGCTCAGTCACTGAAACTCCTCTTTGGAGTATTAACCATGAGAAGGGGCTGAGCTCCCTGGCCTGCAAGGGTACAGCAGTGGAAACAGCACTTCCAAGCACAGGGATAGCACATTGTGCTGCTGAGAGGCATTATCACTGCTGTCAATAGAGTTCATGGCTGATCAGCCTTGCTCACTGAAGAAGGAATAATTTCTCAGGCCCTGCATCAGATGCAGGAGCTGTAAGTAAATCTATCCTGTCTGGACTATGGTTTCCACCATGACTTCATGTGAAGAACATAATCTGCTTTATGACTGTAGAATGAGGTCACTTGTGCTTTGCCTTTTCCCCTATTGCAAATGTTTGTCTTGTTTCATTGCATGAACATCAAGCCATTCTTTCTATTCAGAATGGCGTGTGCACCAGGTATTGAAGTCACCCAAGGGATACAATAAACAAGAGATTTTGCTTCTTCATGTCATGTTCATCCCATATTTACCCTATGGTGAGAGCTCTGTTAGCACAGGAAACTGCTTAATGATATCTCTGTGTTTGTTTTTCCATTGTGCTTAGCATGATAGTTACCTATTTATTTCTGCTGAAGAGGATTACAGGCATTTTTCAATTATAAATGATGCACGCAAGCATTATTTAATCTGTTTACTGCAGACCTATAGAGTGTTAGTCAGTTTTGAGCAAAAACATCTTGTACAGGAAACAACATTTGTAGTAGTGGTACTGTGGGTATTTTAGGGCAATTTCAGGATGCTTTTCCATCTGTCTGTTAATACTCACTCTGCAGCATTGTAGGCTTGTGTTTGTGCCTGGAATCCCTGTGGCTTAAGAAATTTGTCATTCTTGGTGTTTCTCTGGCAAGGTCTTGAAGGAGTAGGGGGGAATCTCATGGCTCTGCACTCACAGGGAAAGAAAAGCTTTGCCCAGCTTAGGCAGACGTGTGTTGGGTGAAACCAAAGTGCCCAGACCCAGTTAGAGATGTGTGATCTTTCTCTAATTCTCCAAGGTATCAGCAGAAATGTGGAATGTAAGGTCAATTTGAATAATTCATTGCAGTTTTCCTTCAGGATATGTTCATAAGGAAATAAAAAATACATGGTCGGAACACATACAACAAGGAAAGTTAAAAACAGTTTGTAGGAGGATATAAGCTCAAGCCTCCTGATATGGAATAATAAAGCAGGTCAGAAGGACACTTCTTATTCTGGAGATTTTTTTTCCTTTTTTTTTTTTCTCCCTTCCTTTCTTTTAAGTATCAGCTGTTATCAGAGACAGGATTCTTGTATGGGTGAATCTCTGATCTCAACCAGCACGGTAGCTGCAGGCCAGTTAAACCAGAGATGTGCAGCAATAGGAATAGAACTTGACTTTTTGGATTTCAGAAACCTGATTTCCTCTGTGAACACAGGCAGAAATAGGCTACAAAGAAGTGGGGAAAAAAAAGAGTGAGATGAAATTCAAGGTGGGGTTTTGGGGTTTTTTAAGAATTTGAAGAAGAAAAAGATGAAAGAAAACTTTTGTGCTGAAGACTGAACCCTTCCACAGAATGAGAAAACTTCTGGTCACTTTTCTAATGGTCTTGCCAAGATCCTGAAACAGTTGTAACAGTTGTACTGAAGTGTGAGAGAACTGTGTGTGAATGTAAGGTAAGAAGAAGGAAAGCATCTGGAAGGAAAATAAAGCTACACCCCGTGCAGGGCTGAACTGACATCTCTGCAAGTGGTACTTGTTTGAATATGATTTTTAAAGAAACATGAGATCCTGGTCCCCATACCCCTGGAGAAAACAAGATTACAGATGCATGGAGCATTTGCCTTCCAGCCTCCCCAGAAATCCTGTGCCTGTTGGTTTTGTGCTGTTGAAGAACACAGCACATTTGCAGAATGTGCTATCAAAGAGGCTGCATGGCCGGATCTATACAGCCACACCACCTCAGATTAAAGGGGCGCTGCCAGGGCTGAGGTTAAGGATTGATCTGCTTTGACACAAAATCCCAAAAGGAAGAGCTGTAACCTTTATGATCCTTTCTGTCTATTTGCTTTTTTCAAACTGATTGCAGCTGTCACCAGAAATAAAACCAAAGTAAACGAAATAAAACTCTTTACCACTTATGGTTAGGCAGCAATAAATAAAACATTGCTTAAGTCTAGAGCAGGATTTTCTTATATTCTTGTACTTAAATGCTGGTAGCATTTTAATGACTTTTTTTTTCCATGTTGTCCATGGTTGGAGAAACCTGGATAAATGGAAAAGATGCAGGAATGTGTCTCACAACAAGCTCTGTATTTTTAGTGTTTCTTTTTGATTTGTCAGATGTCAGACAGAACCTACAAAGTGGGTAATTGGGTCCATTGTCCTGTGATTATTATTTATACAGGATCCAAAGTGTACAGAGCACCCCTTTGAGCATATAAAAGTTCATGCTTCAAAGAGTTTGCAGCCTTCAGGGTAATGGTGTTATGTCCAGTAACATCTGAGCTGTATATATTTCAAAGCTGCTTTTGCTGCTTTGATAATTTTATTGCATTTCTTGCCCTAGATGATCATTGCAAGTTCTGGAGTACTGTGATGAGGAGAGGATTTTCAATTTCCATTTACAGCACCAAACCATTTTATCTCAAGAGAAGTGTCCTGAACACAGCAGAGTAGTTCATAGGGCAAATAAATGGAAAACAGAAAAGTGGCTTGTTGTGGCTGAGAAGATAATGAGGTTTCTAAGATTTTTAATTAGTTATAGGGAAGAAGGACAAGATGAGAGGTGCTTGTGCCTGTGAAACTTGGGCTGTGGATTCCAATTTTCTTGTCAGGCTATTAAAATTTGTGATATTTTTCCGCACATTTTTTGGATGTGCTGTGGTCAATGATGTCCTCCTCCTAGGAACAGCTCCAAGCTGGTTCTGCCCTTCACAGATCAGTGTGTTCCCTGCTGGCCACAAGGTCCTTTCTCAGGTTTTTTCTTCTTTTGTCTCCACTCCTTTCCAAATACATTAATACACAGACATAATGTGATTAAACTCTGTTTTTCCTCATGACATTGAGGTCATCAGCAGGCAGTAAAATACAGAGCAGCTCTTTTGCATCTGATGTGTTTCCCATTAGGAGCTGTCCATCCAGAAATTATCAACACTGCTCAGGTTCTGAAGCTGACTGGTGGGGAAAAAAAAAAAGGAAGGATGTACCCCATGAATAAGATATATGGCAGTATTTATCTCCCAAAAGTAAATTGGCAAGTATCTTAAATAATGGAACATGTTCACTGAAATTGTGAGTTATTCCTACAATAATAGGAGAGGAAAAAGGTTAAAAAAAAATGCATTATTGATTGTAAATTCCTTGGCTGTGTGCAAGTAAGTGACTGAAATGATGGGTTTAATTTGGAAGTCATGGAGCTCCACAGGGTTAATTCTTCCTGCTGCCTTTCCCTTCTCTCTCTCATGCTGGATCTCACTTTTGTGGAGGATATGGGCAATTTCTAAGTGATAGAAGGGATGTTGCAGGTTTTGGTCTGGCAGTGCAGGCAATTACACTGTCAAGAACTGATGATTTTTTTCTAGATCCTCTCACAGAGCTTTTTTGCCTTTCCTTTGTCCCACTGACTCTAAATTAAATAAATTTAAAAATGTGAATAGCAATGAGATGCCAAGGCCCAACTCCATTAGGGCTGAAAGGGGTCCAGCTTCCCTGACTGCAGTGGCAGCACCGGATTTATGGCCGTGTTGGTAAGGAATGAACTGGTCTGAGATGACTTCTGTTTATCACAGCAGTTCTTCTCTATGAAAGCAGGAGTAGATGGAGGAAAATCAGCTCTGTGTTTTTAGGCTTTGCAGGGTTGATAATGTGGTTAATGTTTTAAGGAATGCAGAGGACACCTTTTTTAAATTCAAACTTCCTCACTTTATTTTGTGACACCATGTACCTTTGGCATTTGATGAAGATCCGTTGTAAATGTGAGAACTAAGCAGCTTGTTATGTAACATCCTTTTTTTTTCTTGTTAGAAGAATAAACTGAAACTGTTCTGCTTAATGCCAGAGTAGATGTAACCAATCCTGTATCCTTTGCATGTAGGTCAGTCAGAGGGACAATTCAGCACTGGATCCCATTATCCATGGGTTGAAGGGCGTTGTACATCACGGTAAGTAGCTGCTTAAACTTTCTACTGGTTGGGAAGGGGAGAGGGGCACAAATATTGTCCTCAAGGGATCAGGTCACCCCTGGAAGGACACAGTGAACCTACACATTCCTCATTCACCGATGTTTAAGGGCATCACTGCCATTATTTGATTGGTAAAGATCAGAGTCATTTGTTACCTGAGAATGGTTTGGGGTGAACAGTAAACAATTTGTTTCTTTTCAGTCAGTGCTCCAGAATGCATAAGTTATCAATCACAGCCTGCTGCAATCTATCATTTGTATTAGAACTTCGAAGGCAGCCTGGATACTGCACTCTGTTATTTATCTTCTGTTTGCTCTAAAAATACACCTCTCTGAAGTTTCTATTTGTTAATAAATTATTTGTCTTTCAAATTTAGGGAACTGATAATGAAACAGAAAATTAACTATCTATGAAAATTAATTAAACTTTGCAGCAGATGAACATCTTTCTAATGCTGGCATAAATACGATCATTCAGCTGTTCTGATGCATATACCTATTATCCTTGAACTTATAGCAGGTACTGAAATAAATATTAATATATTTTATACTTTTATAACCAATCTTTTACTTGGGAATTTTCCTGAAGCCTTACCAGAGGTAATGCATCATCAGCAATGACATCAAGATGCTCTGGTTCCCAAAGTACTCTTGTCAGGTTTTAAAATAATGATTTGTAAAGTTTTAATAATCTCATTGTAATTCAAAAGGCATCTGCTGGAATGGTGCTCAGTGCAATAATAAATCTCTGTTCCATCTATAGTGCTGTGATAAAACATCTTTGCACCTTTTCTGAGGATTGTCTTTAGACATTAGCTAGTGCTGTAGAGCTTTACAGACACTTTTTTTTTCCCTTGACTGCAAACCTAAAACTAGTTGACAGTGTTAGATTAAAACAAATAGGATTTTGGATTAATTGTTCTCCTTTCAGAATCATTTAACTTTGCAACTGGGAAGGCAAATAAATCCAAACACAGTGAAAAATGGGTTAAATGATAACATGACATAAAGCCCTTCATTAAGAGAATTTTCCTTAGGTTTTGCTGCTTATAAATTGCAGTGTTCTGCCGTGAAATAAAAACAACACACTGAGCTGAAAAACTGGTGTGGTTTTCCACAAAAATAGAAGTTATTACCTCGCTGCCGCTGGGTAACAGAACAGGGCAGCAAAAGCAAAGCTGGGATGCGTTAGGCTGCAAGGTTTTTTCAATGTCTGTGTAATTTGACACTGCAGCCAAGCTGCCATTTAACTGGACTGGGATCTCTTTTTAGTTTTGTTTTTTACCTGCTCTCTATTCCAAGACTCCCAAGCCCCTGCAAGCACACAGTGTTTTAGCCACCTCATCAGGATTTTCTGCTCCCTGTCTTGCTCCTCGCAGACAAAACAGCCACTCATGGATAATCACACCAGTGTCTCCTAAGAGGATTATTCTGTTCCCAAAGTTAATTGTTTGGGTAGGATGTGACTGGTCCCGAGGCTGTGATTCCCTGACCACAAAATGATCACTCCATCTCCGTGCTGTCTTACCCACAGCAAAAGCTGGGTGGATAAAAGGCGTTTATTTTTGTTTTGCACACAATGCACAGAAGTCTGCTAGTGTTTCAAGTAAAGGAAATCACTTGATATATTTCAATAGCTTGTTTCCTTTTCAAAACATTAAGGAAGAAAAAGAGGAAAATCATGCTTTCCTTCCTGTTTCAAAGGCCCTGATTAAAGGCCTTTTCTAAGGCTCTTTTGCTGCTTAGAGTAAAGGAATTTCCTCCTGCAAAGAGCTGTTGAAAGAGATCATTCTCTTTAACTTAAACATTGATAGAACACTTCAGTGAAGAATTCTCATATCATATCTCTCTTTTAATGTTATTATATAAAATAATAGTAAAGATGTGAAGGTTTTATTCCAGATTCTCACTTTTTTTTTTCTTGATGTGATTTACTTACATCTTGCATGAGCACAATTTTATGAATTTATCTGAAAAGCTTCCTGAAGGAAAGATTCATTATCTGAAATGCCTTCCATTTGTCTGTGTTCAGCTGGGACCCTAAGGCAACATGGACTTTTTGGCTCAAATACAGTGGAAAACTCTTGTGGCTTTTGAATAGAGTGGTTGGATCAAGCAGGAATCCAACAAAAGAAGGCAAAATTGAAGCTTTAAATTTCTTTGCATTTTATTACATTTCCATTACCACGTTGGTTTTAGGTGGTTGTCACAATACAGAGGCACATACATATAAAGTAAAGAATTAAGAATTCATACAAATGTTGAGGTTTTCTTGTCCCTCTCCCTCCATCTGGCAGAGCACTCATTCAGTTTTCAGCATGGGAATGGCCACCCACACAAACCCTCATCATCCTCACTTTGTCATTTACTAGAAGGCCTGGTCCTGTATGGGGACTTCACTCTGCACCACACTGTGCAGGGCTGGCCTGTCCCCATAGTGGTGACAGATCTGGTAACACTCAGGTGGATAGAGAGATGGTACTCGTGAATGGTGAGCTGGAGGGGGGTAATTTTTTTGTATCCTTTTTCTTTTTTTTTTTTTTTCTGTGAAGTTCTTGTATTCTTATATTGCCCTTCCAGAGTATGCAAAGATTTCCAAAGTCAGAAGTACTTTCTGTAGAACTGAAAGCAATTTTTGCTTGATATTTCATCAGGGATTTGAATTACTTACTAATTTGATGGAACATAAATAATTGTGCCCTTCACAGTGTCACCAGCTTAGTAACAATGATAGAGAAACATACACATAAAAATCAATACAGGCTTAGTTGCTACTTAGTTGATTTTGTTTCCTCATCTCCAGGCATAATTTTGTAGAATCTTAATGGCCACATTAAACTTAATTTTACATGAGCAACCATATAAAGTTTCTTAGCTGGAAGGGAAACCATGGTGTACCAAACTGCCCAGTGATGTCTGGGTCTATGATGCTGCTTTGGGGTTTGCCCATGTTCTTCCTGCTGAACAGGACATTCCCACAGCTCTCCCCTGCTCCTGCCTCTGCCCTCCAAGAGCAGCACAGGAATGCTGTGGAGGCTTTTACAGGAGCTGTCAAATGCTCAATGCTGATTTTAAAATTGTGTTTGGTTTTGTGCTCTGCCAAGGATTTGTCACGCCTCCCGCCAGCCAGGTGCCTGCTCTTCTCACTCCTGCTTCCCCTGCCCCAGGGCACGTGGGGAGCGTGTCTGCCATGAGCCCAGGCAGCACTGACAGCTGGGAGTGGGCAGCCCTCCCTGGGGACGGGATGGGCTCCAAGCAGGTGGGGTTTGGATTTTCTGGGGCTGGCTTGCCAGTGTTGTTCAGCTCTGATTGCTGGGGGTCTTTCTTAGCTCCTCTGCAAATGCCTTTGTGATCGTGAACGCTGGTGGGAAGGGTCCTTCAGCAGTGCTGCTCCTGGTGGGACAGATGGTGCCTGCTGTTCACTGAGGTTGGATCATAGGTAAAAAAGTCACTGGTGCCTGGCTGTGAGTGCAGCACACCTGGGGCAGCCTTGGTGCTGCACTTCTGACCCTTCTGCCCGCTTTGCTGCTGGTGTGCTCAGCTGGATGCCCTGCCCTGAGCCCCTCTCTCCTCCTCATCCTTCTTTGTGATGCTGAGGATAGCAGGGCAGGAAGGAGCTGCTCTTGTGCAAGGCTGAGGGGGCTGCTGAGGCCTCAGAGGGAATGATTGTGCCCTTGTGGGAACAGGGGACTGTGAAACACCAGGTTGTGTTATACAGTTGATTTGCATTAAAATAGCTATGAAAGCTTTTGCCTGCCACACGTTCCAGCAAGGCCTCAGAGGAGCACGTGGCAGGATGGAGCTATTGCACAGAAACATTGCTTTTCCCACCTTTGCTGTCTTTGGTTTGCCCTTTTTGGTACTGTTTTGTATGTAAGCCTCTTAGAGAAGCCTTTTCCTTGTTTTTGCCAGCTGCCTGGAAGCATTAAAATGACCCTTCTTCCCTGATGTCAGTCCTGGGGCAGCACCCAGTGCTGGAGGCTGTGTGACATTCACCTTTTCCCAGCCTGGCACGGGTGCTCTGCACAGGACCACAGTCCTGTTTGACTGTGCAGGCAAAGTGTTCCCAGAGGGGACAGCAGCCCACACCACCCCAGGCCCCTGGAAAAGATTTCAAGGTGATGGAAACCATGTTTTTGTCCCTCTGTCCTGTTCTCTGTGGCTGTCATCAAGAATCTACACTGATCAGCAGAAAATTATTAGAGCACAAATAAATTACCACAGCAGAAAAGGCTCAATGTCACAAAAATGGGGCTCTTATTCCCTTCCTTGTCAAAAGAGAGCTCTGAAAATCAAAGTGCTACCAGATCAAAAGCTGAGGTACAAAGTGAATCAATGGCATCTGTTGCTTGTTTGTGAGCATGAGGTGGGGTGAGGGGAGGAAAGGAACCTTTGTTTATTTAAAAGAGAGATTGGAAAAAAGTCTTAAAAAGCTGTAATTGTAACCCAGCATGGAGCAGAGTGTAGTCTTGGATCTCCCTTGAGATGGACCAGAAGTGGTGAGGCAAGTGATTACTAAAATTTCTAGTCTTGCTGGGGAGAACTCACCAAAATACAGTGGAAACAACTGTTTTAATAATGAAAAAGGATAGAGAATAAATATGTTGCATATCTCTCCAGTTGTCCTAGGTGAAAAATCAGTGAATAACCTGTTAAAATAAATCAGCACTAAGAAAGAAGCAATCTAGATGGTGTTAGTTACCCTGTGGATCTATCACACCAGAAGGCATAATAACAAGAAAACACCATTAGCACCGTGACACATTTTTTCTTTTGTTTTGAACTTCAACCGTAACACCGCCTGACAAGCTGTTTGCCAATACCGTGGGGTTGTGGAGAAGAAGGGTGGGGGAGAGGGGTGAAGCTGAGATGTGATACTGTGGGACCTCGTCTTTGAAAGTAAAACTTTGAAGAAAGCAGCAGCTCAATTTGGAACAAGGAAGGGCCATCAAAGGGAGAGCAGCACCATGCGTTAAGCAGAGAACGAAATGTGGAGGAGCATTTCTTTCTCCTCGGGGATGAGCTGGATATATTCTTTTGTTTTCTGATCTGTTCTTGTGTTCACAGTCAGAGTAGCCCTGTGAAAGGGGCCAGGACAGGATTGCTGTGGAGCAAAGGGGAGGAGGAAGGAAGTGGGAAATGAAGATGAGAGCAGAGGTGATAAGTTCACACCTTTATATAGGGCAGCTCTGTGCATAGCTGCAGGGGTCTGCATCACTGAAAGGAATAAATGGTGGAAGTGTTGGAAATCTCTGGTCCTTCACCTGTCTGCTCTGCAGAAAGCAGTGCTGGTCACGGCTGAGGAAAGACCTGCAAGCTGACAGAGAATTAATACATTGCACAGAAAAACTAATTCAAACTAACAAAAAGGATTGCACTTATAAAAGTTAAGAATTAAAGCTGATGCTGAATGTGAACAAATCATCTGCTGCAGGGAGTAGGAGTTGGGTACTGTGCTGGTGGGTTTTTGGGGATGTTGGCTGCGAAATGAGGGGTACAGAAGTCTGAGAATGTGTGGTTTTGCTCTGGCTCTGCTGGAGCAATGTGAACAATCCATGTTCCTCTGGGCACTTCTGCTTCACTTCAGCATCTGCCAGGGTCCAGCTTTTTCCAGGGATCCTCCTCCCCTCTAAACTTTGTCATAGCTTCTTTTTCCTCCTGTTGCTGGTGCTTATTCTGTATTTCTTAGTTTCCCTGCCTGTCCAACCTCATGTACCTCTGCCTCAGGTTGATTTTTGTGAAACCTGGTGAAGTCTCATCCTGGTTTAAAATGCCAACTGCTGCTCTGCATCAGCACTGCTTAAGCATGAAAGGTTCAGAATAACATTTTCCTTCTTTAAAGAGTTAAGACCTCTTCTCTGCAGCTAAACCTTTTCCTCCTAAGCTGCTCTAAGAAAGGGAGTGATAAAAATTAAGCCTGAGACCAACACATAGCATGGAAAGGGTTTTTTGTGAATAAGAGACTTGCCTCTTTTATTCCTTCCTCCTGGTTTTTTTGTACCTCTCACTGGTTGCCTCAGATTAAATTAGTCTGCAGGACTGTGTTATTATCTCACTCCCCCCCTCCCTGCCATGCTGTGCTTTCTGTGTCCTTACAGCTCCTTACATTGCTCAGCAGAGGCTCTTTTTGAAAAAAAAAGAAACTAAATAAAAGTGAGAAAAATAATTGCACAATAAATGACAAGAATTACCCTGAGTACAGAGGACTGTCAGACACTGCTCTTCCTGCAGGATTTACGCAGCAAGCACTCATCTGATGATCCTTTCACTTAAAGTAATATATAACATTTGTAATCTCATCTTTAAAATCACCCCCATGAGTCTGGTCCTTGGCTGTGCTTTGCTGCCTGCTTTATCTGGGAAGTTCTGGCTCAGTGGGTGTGCGACATGATGTCCTTTTGATTATTTTTGTGTGTTTGCTTTTTAAAAGTTTCAATGCAGAAGCTTTAGAATGTCTTGGCTCGTTGTGAAAATGAAATTGGCAATAATGTTGTTTCACAAATTTGGGAGACTTTCAAAGCTCTTCATATTGGTATTGCAGACTTCAGTTATTCACAGTGTAGCTGGGTACCTATCAGGCACTGTACATATGTTAATTTTGGAGATAAGCTCATTTTAAGATACTGTTTTCAATGCAGCCAAGTTCCTGTTTTCTTACAGAAAATCATGATGAAAGTCCCAAAGCATTCCATGAGATATAAATGGACTTGGCATATAGTTATTTGCTTGTGATGTCCAATCCAAGTTCCTGTTAGATTTGAAAGAGTTTTGATCACAGATAGTTGAGTGCTGTTTACCTGCATATCTCAAGAAGCCTCTTACTCTAGTGATTTGGTTAAAATTCAGGTTTATCTTTATCCAGGGATTTACAGACTGTATTTTAGCAAGTCAGTCCTTGAAGGCAAAATGTGCAACTGATGACTCTTTCAATATAATATTTGTTGGCACCAGCTAGTGAAAACTGCAGTAGTTGGTGGAGATCCACTGCTGGTATCTGATTTAAGATCCGATTTTTTCCTCTGCTCAGTAAACTATTGTGCACAATTTAGTATTAGTTCAGCCTAAAGACTTCATTAGCGGTGATGCCTGGACAAAGAGTGTAAATAGGTCAGGCTTTTAAAGCATGTCTGCAGGTGCTCTGCCTTTGGGTCTGGTTGAAAAGAAAATGGCCTTTTGTCTATGCAAAATGCTGGGGAGAGTTCTCAGCCCAAACAAAGAATATGCTGGGTGTGACTTTTGACGTTGCTGTTGAGAGAGACAAGACCAAGAGGCAGATGTGAATGTTGTATCAGAAGGTCAAATATGTTACCAGCTGGCTCAGTTAATTGTTTTTTGTGAATGTAAGAGCTGAAATACAATATTGTCCTTTCACACTGTGGAACACTCAATATTTTAAAAGCCACATTCATTGTCTTAATGGTCAACAATGAATCTGTGGTGTTGGCTATTTTTACCTTTGAGGTATTAGAGTGCACATGTTTTTCTGAGCCTTGGTGCTGTGAACAAAGCATTTCTGTTTGTTACCTGTGCATAAAACTGCATTAGTGGGGTGATGTTTTGGGTACTGCTCTTTGGGAGCACTGGTGGCAGCAGCAGGTTATTGTTCTTTCCCAGGGGATTGCTCTGTGTTTCAAGGGCCTGTCTTCAGGGGCAGGATCTCTGGGGCTCTGCTTTCCTGGTTGTTTATATTTCTATTTGAGTGCTCAGGTGCTGAGATGGGAGGAGGACAAGGAGCAGCAGAAGAGAGCATTGCAGGGCTCTGGTTTGTGTGTGAGAGGAGTAGGTGGCTCATGGGTCACTTTTGCAGCATTGATTGCAGTGATTCGCAGGTGTTTGCAGGTGAAGACATTTGCTTTGCTTTTATTGGTTTTGTCTGCCAGTTATTTCCTAGTACCTGTCAGCAAACGCTGTCTCATCAATCGTGTAGTTTCCAGCCTTTTTCACTTTCCTCCTCCTAGAAGCTCCTCACTCCCCTCAGTCTGTTCCCAGCCCCCTGGACACACTTCATGCCCATCCCAGGCACTGTAAATGGGAAACAGGAGCTGGTAATAAAAGACAGTGAGGAAAGGTTTGTTATTATTTCCAACCTTGTTCTTTTTCATTTAGTAGGAACTATACATATATATATATACACACGCATGCATGTGTATGTATATGTATATATAAAAAATATTTCTATGATAATCAGTGCATGCTCTTGCTTAGCCTGGAAATTATTCTCCTTACAGTTTTACCAACAGCAATAACCGACTTAATGCTGAAATCTTTAAAATTATATGACTTCAAAATGCCATTTTCAAAACTGTCTCAAGCTCTTAGGAACTTTAATTTCATGGCATTTACTGTTTCAATATTCTCTTGACGGATATGGCAGGCATGCACTGGAGTTTCCAAGTCCCTTTTTCTTTAAGCTTCATGTGAAGATCTTTGTGACTCCGATTTCTAAAACTCTGCACCATGCATCTAGATGGCAAGTGATACGAAAGAATGATATGTTTTCAAAAGTGTTACTTTATTAAAGCATAATCAATTGATTATCATCGATTTTAGTAGTCATTTTAATCCAATTATATGTATTTTTCATTTTAATCTTTGGCATTCATTAATGAAAACTTAGAGCATTGCTTGTAGCCATGAAAAATTAGATCGAGTACACCCTGCCCTACTTAAACTGTGTATTAGCAAAGCTGCTTTTTCCTTGAGAAATACTCCTTTTCACAGCTGACTATGACTTCCCAAGTGCTTAGGAAAAAACCCTCCCTAATTGATAACCAAAAATTAATCAGTCGGATACTTCCAGTTTGCATTCAAATAAGGTATTTCTCTGTCTAAATAAGCTTCCTTTACTTGATTATTCATATTGTAGTTCAAAATGTTTAAAAATGAAAGACAGAGTTGGATGAAATGTAGACTACTTAATACAGTGTGTATTTAATATAAAAGTTATGCATTATTCATTTTTGCAATTTGAATAACTTTGAATTTAGCATCCCTGTTCTTCATCTTTTCCTTTGATGAACAATTAATTATTAAAATATAATATTGTCAGCATATGGCACAAAAATCCTTGAAAGTGTAAAATGAGCTTCCTTCTCCTGCAATCCTTTGATAAAGGGATACCATATTTGTGGTTTTGCACAGAGCATCTGAAGTGATTCCATCATTGTAATTAAAAGGTTACAAAAGTTAGAAAGAGTTAAATGTTTAATTTTAACTGCAACATTTTTTCTTAAATTAGAGAGGAATTCACTTTTCAAAGTGTGCCTCTGCCTCCCAGCTCTTTCATGTGTAGTCATTGCTGTTAATGCAGGGGATGTTGGTGTATTCAGTGCTCTTTGGGATTCACTGTGGCCCACTGTGGGCTGAGTGCTGATATAGAGAGACAGCTCTGAAACAGAAACCCAGTGTCAAGGTTTGTGTACTGCATTTGGAAATCAAGTCCTGTGACTGAGTTTCTAGTTTTTCTAACCAAGTTTTTCTGCATAAAAATGAGCCAATCAAATTAAACGCGACCTTTTGCTGTGATTATGACTTCTTGATTAGAATCTTTTTGGCCAATCACATATATTTTAGTATTTACTATTTAAGCACCCTTTTTCTCACAGAGGTATGCTATGACACAGAATAAATGTGGATCTTTATTTATTTATTTCTTTTTTTGGAGATGCAGATGTGGTCAAAATCTACTTGGATTAAAAGGAAAGGAATTGTTCACTAAGAGGCTGCAGTATTGCCTTGACTTTAATAGAATTACTCATATTTTGAAATGCTAAAAGCTATGAAAACATCACAGACATGTTGATATTGTGCAGAAAATAGAAGATACTGAAGTGTATGTATCATTGGCATCGTGCAGCAACAGTGGAGTTAAAAAAATCCCAATTATCAGACTGCTGCTAAGAGGTTTAGGCAGCTCCTGATTTGATCAAGGCTTCTAGAAGACTGTGGGATGCTGTGGAAGTGAATTCTGCAGGCTCCATCCTATTTGGAAGACGTGTGTGTCACTCACCAGCCCACCTGCTTCTCCCTTGTGTTGGGGCGGGGAGGGGGTGGCACTGGGTTTGCTCAGCAGCTCTGGTGAGACACAAAAAAGTTTCTTCTGCCCAAGTGTGGACTCCTGTTTGAGGCATGCAGGATATTGAAAGTAAGGAATAGAGATGTTTGGGAGAGCCCTGCGTGTCAGCCTGCCCGAGGCAGTGAGCACCTTTGCACAGGCTGAGAGGGCACTTCAGCCTCTGAGTCAACATGAATTGCAGAGGATAAATGCTCAGGGATGGCAGGGAAACTGCCTTGCCTGCAGCTGTTCCCTCCTTTTGTTTATTTATTTTTCTTCATGGTTTTAAATATTACCAGCTTGTCACCGTGGATGAATGTGGATGAATACTTGTGGATGAATGCTTCCAGGGCTTAGGTCTGCATTTCAGGCTGTCCAGGGAGATTCTCTGAAACAAAAAAATATTTTTCCCCAGACTGCTGGACCCTGGGAAGGAATATCGTGGATTTAGGAGAAGGGGCAGCAGTTTTACTGTCAGAGTCCAGGACACCCCTCTGGCCACCCTGGAGGGTTTGGAGACTGGACAGGGTGTCTGGGATCTGTACAAGGGGGTCAGCCAGCCTCACATAGAGCCCAGGAGGACACTGCCTCTGATCCCTGTCTGTGGGAGAGAATGCCCACATTGTATGAACAATCACAACCCAATAGAACTCAAAATAAGTAGTAGTTAGTTTATCACAGAGTGTAAATGTAGCATCTAGGATTTTTAGTATATGGGTTTGAAGAGGCAACATGGAGGAATTGGGGAGTGGTCCTGTCCTCCTTGTTCTTGTTCTCATCCCCCATTTTCTGCTGAGCTGGATCACAAGGATTGGTTTAGAGTAGAAATGACATGTTAACATAGGTAGTAAGAATTGGTAAGATTTTGTAAATACAAAGTACATTGTGGATGGTGGTTGGACCAGAGAAATGGTACAAAGGGTCCGGGACCCTCTGATCTGCCCAGTCCTGCCACGTGTCCTGCTCTGCTGGGGACACCTTGCAGAGCTGAGAAAGAACTGAGAGATAATGAAGAGTAAACAACCTTGGAAACATGCACTAGAGGACTCAGCTTGTCTTCTCCAGCTCCTGTGTGAGACCTTTTGGGCACGAGAAGTTCGAAAGCCTTATTGCCTCGGGAAACAGCAACCCCAAGGAAAGTCTCAGGGAACAGCAACCCTGAGATTTTCCCTGTGAAATCTGTTTGTGGTGCACTGCTGGCTGTGTCTGGCAGCACCCTGGCAGTGCCAGCGTGGGTGGGTGCAGGCCTGAGTGAGCACTGCTTGGACATGGTGCACCACGCTGAGCTCCAGCAGTGTCCTGTGTCCCTGCTCCTCAGCTCAGCTGCCTGGCAGCTCCCAGAGAAGCTTGGCTGAGCAGCATGGCTCTGCCTCCTCCATCTCAGCAATCCACTGAGGGTTTGACTCCTGCATCCCTTTCCACCCCTGGCAGAAATGGGACAGATACACTGCCCAGTGTCCTTTGGTCAGGCAGCAGCAAACAGGGCCACTGGGCCTGGCTGTGTCCCACTGGGTCCTGTCGTGCTGCCATCAGGCTGGAGAGCCACGTGCTGAGTGCAGGAATCATTGACTGCAGCCTTATTTCTGTACTGACATAAAGCAGTGGGGTAGCAAGTGCATTTCACACCTGCACACACTCAGATTAGGAGGGTGTGTGTTTGGGATGGGGCTGACTAGCGTTTTGGCTGCTCTTTTAAGAAACCACGCGCCAGCTCTGACAGAGGCTTTCCATTTTTCATTACATATATTATAAAATATGTTGTTGCCATTACACCTTGTTAGGCTGCCTAGCAATGTGATGTCTGTTTTAAAGACACATTCAAAAAAAAGTGTAATCCTGCTTGTCAATCTTCCCCACAGAGAAGGAGACCTTTCTGGATCCCTTTGTGCTGAGGGAGCTTCTGCCAACGTCGCTGGGGAGCTACTACCGCTACACGGGTTCCCTGACCACCCCTCCCTGCAGCGAGATCGTGGAGTGGATCGTGTTTCGGAAGCCTGTGCCCATTTCCTACCATCAGGTGTGTTTGCTTTGTCAGTCAAGCCCATCTCTTCATTTGCCCTCCTCAAGACAGTGTTTTCAAAACCCAGCGGTTTAATTTGGAGAAGGCAAATGTTTTCTGTTGACAAAAAAGGAAGTGTCGGTGATTTTTTTTTGTATTCTCTTAAGTAATATTGTTTCTGAACAAGAGCCATCAGTCTTGAGGAGACAGTACGTGAAACCCGGTTTCCTTTCAGTGATTTATTTCGTATTGTTTTTGTTAAGATTAAATTAAGCTATGGTGTAAATAGTTACATAGAGTTCCCTTTTATTCTTTTTAATTGAAACTTTCTTTTCAAAGTAAAGTGAGTGATTTCAGTTCTGCTCAGATTTAGTAATTTGAACTAATTACATTAGAAAAGACATCTTTCCATTAATTCTCCATGCTTAACTGTTTTTATAACACAGTAAAGCTGCCATTATGTGCTCAGCGAGTTGGTGCACAAATCTTTAAAATTAGCACATAGCAGCTTTTAATGCAAATAGACACAATGACTGGAGTTTGGAGAAATATCCTGATAAAGCAATGTCTAGATGAAGTCAAGTGTTTGCCAGTTCGGTGTATTTTGACATTGTAAGACTGTGGTCTTTAGAAAGCCAACCTGCTGGACATAGTTTTGCCTCTTATTCATCTGTAATCAGCCACTGAAAACAAACTTCTTACATTACTAATTCTGTAAAGTGCATGTGAACAGTTCACTGGGTGTTCCTGACTGACAGATATTATGCTCAGAGGTTTCAGAAGTATGGAAGGCACTTGCCATACCCCTGCTCCAGGTTTTTTTTCTGTTTTCTAGATCTCATTGCTTCTCACATGGAGTCTTTCATCTTTTTTTGACAGCCTGTGTTCAAAATCAGTTGCAGTGCTTCAGCTGAGGCCCTCCAGAGGCTGAGGGACATGTCAGGATTCATGTCTGCAGCCACCCATCCTGGTGTTATTTTGCCTGTGTTACAGAAGTGTGCTGGCTCTGCCTGTGTTCAGCTCCTGGTCAGCAGGAGCCCTTTTGCTGGAGGCTTTCCCTGGAGCTCTCTGGCAGTGCTGAGCATACTGTGCCCCCAGGCAGCCCCCGCTTCTGGCTGCAGCCTGGCACTCTGCACATGGTCCCGTTTGAATCAGACCCCTTGTTTTTTTCAGGCTATTTCTCTGATTGTCGAGATCATTTTGAATTCTGTCCTTGCCTGCAGGATACTTGCAATCCCTTGTAGCTTTTCACTACATCAATAAGTTTACTGTTTATTATTTGGTGGCTGCAAGGCCTGGCCCATGCTCAGTTTTATACCCTGTGTGCACATCAGGTGGGTCACGACTTCTTTTTTCTTTTTTAACAAATGCAAATAAAATGGTAAATATCAATTTCAACTGTTGGTATAAAGGTACTTTATCCTGGCATAGCTCCTTTCCTGTGCTGTACAGAACCTGTTCCAACACAAGGCTTTAAAATTTGGCATTGTGCTGCTCTGTGCATGTGTGTGTGGTTGAAGGGCTGGGAATTCTGTGTGTGGACAGACTTTCATTGATACCACAACACATGTGGAATAAATAATAGTATCCCCCTCCCTGGTAGCTCTAGATGTGTGTGTGTCAAGAGCCTGCCACCCTGCCACTGCTATGATTATTATTTGTTGCTCTAAGAGAAACAGTGTAACATAATCCATTGCCATAGTTTAACCTTCTTTATCACAAAACCCCATGAAGCAGCCTGTAATCCCAGGGGATGACAGTGATATTGTTTTAAGCTTTGTTGCTGTTACAATTAAATTCTTGCTTTTGTGCAAAATACCTTGCTGGGAAAAGGACAGTAGTGAAGTGGTCCATTTGTGGAGGCTTCTCTATTTTATTTGCAGTCCTCCATCATCATCATCTTCCCTGATAATTAGACAACAAACCAGGACAAGCTGTGTCACCCTGCGGATGCATTGTAAAGCTAAGTGCATTCAATGACCCAAAGCATGGCATTATCTCTCGTAATGCATACCTCAGAGTAGCTCATTGTGCTTGTAACAGTCTCAGTATTTTTAATTGCCATTTGTATATCCAGCCCTTAGAAAACTACACATCAGGCTTTAATGGTTTGTAATTGCATGACTCAGAGTTTTAGATCAGGTTTCCCTGTATCTACAATAGTCCTACAAGAGCTTTTAATTCCTTCTTCTGAACAGGAGCTCTTGTACTCCTTGAAGAGCATGAATGTAGCTCCTTGACTGCAGATCTTAGAATTTTTTTTTCTGGCAGCTGTAGATAAATTAATTTCTCATTTGTCGTAGATAATATTTTTATAGTTAAAGTGAGGTTGAAATGGCTTATATATACTTCAACACATAAAAAGGGGAAGGTTAAAAATCATGTTTGAATTGGCAGTTGTTAAAATGCAATTATACCTCCCCAAGGTAGCATGGCAGAAGAAAATATTTTAAAAGTTCTCTCTGAAAGTTTAAAAATTCAATTAATGTCACAGATGTCTAAGCCTAGAGACTTGACTTCAGAGAAGGAGTTACTACCCAAGTTCTTGTGCTTTTATAAAGGCACCTTGAGGCCTGTTAGCTGGCTCCATCCAAACTGCTTCCAGTGCGTGCAGTGCAAAAGGTATGTAAATAAGCACAAGAGTTTTGATCTGTGCTTTTACAGAAGGGTATAGCAGGATCATCTGTTGTGGGGGTTTTTTTAAAGACAAAAATGTAAGTCAGTCCTTTTACCCCTTTTTTAATCCATCTTCCTATGCTTTTGAGAGAGTTCTGCTAATAATTAGGAAATGTTTTTTATAATTTTTCAAGATCTTTCTTTGAAAGAAACAGAAACAGAATAGTGTTGAGAACCTGGGAATAAGGCAATCATATAAGATGCAGGAAAAATGTGCAATTCAAATTCCACCATTCACACCTTCCACCACGCCTGGAAGCAGCACCTGAGCTCTGGAAGTGGCACCTGAGCTCCCTGCCTGCAATGGGAACTGGTCATTGCTGGTCACCTCTCCTGCTGTCCCTCTGTTGAAGGGGGCTCAGGTTACTGGTTTGAAGGGAAATTAAATAATGGTAGTGGGTACCTCATGAGTCAGTGGAGGATGCTTAACTGCTCTGTTACACACTTCTTGATTGTTTTTATCAGCTTTATCAACTGAGGCTGCCATGAGAATTCTTCCAATTTTAAGGTTTGGGGCTCACATGCTTCTCCAGAGCTTTTAGAGCAGACACACTTAATGAAAAGAATGTAAATTTCAGTGACCTCTCATTAAGCTATGAATGTTACTCAAGTCCCTTTTTGAAGTTCTGGGCCAGATTTTGTGCTCCCAAAGTCCATACTATCAATATGTTTAACTGATGTGATGCAAACAATATCAGGACTTATTTCTTCTCTGCTCTATCTTGGTCAGTCTTTCCAGCAGCAACATAATTAATTCTAGTTTTTGTCCTGAATGATAACAAGGTAACAATAAATGCTGTACCTACCTTTATAGCTGGGGGAAAAACATTAGCTGAAAATATTTTCACCTTAGTTTGCTAGAATTTTTTTTCTAAGAAACAGTACGATACGAAGTAACTGAAAAGTTTTCCAATTACAGTTCTTTCTTACAGGTTAATGCATTTTCTTATAAATAGCTCAGATCTGAATCCAACAGAAGAAACTTATTCCCAGAGGAGTATATGCTAGCTGTGCCTAAAAGTGCTGCAGAGCTGTCTGTGGAGCTCAGCCTGGCAGCTAAACTTCGTAAGGTATTCAGAGATAAGGAGGTATTGCCTTATCCAGGAGAAAGCTCTCGGTGTGGAGTGACCTGGAAGCACTTTTTGACACGATACTGTGAAACAAAACGGTGCCAGCAGTGAGGAGGGATTGGCAAGGCTGTGTCACACACAAAAGGGATCTTAAGGGCAAATGTTTCTTTGCCAATGGCAGATGTCCACAGGTTCTAGAGGGCCTTCTCCCATGTTGGGCAGGATAAGCCCTGTGCCGAGATAAGGTGGTTGGCAATAATTTCAGTGGGCAGTCTAACTTCCCCTGTGGTTTTATCAGTCTTGGCATCAACATTTTACTTCCTTCCATTTTGCTGTCTTATCAGCCACCCGGATTTCACCACATTGTTTTTCTAATTAACGTCCCTTCTCTCCCCTGCCATGATGGCTGCGATCAGCTGGAGGCATTTTACTCCATCTTCACCACTGAGCAGCAGGACCATGTCAAGTCTGTGGAGTACCTGAGGAATAACTTCCGACCACAGCAAAGCCTGAACAACAGGAAGGTATCCAAGTCTGCTGTGAAGGATGCTTGGAACCAAGATATGACAGACATCTTGGAAAATCCACTCGGCACAGAAGCTTCCAAAGGTAAATTATACTTTAGAATTTTACACTTGACTAATAGGAGATTTTTTTCCTGTCTACTTTGTCATCAAATGGTGTCAAGAATAGCTGTGAGCTACCAAAGAAATAATTCAGATTGTGCAGGCATTCCTTGTTGGTAAGTGTCAATAAATTAACTAATTCTGCTTATGCTGCAAATACCTGTAGAACTCGCTGTCACAAGGTGTCGTGACAATACAGCCTTAGAATATGTGGGTCTCAAAGCCAAAAAATATGAATCTCAAACTGGCAATGTCCCTCTTTCTGCCAACTGGCTGTAAGGCTGTGGAGATGACAGACAGAAAGGGGAAACCGAAGGGCCAAGGTCAGAGGTGAAAATTCAGCCCCATTAGCACTCAGGCATTGGGTGTTGGAATGGAAATAGAGCATCCAGGTGTGGTTGTGGGTTTCATTTCTCCAGTACTAAGACTTCTGAAGAACTGTCGACCTTTTAATTCAACGTTTGTATCAGTCTGTTGGTAATGGTGACGGGAGGAAAATAAACTCTTCCTTTTAGGCAGGTGATTTTCTAATGTCTTGCTGAAGTGTTTCATGTGCCTTTTTGTGGAGCAGCTGGCTCTTGCTTCTGTCAGACAGCGGATAATGAGCTGGAGGGAGGGGGTGGAGGGAGGTTCCTGTTGCACTGGCACAGGCAGCCCTGGCTGGAGGAGCACATCAGAAATTCTGAGAGAAATGTGTTCTGGATAAAATAAGACTAGAAATAAATATCATTTACTACTTTTATTTGCCTTTATTTTATTGACTGGTGTTATTTATAGGTAGAAGAAATCACAAGTACTTTCCAGTCTTCAGCCTTGCGAAGTGTTTGGTGCTTAACCAGTAGAGGTAAAGAACAGAGGGGCAGTTTGCCAGAAGGAAACAGCTAAGCAGATTTACAAGCTTCCCTTTTTTACCTGGCATTTTCACCTGGCCAGGCAAGGAAAGTGCAGATTTTAGAGGATGTGAATCATGAAAACAGCTGCGTTCAGCAACCTCACCTTCCCAAGAGAGTGCTGGGAGAGTGTATTTCTCAGGGCTCATTATTCTCTGAGCGTGCTTATTTATATATATATAATATACACGTACACAAACCTCATGTACAAGGCAGCCTTGGGACAGAGAATTAACATCAGAAGTGAGAAGGAGATCTTGGGAACGAAGAAACTCTGCTACGCTCGGATGCTCTGGCCTGTAGTTTTCAATCAGTGTTGTAACAGCAACATGTGTCAGTAATTTCTTCAGTTATATCCTCTGTACATATTATTTACCCAGAACAGCGATGAAAGTTAATGATTTACATTATGCTAAAAGTGACAAAACTGACTAGTTTTTATTTTGAGTGCAACCAAGGTACCTCTGATATAACATTCAAGGAGATTTAACTGCTTTGGCCACATGCCTGCATATTCCTCACCTTGCTGGATTCTTTTTAAGCTTATAAAGAATCTTGAGTTGATTTTCACCAGCACAGTAAATAACTGAAACCCACAGTTTTGCCAGAGCATTACAAACACTAAGGTCTATAATTAATGGGCTGATTTTGAATTTGGAACTGTCGAGACCAAAGGAGCACCTTGAATAACCAGAAAGATTTCACCATGACTGTGATCTTTAAGAGCCAAACACATGTGGCTTAGTTATCATGAGGTGAGCCAGTCTTCAGGAGCAAGGGACCAGCACAACCATTAATCCATGTTTATGTGGTTTGGTTCCTGGGGACTGGTTTTCTGAGCAGGTTCTCTGTAGATCCTCTGCCATCATGTTCAGGCACCATAATTCTCTGTGCCTGCCTGGGAATTTGAATTTGTGACAAGAGGGACCCTCAGGTGGGGGACATGCATTTCCCATGGTCTGACAACATCCATCTAAGGGCAGGGATGAGACTGGAGTTGGTGATTTCTTCCTCCCCTCAGCTTTTGCTCTAGCAGGCTGGTGGCTGGGCAGATGGTCATTTTGTACCCGCTCTGTTAGCTTGTCACTTTCTGGGTTGTGTGCACACCAGGGGACACTGAAAATAGGTGCATTTTTTTCATGAACTTAAGATAAATCGGTTGGCACCGTGTTGCTAACACAAAATGGATTGTAGTATATCCTCCAGAGGTTACAGGGATGAGATATAGCTGTCCCAGAAATATAACAACATGGATGTTTCTGGCCTCTTTTTTGACAAAGGTGAACAGTGATGATGTGCCTGGTCCACTGCACATTCTGAACTACTGACATATAAATAATATGAGTTGAAATCATAATACTTGAGTGAAAGCAAAACCTGTTGTTTATTCAGCTGGTAAATATAGTACCACTTTATATGGTGTCATTCATGCAAAAGTACTGAGGAACCAAGTGCATGGAGTGCTTTCCAGCCAGACAGTCTTGCATACAAGTATAGAGGAGTGTAAGGGGGTAGCATAACAAATTTCTTTCATGCAGATTATTCTGCATACACCCTGGTTGCACCTCAATGCTTTCCACATTGCATTAGGCAATGTGAGCAATGGCTGTCACATGGTGACTCTTGTCTGCCCTCCCTGTTCTTGATTTGTGTGTTGAAGGAAAAGGCATGGTCATGAAAATGTGTCTTTTACTTGCTGCAAGGTGATATGGTTTGTGATGGTCTGCAGCTCTGCAGGGTAACTTCGGGTATGTTTGTTGGTGTGAATTTTTGCAATTTGTTTCCTCTGTCACACTCTATTAAGTCTGTGGGCAGTATTTCTAATCTGGAAAACAGTGTAGCATTCATTATGTAAGCCTTTCTTATTTTGGAGGAAAATGTGCCCAGAACAATTTGCATAATGTTCAGAATAATTTTCAGAATTCCCTGGTGAATAGGGAATTTCAGATCAACACAAAGCAGTGGTCTATTGGCAAATGTGCCATCCTGAACAATTTGTGACCACAGAGGAATGTCTTTTCTCTCAGCTATCAAAGCTATCTCAGGTCACAGAACTGTGACCACTAGCATAACCTGCAGATACACTGGAGGAAAAACTTTCTCACTCTATACCAGTCCTCTGAGTATTTCCTCAGCAAAGCCCCAAAAGTGGTGGCATTTGGTAAACAAAATGTCTTCTGGGAAAGGCTGTTTCAGGTCAGTGCGTTTGGATCCAGTTTGTTAACCCCTATGAATGTTACTGGCCTTTTGCTTTGCAGTTACTCTCCTCTTCCTTCTCTTGTTTTAATTCGAAAGAGGCAATGAAAAGAGGGGCATTGTTTTCAATCATCAGAATACAAGATGGTGAAATACTTCAGCTAATTTGAAATAGGACTAATTTTTCACTTACAAGTGAAAAATCCAGATTTCCCTTTGTGTTAGAGTTTAACAAGGAGAGTTTTCCTTTATTCTATTATCTCATTGCTTCCTACTATTGGCAAAAGCTGATTTAAAACAGTTCTCTTGAGGACTGCTTGTATGCCTGGAATAAAAGCATAAGCATAAGACCTTTGCTGAATCAGAGTCCATGAGCTGAGCTTAATTTTTAAGTTGACCCTGGAGCTATTTCAAAAAACCATACGGATGATGTTTAAAGATCTTATTTCTGAAGTACACCATCCAGGTTAAATACTGTTCAGCTATGTCATTGTAGCAACTGGTGCATTGATAATAAACCCTTGTACAGTGATACTTTTTAAAAGAATGAAACTTTCAGAGATCCAAGCTATGTAGTGGATCATACTGTTAAATCAGGCAGATCATCATTTAACAAGAGGGCTCACCCATGCTGCAATACCAGTTTATGTAAGGTTTTGAAAAGTTAGAGGTCTTCTGTACAGACATTGTAAGCTAAGAATGCATTTGTAAAGCATTAGTCAGATACTGTAATTATCAGTGACTGTGGCAGTGTTTGACTTTTTGGACAAAACAATCTATGTTAAAACTGCCTCCTTTCTTCTCTGGCCTGTCCTCTGTGGCTCAGGACTCTGTTGCTCTGTCACATCATTTACTGTGCTCCTGCAGCTCCTGGGCTGCTTTCAAGCAGCTCTGGTAGAGGGATTGCTAATTATTTATTGCTATAATAGTGTACATTGCTCTTCAGGGCCAAACATACAGAATTCTTACATAAAAGTCCATCCAGTTCAAGGATCCGGGTCTGCAGGGGATCCTCACTACTTTCAGATGTTGTCCCATCAAGCAGAGCTGTATTTACAAAACATTACCTGCTTTAGTAAAGGTGTAGGCATGGAAACTCAGGAGGAAAAGGTGTTTCATTTCCTTATTTCAGGAAGTACCCCATGTGCAACAATACTTGCCCATTTTATGTTGCTGCTGATTACATCAAATGTTGTTTCTTTATGCTTTTTTTAACACTCAAAAAAACCCTTTAACCTTTCTATCTCATTAAATGTGCTGCATGCCTTACAACACTTAAACAAGCATCCCATGTGAGGGGCTCTTGACATCAGAGTTTTCTTTCACAGATGCCTGATTACTTTCCCAAAGGTGTCTGATTACTCTTTGCTGGAGTCTCAAATGATGCTGTTTCCCATCAGTGGGATTTCGCCTCAGAGTACCATCTGTAATTATGATCCTACACTAAGTTAAATAATGAGCAGTCATAAATTCACTCCAGTAAAACTTAGCTTTGGACTCTAAATTAGCAGCTGGGACATTTCTCCAGTACTGTACAGGTGATCGTTTTCCTTACTGTGTTTTGTTATGTGGTGTTAATTCACAGTTTGGAAGTCCTTTTAACTTAATCCCACTAAAACATGGATGGAAGATACTTGGATTTTTCCTCCCTGCACGTCTTGTCCTGGAGGCATGGCTCAGGCCAGTGGCCTACAGCCAAAGGTACTGCACTGCTCAAGCAAAGCAGTTTAGTTCTTCACATTTCATAATGTCAGAAAGGACCCTACAGCCTTCTGTAAGGGGTTGCCTTTCTGCACAGCATCAGAGTGGACCTCCCATCCAGCAGCACCCAAAGGTGCAGAGGTTCAGTGCACTGACATCAACACTTCCAGGCTGATAGTCTAGAGCACTGGCAGCAGTGTTTCTGCATGAGAACAAGTTGTCTCATTTATAGCCTCTGTTATTGCTCCCAGTAATTTGCTTTCTAAATGCCCATGTTTTATGAAAACTGTCTCAAAACAA
Organism: Prinia subflava; assembly: GCF_021018805.1. Lineage (NCBI taxonomy): Eukaryota > Metazoa > Chordata > Aves > Passeriformes > Cisticolidae > Prinia > Prinia subflava. Next base: position 7,383,430 of record NC_086260.1, on the reverse strand, counting down.
CTTTGCAGTCTCTTCATGCCCTCAAGGTTCTCTCTGAGAGTCCAGGAGTCTTAGGCAGAGAAGTTCCACTCTTGCAGAATGTCATTTTTATGTTTTAGCCAAACCTAAATTAGTAAAAATACTCCGTAGCAAGATGTAACATATCCAAAACAACAACAAAGTGAAGGTAAATTTAAAATGAGTTATCACTGAAAATTTAACTCAGGATGGCTAAAGCAAAATTTAGCTATTTATTTTCTTTAAATATCTCAGGGGGAATGGAAATAAACAAGAACCTTTTTTAAGTTAATTTATGGTATGTTTACCATTAGCATTGATTCTTTTTGTCCTTTGGAAGAATCTTGGAAGATTTCTTCATGGACTAACTCCTTCCTTGTTTCCTTGGACAACTGGGCTTTTCCTATTTGCTTTTTGATTTCATTTTGTTATGGAAGTTACCATTTCCCAATCCTATTCCCCTTTAATCAGGTCAGCACTCTATGAGGTGTGGTGCAAATGAATTCATGTCCCATCATTAGGACTTCTGTTGGTATGACTTGGAGCAAAAGGTCACATTTTAAGGTGGTGACATTGTCCTGCTCATTGCTTGCCCTGCATCTTTGTGCTACAGAGATGCCCATCTGCCACTGCCCTGCTGCTCCAAGTAAAGGTACTCACCTGCAGCTGCAAGAGTCTCTTTTTGAGCCTCAAGTGGCTGCTGAATGCCCATTTTAGGCAGAAATCTGTGTGTTCCCTCTGCTATTTCAACCCTTCCATTTCAGCCCTGCCTTGCTCTGCAGCGCCGGCTGGGTCCTCATGTGTGCAGTTGTCTTGGAGAGTGTCCTGCAAAAGCAGGAAAGGACAGGTTTCTGCCTTCCAGAGGGCTTCAGGTCAGGTGGAACACAAAGCTTTTCATTAAAAAAACTGGGTCCATTTTGAGGGGGAATCAGATGCAAAAAGATGTGGTATTTATACCTGACATAGACCTCATGCTTCCCTTGCAGTGGCTCTGTACTGCAGGGTTCTGTTTTACTCCTGTAGTAACTTCTGTGTGGTTGTAATGTGAGCAGTTGGTGTGTCTGGGCCTGAATGTAGTAAACAACTTATCAACAGATTTATTAATAAGCACTAAGTCACTGCTTACACTTCTTCAGAGATTATAAAGTGTCCAAACCAACAGAGCAAGAGGAATTCAGTGTGAAAAGTGTAGGTGTGGTTTGGGTTCACGGCTGCCACTAAAGCTGGAAGAGCTGAGCTTCATGATTTATTCCATTTACACCTGGAGGGAATTCCTTTCTGCACTGCCTACCTGCTGGCCCAGCTGTTCAGCCCACAGAAGTACTAATTTTAGTTTGAACCATGAGTGCCTGCAGCTCATCCTGTGTGTTGGAAAAAGCCTCCAGAAACGATGAAAGGGGAGCTGCTTTCCTAATCCGATTTTGGGCATCCCACAGGCTCTGGGGAGGCTCAACCAGCCCTATTGGCCTGTCCTTCCTGTGCTCCCCAGGCCCAACAGCCCTCACCAGAGCGTTGGAAAGGTCAGCTTGGCTAACAGCAAATACGTGTGCTTCTGGCAGGAAATCCTTCTTTCTCCCCATTGAGACCATTTGTGATCACTGAATGTGATCACACATGTGGCACAAACACACTGTGTAAATAAGGGCACAGGTGTACATTTGAAACACGAGTCACCTCGGTGTGCACACATGGATGTGTGCAGTACAAACACAGAACTTGCAGGGCAGGTCCTTGTCAGGCACCAGTTAACCCAGCATGGCAGCTGATGGTGCAAGGCTGATCTGCTCTGCTGGGGACTCAGACCACAGCTGTAGAAACAGGATTTGTGAATTATGTGAAATGCCTAGGTGCAAACACACAGTCCATACCTTTCAGTAAAACAGGATCTGTGATGCCCTGGAAATTTAGGAGATACAAAGCCATGCAGGTATTAATCCCAGTGTTGGTTGTGTGTGCACTTTGGGAAATGGGCCAGCAACAGAGGGGCAACCCCCAGCTTGTCCAGACACCCTCTGTCAGAGGGACCCATGTTCCATTTGCTCATGAGGTTGTTTCACAGGGCTCATAAAACAAGTGTGGGGTTTGTCCCTCACACCTCAAGAAACAACCCTGTCTGTTTGAAGCACAGTGGAAGGTAAGAGCAGGGAAGATAAATAGTCTGTCTCCTAGCTACATTCTGCCTGTGGATTGAAGTAGATCAACACAAATATTTGTGTGTACAGCATGCTCTGGAGCCTGCCAATGCCTGCTGGCAAAGTGCAGGCAAAGGTAAAGGAAAAATATGTGCTACTCTTTAAAGCAATTATCCTTATATATTAATAATGTCATTTATAAGCGCTCTGAGAAGTCAACAATGTACACTAAAGCAAAGCCAAAAAACTGCAAACATTAGTAAAAGAAGGGGGAAATGTTATAAGTATGCCTCTTAGCACTTTCTGATATATTAAAGCCTGTGTTGTCTCTGCATATGATCTTTGTAGTTTATTTGTTATCCTTTGGGAGCACAGCCCTCGCTGAACTCTGGGATTGAATCTGACAGCCCAAAGCATGCTCTTGTTTATTATGGATCAGAGTCTCTTCCCGAGCACCTCCACTGAGTCACACCACTTCAAGGTAGCTGAATCTGCCCCTGATCACTTCCCTTACCATGGCACTGAGACAAAGTGTGAGTTTCCTCATTGCAGCATAACCCATATTTTTGCATTTCAGAGTTTGTTTCAAGTTTTGAGGGTCTAATAATAAGAAGGAATATATATGTGTGTGTATATAGGTATGAATGCAGTTGAAGGTATTTTTCTTCCCTTTCCTGTTGGTGGCATTGCTTTTCTGTTGTCTGCAGTCGGGTTCCTGGGGGTGACAGGGCTGAATGAACTGGGGCCAGTGTTTTGGCATAGCACAGGCACTGATCTCAGCTTTCAGGTGCTCTGAGATCATCTGGGATGCCTGTGGCTGGGCTGGCTGTCAGTACAGCAGTAAATGGTGCATCTGTCCTGCAGGACTGGCCCTTCCAGCTCCTTCCCAGGGCTGGGGCAGAGGGGAAGGAAACACCCTCTCTCCCCAAGGACTTGGCCACCAACTTCTTTCCCCCTATGGCAAATAAAGAATGAAACCCCCATACTGACCTCTCAGTTTCTCTCCTGCTGAGCATGGGGGAAGAAATGCCCCAGCTACCTTCCTTTGTGCTCCTGCTTTCTATGGGAGAGACAGTCATCCTGTTGGATGAATCATCCTGCATATCCAGACTAGTAAGAAAAAGAGGCAAGGCCCCTCTCACCTTACAGCCAGGAGCTGCCTCCCAGAGCAAGACAAGACCCTTGTCCCTGTCTTTTAGTTACCACTGAGCAGCTCTGAGCCAGTAAGATACTCTGGGCACATCCTGATGCTGATGTTTCCCCTTCCATCTATGAATTGCCTTAGAAGATCTCTGCCCATGTCACCATCACCACGAGAGGATTCAGGATCTCACTGTCACGTTGCTTTTCTGTGCTGAAAATTGTCAGGGCTTCAGCACACAACGTGTATCCCACAGCACCAGGGAGAGGAACAGCAGTTTTGCATTGCTGAGACATTCAGCAGGAGGTAGAGAGTGGGATTTTTCAAAGGAGGGCATAGCACAGCTAGAAATAACTGCCTTTAAAGTGGTGACATTTTTATGCATGGACAAGCTAACTTAGAACATTTTTAGAGGATTTTATAAATCCCGCTGAGCCCAGTGCAACTAGATTCATCATACGAAGACCTGTTTCATAGGGAGAAAGTATACAAGCCCTAACTGAATATACAGTTCTTGCACTCTCACAAAGTTTCCCTAAATAGGTCTTTTCATAAGCACAGGTAGCATATGCAAAAAGTGTGATGAAACCCAGAAAGTCTGGCTGGTATTGCATTTCTGTCTTTGAAAGAGAAATACAAAGGAACAATTTTAAGGAGCAATGTCAATTTTAAAAAGCTGCAGTATTCTCTTCCATGCCATTTCTGCATCCATGGGTGTGTCTTAGGATCAGCAATTAATTTTTGCAAAGCAACAAGCCCCTTTTTTTTTTGTCTTTCAGCTCACTGAAATGGAGCTGCCAGGAGCTTTTGGATTAAGCTTTATCAAGCTTTCAGTTAGGAAAGCCTCGTGGAGGTTACGTAGCCAAATACAACATACAAATCAAATTAAGGGAGAGATGAATGCAGAGTTGTTAAATTAATTTTGTTTGTTCCAGCCCGCTGGAATGTTTTTAACATGAAGAAAATAATTCTCTGCTGTATGGTTGGCCTGCCCAGTGCTTATGACTGTATCAGCATGCTGCATTTGTCTGCCAGTGGCAAACAGGTTTTGTCCAGGCTTGAGTGAGCCCTGGAAGATGAGGCTGGCCAAGATGCTGGATTCCCCCTGCCTTCCCCAGCGGGCTGATCTGCAGGGAAAAGCTTTGGTCAAGCAGCCCCACACATGGGCAGAGGTGGGAGAGCCACTGAGGCTGCCTGGGCTGGGTCAGAGGGGCATCCTCCAGATGAGCTGCATAGTGCTTGTGCCTCTGCAGGACTTCTCCAGAAGGCAGCAGCTGCCTTGCTGGCCAGATTGTCCCAGTTCAGGCCATGCCTGACAGGAAGGGGAGCGTGTTCTTTCCCTCCAGGAGGTCCAGGCCATGTCTGTGCCTGCAGTGGGACAGGACCATGGCACTGCAAAGGCTTTTGCCTCCTCGGTGCCTCTGAGATGTGGCCTGGTTGCCCCAGCTGGGGGTTCCTGTCTCCACAGCCTTGGCATGGGACTGCCAGCTCAGGACACGGTGGCTTTGGTGTCCTGTGCAGGTATCTGCTCAGGATTGCACACACCACAGAAAGACATCCTGAAAGCCCCCACAATATTTGAATATCCCTCAGGATCTGAATTTTAAACAGAGCATTAGTAATACTTTTTCCTAAAATTAGCTGAGATGCTATTTCGGTGTGGAATAATGCTGGTTGTTGGGTATGAGTCTTTTTTTTTTCCTCAGGAAATCATGAATTCACTGGATTTTTTTTTTCTTATTAAGCCTGATTCTCTTAAAAAAAAAAACAAAAAAACTTGTATTTCTCTTTAGTGTGTCCTGATTAAACTTCCCCTTCCCTGTCCCAACCTCTTCCTGCATTTATATCTCTTCTTCAGCTCCGCATTTTGCAAAATCAGTAGAGGTCCTTTAGCCTATGACTCTTTTAATCTTCTTTGAAAAATCCAAGGCACAGAGAGTACTGAAAGAAAAATTAGATCTCTAGGAAATGCCAGTTGTTTTATAGATGGTCAAATCATTGCACATTTTTTTCCTTGCCTTTCAGACATTCACTATGTTATTATGTATCACTTTAATTAAATCATCAAATTGAATTACTGGATCAAATGTTTCTTTATTCCATTGTGTCCTAAGCAGGTTTTGTTAAATTAATAAAACCATATGTTTCAATTTATAAAAAAAAAATCTTTTTTGCCCATTCATAAGCTGTTTAAAAAAATGTGGTTGAACAGAAAAGGTTGGTTAATACTAAATTACTTCAGGTTTTTCAGATGCTGCTTTATGTCTTGGAGTGAATTGAACCAAGTCATGCTAAGTCATGAAAATTTTGTAATATTTACTGAGAAATTGCAGTATTGTAAATTCAGCGTCATTTGAGCTGGCTGTTAATGAGCCTTGTCCTCAGTGAAGTCATCAGAGTCACTCGGGTGATGAGAAGTGCTCATGCCCTTCTTGGATCAGGGTGCAGGGTCAGGGAGGGCTCCTGACTCTGAGCCTGTGGCTCTCCTGTTTTATCCTTGGGAAATCCCCACGTCTCTGGCTGCCATGAGCTCTTCCAAATGGATGTTCTGGCATCCAGGCTGGCACAGAGAGTGGCACAGAAGGGGGAACGTGGCAGTCCCCTCTCCCTGGGGTGGCTTGGGGTCCTTGTGTGAAAAGCAGCTGGCCAGACATCGTTCAGAGGCCTGGTGCAATTAAGGTAGATGTCTCTGTCTCTCAGGAAGGTTACCTGCTTGAATTATTTCTAAAACAATTTGATGCATGATTACTTTAAATGTATAAATCTCTGCATGTCCTCCTGGAGGACAAGGACTGGGTAAGAGTTTTAGGTCTGGCTTCACCCTGGGCTCCAGTCTCTGATGGGATTTGATTAGGTGGAGCGATAAAGGCTGGCCTGGCATTTTGAAGTGTAATTCTGGGATGACAAAGGGCGTCAAAGAGGGCAGTTATGATTTATTGGTGCAGTTATCAATAAACAGTGATGTCAGGGAGAATTGATCTGACCATCTCAGCGGAAAGAGGTGAGCATGGAGAGGCATACCAAGGATCAGGAAGCTCTGTAAATAGATGATGTAAATAGAGATGGCTTTCAGCTGTCCCATCTCACCCAGGTCCTGGCCACCTTCATGCTGTGCTTTGGGGAACCAGGGGGGACCCAGAGGGAAGCCATGGTGTGGCTTCTGACTTTGTGGCACTGACAGCAGAATGCTGTTTTGATTCCTTCAGCTCGGTGCAAATACAAACTCGCATACATTTATCCATTGCTTTTGGGTGCTGTAGGACTTGTTTGTTTTGCTGGATCATCCTACTGGCTTGAGCAGAAGGATCTACTGCAAAACTGCAGGATTGTCACCCTTTATAGCAAGAGCAAACATCAAAGAGCTTTCCTGCCCAAGCATATTTCTTCAGTTCATGTTGTCCTGTTCAGCTAGCTACACAATGTGAGTTATAACTGCACAAATGCATTTGACAGGTATTTTGCTATTGTACTGGTAATATTGGTGTTCAAAGCATTTAATCATTTTTATTTAAGAACTATAGCTATTCCAGTAATGTAACAGCAGTGCTGCATGGCTAACCTGCAAGTCCAGGCATAGGAATAGACATACTTCCCCTTCAGTGCTGCTAGGACTCTTTAGAAGTGAAAAAATGGCCAAATATACATGTGGTCACACACCTGCAGAGTGCAAACAAGCTCAGTGTGTTGGCTTTAAAAGGAAAAGTCGTACTGGGAAAAATAATCGTGCAAACAGTGTCAGCCTGACGGGCTGGGTGACACTTTGCCTTTCCCTGGCAGAAGAGACCAGCTCCTTTGCCACAGCACATGTGTTTAGGTATCATTGCAAGGGATTTTCCTTGGTTCAGGGTTTATACCGAGAAAGAGAATGTGAGAATCTGCCCTGAATTGGGTATTTTAAACGTGATTTTCAAAGCTTGGTAAAAAATCTAAACTCTTTATAGCTGGGAAGGGGATGATGCAGTTTTCCCACAGCATGTGAGTGCCATCTAGTGTTGTGCATCCCCACCCCGACCTTTCCATGGCAGCTCCTTGAAAAGTGTTCCTCCAGTGCTGCGGGGGGACTGTGCTCACCCCACTCCTCGAGGGGCTTGCCCTGCCCTGCAGAATTTGGGGTTTGGTGCTGCTGGAAGCAGAGGCCGTGTTTTTCCCCGAGGTTAAGCTGTCCCTGTGCTGGTGTCCCCACTGACTTTAGCATGGCTGAGAAGTGACTTGTGCCTCCACGCTGCAGGCAGGGTTAGGGAGGCAGGGCTGCTCCTCTGCCTGCTCAGAGGAGAGGGCCAAGGCTATCAGAGTCATTCTTCTTCCCAGCCACTCTTCCCTGTGCTGGTGATACATCACTGACAAACTTTTGAGCATCTTTGAAGAAAGATACATATGAAGAGGAGTATAAAATAACTGTAAAAATGTACTAGGTTAACAGGAGAACATTTACTGACCCAGTAGTGACACATTTTCAGAGGTTTCAACTCTTTCCAGGGCTGGCAGAGCACTTTGGGGTATTTACCCCTTAACAGCAGGAGGGTGGGGATGAGGGGAGCCATGGATCAGGTCCCTTGTATTTCTGAATGTTCATTGCAGTGCTCTTAAGTCACCAAGCTAAAGTGCAGGTTGAAATGTCAGACTGAGAATTAAGTCGAGAACTAAGCAACCTGCCTGCAGAGAATGGATTCTCTCATTCACTTTACTCAGGAGAGCAGAAAGCAGCTGCAGGTGGTATTAAATCCCATTGGTCTCAGTGGATTGCAGTCTAAGCTGCTACTGTAGGCCAGGGCATTAAAGAAAAAAAAAACTAGCTCTTAAAACTAGCTCTTAAACTGTTCTTCCTGTTTGTTTTCTCTCAGTCATTTAGAAGAGCTTCATCTTTTCTCCTTCTGTTTTTCAGCTTGTAGCACTCCTCCAGTCAACATGAAAGTGCAGCCTGTGAACAGGACAGCGCTCCTGGTAACCTGGAACCAGCCAGAAACCATTTACCACCCTCCCATCATGAACTACATGATCTCATATAGCTGGACTAAAAATGAAGATGAAAAGGAGAAGACTTTCACCAAGGACAGTGACAAGGACCTGGTAAAAGCACAGCATCAACCCCAGACATATGTATCAAACTATGCTTGTATTGTTATTTTCTTGGTAGAAGGAGGTAGAGGAGGAAAGCAGTTGTTACCTTATAGGCAGGTTAATGTTTGGCCCACAAGGGATTGCTGTTTAAATATTCAGCATTAGTTGAACAATGCCTTACAGGCTACCCAAATACTGGTGTGTGAATTTAGAGTTGATGTGAGTGTATAAAGGACTGAATCTGCAGACACTTTTTCATGTAGTGGTGCTGAGAAGCAGTTGGCTCGGGAAATGGTGAGGCTCTGAATACCTTTTGGCTTGTGTTCAACTAAAAATCTGATTCCCCCCAAATCTGTTTCTGGGCTCAGGCTTTTCACTGTGCATAGCCCCTTGCAGACTTTGGAGCAGTTTCTGGCAGTAAGTGCTTCCAGAGGCAGGAGTTGCACAGTCAGGGCTTGAAGATTATTTTGGAGTGGCCCTGTACAAGCACTGCCTACATCTGGCAGTGTGAGAAAAAGAGAGAAGAGCAAGACAGTTCCAGCACAGATGGAAACACTGCTCTATCTCCTCCATTTAGGATTTCATCTGCTTGTCATTCTTGTCTAAGTGGAAGCAAGTATTGTATTGGTCCTTAACATTCTCTGCATATAAAACTAGAGTGACATATTCAGGTTTGAAAGGCCTCCATTTATTGTTAATCAAAGAAAGCCTCTAGAATAATGAAATCAGTAATTGTATATGCACATGAAAAATGCAGTAGCACAGTGTTATTCCTAATGACTGCTACCATATTTTTTTTCAAATACACAATCCTCTGGGCCCATTCAATCAGTTATACAATAATACTTCTCTTATTCCCTTAGATGAAGCTTCTTTTACTTCATTTCCATTTATATTTCCAATTTCCCCACTAGACATTGTTATCTGGGTCACATTAGGGAACAATCTGCCTCATGAAATCAGAAAGGAATCCATTGAAAGGCACCCAAGGTTATGATGTATTGTAACCTCTCTCTTGTCATAATTTCACACTCTTAAGGGAGATTTTTTAATCAGGCATAAGGAGAAGAGCCTTAATCAGCAAAAATGAGGTGGGCACCATGAAAGCATCCTGTTTTATGTAAAAGAAATAATTACAAGTGCAAGGGATGTGATGGAGTGATAGCTTGGAAATAAATTGCAGTGAGCCCTTGTGCAGTTCAGCAGAGCTTTGGGTTAAGAAAGCAATGACATCTTAGTCTATTTTAGGGGCAAGAGAAGAGGGAAACCCGTTTGCAGAGGAAAGTGCAGATTGTTTTCAGTGCTCTGGCAGATACAGTTGGGCTGTTCCATCTTGAATCAGAGCTAGACAGTGTTTTGCTGCAGACATCACAAGTATTTGAAGTGACTCACATAGCTACTCCTGTGAACTGGATGTGATTGTGGACTAAGGCAGCTCTCAGGTCTAGGAGCAAGCAGGGATATCCCAGCCCAGGGTGCTCAGCCATCGTGTTGTCTAGTACACCAGCATCAAATTGCCTTCGCCAGTTTGTTGCAAAATAGTCAGTTTGAATATGCAGTGACTTTTCTGGGCTTATCCTGTGTTTGGGACATGGATCTTCACCAAAAAAATATTATAATTGCTGTAAAGGCAAATGACTTAAACTGAAGTTTCTCTGAGGAGAGCAGAGACACTGAGGCATGAAGACTGTCATGAGAACAGATGTGGGACGTGTTAAATTCTTCCTCGTGGGCAGAGTCAGCAGTGTCTGGGTGCATCCCTTCAGCCTTGCTCTCTCCAGGGAACCACTGAATATTTCTGTGTAGAAATATAGCTTGTCTTACATGGCATAATTGTTCTGTGTTAGCACAATGCTTTATATATTTCAAATTGATCTTGGACAGCACTGTGGGGGTAAAAAACTGAATAATATCTATTTTTTTTAAACAGAAGGCCATCATTAGCCATGTCTCACCTGACATCCTTTATCTGTTCAGAGTTCAAGCAGTTTGCCGAAATGAAATGCGTAGTGACTTTAGCCAGACTATGCTCTTTCAAGGTAAAAAAGCCAAATATATATTTTTATATTGAACTATTCTTTGTTTGTTTAATATTTTCTTTGCAGAGTACAATATGGTGTGAAGTCATTTCAGAAGATATTTGAGTGCATGTAGACAATGCTAATTTCATATTGTGGCCTGTGACTTGATCTGAATCTCATTTCCATTGAGGAGGGTTTGCCTACACCTCTCACTGCCAGGGTTTGTCACGTTTTAGGAGAATTTAGCATTTTTCTTGGTACTAGTTTTCTGAAACAAATTCATCAGAGACTGTTTATGCATCAGAGGCACAGCTATAACAGAGTGTGAGTCTGATCTATGTTTGTTCTATGTAAAGAGGAAAGGAGATCAGTCCTACCTTGACAACCACATGTGGAGACATTCAGATTTTACCATGCACACAACCTCAGTGATTTCCAAAACATACATATTTAAAGAAAATCAAAAGAAGTCGATGATAAGCTGTCCTTTGTCATGGATTTCCTTTTAAGTTTATTGGAGAAAACTGGTAAAGCTGAGATTTGGTAGAAGAACTTAATGATTTTTAGAGGGGTTTTTAAGTGCTACAGTTTTGCTCCTTCCTGGGAATTCATTATGACATTTTCTATTAAGTAGGGCAAATTTTGCCTCTGATGAGAGCATTCCCTCCCACTCCAGCTTAGAGATGCATAAACCTCAAAATGGGTAATGGAAGAATAGAACAAGCAGAGAGTTAAGAGTTTAAATCCTTAGGGTGAAACAAAGAGTTGTCACTTGGATCTGTGACATGCTGTATATGGAACAAGACAATAGGGGCATTTTTCAGTGTCATTTTCAGAAGGTGTAGGGGTTTTGATCCTGCTTTGCTAGCACTGAGTGTCTGAGGGATGCCAAGCTGCAGACATGGTTTAGGTCTGTTGTGTGGCATGCCACAGTGTTGGCAGCATTGCAGAGGGAGCAGGGGTCAGACATGTGTCCTGTCCAAGTCACAACTCCTGTATAACTCTGTTCTTGCTACCTCAGCACAGAGCTTTAGACTTCACTTTTAAGTGCCAGGCATAAGTTAGAAACTGGTGTGTTGTTTATTATGACCTCTTTTACTAGATGATGGAATGGAAAGTTCTTTGAAGTTTGACTACAATAACTGTTTAATCACAGTTAGGAGTAAATCATTACTGACAGCTCTGTAGGAGATCCTTTGGGTACTCTAGCCCTGTTCTAGCCCAGTATTCAGTGCAGGAAGTGATACACACCTGCAGTGGGAGTAGAAGATGTGATTCCTTCCACATGTCACCAAAAATGAGCTGTTGTTCTGATCTCTAGCTGTACCCAACATCTAACCTAGAAAATTCATCCACTTGAGCTTTCAGAACATTATTCAGAGGTTGATTGTATCTGTAAGTGAGATATATAGCCATAAATAATGATAATATTTTAAGGACAGAAAAAATACTATTATCATCCAGCTACTCTTGCTTCATGTGTAAGTCAGGATGTTTCTCCAGCTTGGGGTTGAAGGAGAGAATTTGTTTTCTGTCAGTAAGCCAGCATTGCCAGGCCTGAGTAATTAAAGACAAGGAAGTCTGTTTAGACACAAGTGCAGAGTGAGGTGAGTAATGCCCAAGGAGCTGAGCTGCCTTTGCTCCAGACTGAGATCTGCACCTGTATTCTGTAGCACGTGTTCAGCAATAGTTCAGCAGTTGTTCCTCTGTCTCCTCCCCTGCCCTGACACGCTGCTCTTCTTCCCTCCCCAGCTAATACCACTCGAATTTTTGAGGGGACCCGAATTGTGAAGACAGGAGTGGTAAGTCATGGATTAGGGAGCGGGGATTTGGGGACATTTCCCACCAGGTGGCAGCACGATGTTGGAAATCTGCAGCAGGACCCAGCTTTCCTGGGAAAGGGGTGTCCAGACCTGTCACAGAAGGGTTTATAGCATAAAATACAGTTCCAATAGGAAATGGTTCTCTAGCTTCATGCTCTGAGAGGCTTTGACCACTGGAGAATCAAGTGTTAAAAAGTTCTCCTCAATCTGTATTCAAGCCATTTAGAGGGGATTTATAAAATCTTAATGATGACTGTGGAAATAAATTTAATTTCTTTTATTAAATCTATGAGAAGAAAAATATAGAACAGAAAAAAGGCCTCACACACAGCATCTTCGCTCTTCCAGTATTTAAGGATACCTGTTACTCTGTGAACAAAGCCTGAACAATGTCTTTGTTTTATTATTTATTCAGGTGAGACTGTAACAAGTCACTGAGGCCAACTTTTGTATTCTAGAATCAGAAATGTTGGTACATTTACAGTAAAAATGGAATACACTGTTTCAGTTTTGAAAGCATTATTAGTTTATTTAATATTAACTATCCATAACCTAAATTTCTTGGCATCCAGTGTACTGAGTTGTTCAGTCAAATTTATGGGCTGGATTCATACTATTGAATTTACTCTAAGTACATTGCTTCTGGTTTTATTCTGATCCAGTTTGATATACTCCCTAGTAAGCAAATAACATATACAAAGCTTGCATTTGAATGATTAATGTTTGTTTAATGATGTATAGATGTATTCCAGATACATAAAATGTGCTGTCAAATTTTAATGCTCAGTCCAGCTTTGAGACTGTTCATGCCAGCAAAAAGCAAATCTCACAGTGCCTTAGGGATTCAGATTGATAAGTATCTGAAAGTTTAGATGCTTATTTAAAGTTTTGGCTCAAAATCTCTAAAGCACAGGTTTTCATCTGAGATCTCAGGTTCTCTGTGATTTCAGCCAGTCAAAAGTAACGTGAGAAAGCAACCTTTCTTGGTTTGCTGCAGCATTTCAACTACACGGCTTGACTGAGCCCAGGAATTGCAGAGATGCAGAAATACTGTTTAGTTATAAATTTCAGTTTCCAAAATAAACATTTTACATTTATTTCAATGTTCAGCAGCACCTATTTAACCCTTTTTTGTCCACATCTGGTGTGTACCTTTCCAGCTAATGATCCTCCTGCTGGTGAATTCAGTAATGTGAGACCTTTTTCAGTAATTCAGAGAGGGAGAATGGTCGGGTTGTCCAGAGGAACCACTGACTCTGCTCTTCCACATAATTAGACAATTCACTGCAGTTGCTTTTCCCACATGTAATTCAGGACTAGTTCTTTATGAATAGACCAAGTTTTAGTTCTTTATGTGTGTAGTAAGGGTTTTATTCACAGCAGAGCACACACGTGTGCAGAGACCCGCATGCGTGCCGTGGGTTGACATTAGAATAATATTGGCAGGGTGCAGAGGATGCAAAGTCCATAGGTCATTACCTGCTTTCTGTCAGTGAAGCAGGCAGTGCCAGTCCTGCCTTCCCTTCGCTGGTGGTGGCCAGGGAGAGTCCTGTGGATGTGGAAAACCGAGTCTGTACATGGGTGTCACAGCCTGGAGGTGCTGGCAGACGTGGTGGTGGCTTGCTGAAGGGCTCCTGATGCTCTCCAGATCCTTCAGGAGTGTCCAGCTGGCCATGCTGCAGTTCTTTTGTAACAAGAGCAATGCCTCATAGCAACACCAGTCCTTAGGAGAATAATCCTGATGGGTAAATTAGGGAAATAAAAATAGCATCCTTTGAGGCCCTCACAGTGTGCGTGGGAAGAGCCAGAGTTCCTTGTCAGAGCAGACCCACCAGCCATGGATGCTCATGTTGGCAGCCATTATTTTGGGACAGCCCTTATGTAACACTGTATTTTTAAACTCCTGTATTCTGAGGATTAAAGCACTGTGAGTAATGCAGCTGAACTCATTAAACTCCTTTACATTCTTCCCACCCCAAGAGGAAACATTACTCACAAGTCAGTAATGATGTGGGCAGAGAAGGTCCCGATGTAAAATAAGGATAAAGAGGGTTTTACTGATGATGTGATGAAGGCAGGGAGGTTTCCTCTCTTTGTGGTTTGCTGCTAGCTCTGTGGCATGTTCTGTCCTGGCTCAGCCTTTCATCCAGCTGGTGCTGAGTCTCTGGTTTTAGGAGAATAGCACGTGTGTGAAAAGGGAGGGAAAAGCAAGATGATGTCCCCAGGTGGTATGCTGGGCCCCTGATGGTGATGCTGATGTTCTCTGCTGTGTTTTCTTCCCCTCTGCTGCCGGTGATCCCCTCAAGCCCACAGCATCTCCTGCCTCCTCAGCAGACATGGCTCCCATCAGCTCCGGCTCCTCCACCTGGACCTCCTCGGGGCTCCCCTTCTCCTTCGTGTCCATGGCCACAGGCATGGGCCCTTCCTCCAGCGGCAGCCAGGCCACCGTGGCCTCCGTGGTGACCAGCACCTTGCTGGCAGGGCTGGGCTTCAGCGGCGGGGGCATCTCCTCCTTCCCCAGCAGCGTGTGGCCCACGCGGCCGCCCGCCGCCGCCCCCAGCAAACAGGCCGGCCGCGCCGTGGTGGCCACCACCGAGGCCGCCGCCGCGCCGGCGCCTGAGCGGGACTCGGCCCTGACCAAGGATGGTGAGGGGGCCGAGGAGGGGGAGAAGGACGAGAAGAGCGAAAGCGAGGACGGGGAGCGGGAGCACGAGGAAGAGGAGGAGAAGGATGAAAAGAAGGAGAAAAGCAGGGCAACGGCAGCCTCGGAGGCACGCAACAGCACCGAGGCCAGCGTGGCCGCGGCTTCCCCCAACAGGACTGCTGAGGAGGAAGGAAATAAAACCCTCTCGGGAGAAGTGCCAAACCAAAACGTTGCCCCCACGGCTGGAGGTGCCGAGAAGGAGAGCTTTGCCGAAGCCGACACTCAGCCCCAGCTGCTCCCTTCCACCCAAGTGCCACCAGCGTTCACCGACGAACTGTACCCGGGCAAGATCCCAAAACAGCCAGAGGCAACAAGAAAACCTCCTCCAAAGATGGACAGGTTTCCAGAGGAATATCCCTCAGATAACAAATTCATCACCATTAACCCAGGTGAGTGATCTGCAGGGAAACCATTTTTACCAGCATAAGTGTTGGAAAACAACATAATCCAAACTCCTCACTGGTTTGCAGTAGATGCAGCATTTTTGTGGTGTCTGGCTACATCTGATTGGCAGGTTGTCACAGGACCCAATCCCACAGATTGTTGCTGGGGGAGCAGAGTGGAAAGGAATATTCTTCTGTTGGGATTCGTGGCCCTTGTAGCTTATTGGAAGAGAAAAGCTGGGAAAATTTTAACTCCCAACATGCTACCTCAAAGACTTTGTTGAAAAGAGAAAGGGAGGGGAATGCAGTGAACTATAGCTGTGAAATTAATTTGGAAGAGCGGCTGCTGTGCTGAACTGGCATTTCATAGGAAGTTTGGTGTATGTGCTTCTAGCTAATTTAGTTTATCTGCGGGATTCTCCCTGACTGGGCTTTGAGATATTCTCCCAAATCAAAGATCATTGCTGGTTTATTTCTCAACACAAAACCTACGTGCTCTGATCTTCCAAAACAAGGCACCTTCTGCACTGGGCTTACCTTCTGTTTTTTCTGTGGAAAAAAAATATCTCAACCAGGCAGAGTTCACATATTTTGTGTTTGTCCTGATGAGAATTGCCTGTGCTCCTGTAGCCTGCAGCTGAGGGTGTGTGCAGCAGTCCCCAGCGTGTGCACAGCTCCTGGAAGGCTGCCCGGGGGATGTGCACGTGCCCAGGCCCGCTGTGCTCAGGGGTTGCTGCGCTGGCTCTGCCGGCCGGGCCCTCGTGGTGCTGCCAGGGCAGGATGGCCACACGTGTTCCTGCTTGGGGACCTCCAGGCACTGGTGAGGAAAACTGCAGGAGCCAAATGGAGTACATTCATTTTAGGCTTATATATTTAGCTTTAGATTGGTTGATTTATTAGGCAAGTTTATTTGAGTGATTATGTGTATTACTACAACATTTATGACATAGTGCACTTTTTTGTTTGTTGTTTTTGGGGGGTTTTTACAACTACTGTTTGTTCTGCTAATCTGTAGAGTGTTTTATAATTTTCTTTTTCCATCAAAGCTGCTCTAGAGTAGTGTGAAAAAGCCTTATATATTTATTTTTTCCTACACTGATAAACACAAAAATGCAGATGTTGTGCATTCAGTTATAGCTGAGAGCCAATTGAAAAAACAAAGCTAAATCCCATCTTTAATAACATTTGTTACAGAAGTGCTGACCAGTCTGTAATGCTGTGAATCATAACTGTTCTGTTAGAGGTCAGATTAACAATGCAGAAGCTGAGAAACTTGCAACAGGTTGTGCTGATTTTTTTTTTTTTAATACACTACTGTTTTTCTTACTCCCCAGCTGGAAATCCTCAAAGGCCAGTGCTCCCAGTGAATATGGTCTGAGATGCCTGTCAGGCAGCTTTCAGCATGCCACTTGCCCTAAACACCTTTCTGTTAGGAAAAGGAGGCCTCTTGGGAGTGCCACCCCTGTGAGAAGACACTTGGGAATGCAGATGGAGCTTTCCTCCAGGCTGGATCTAGGTCACCAAAGACACAGGCTGGTGAATAAGACTAGCACAAAGCCTAAGACTAGTTGCTTCAGCTTAAATGTTTTCCCCAGTAACATGGAAATTTGAATTCATACAGACAGACCTGACCTAACTCATGCCAGGAGTTGAGTTCAGGGAAACTCCAGCCATAGCAAGACCTCTTCCTGTCAGAAAGGGCCTTAGAGGTTTTCCATAACAAGGTATGCCTGAAATCAAGACAAGTGAAGCCAGGAGGGCATTGCCAGAAGTGTCAGAAAGGATTCCTGAGCATCAGGACAGCTAAGACTGTTCAGGCCACTTCCTAAGTGAGCAGAAAGCATCTGCAGTTTACTCTGTCCCAGTGTGAGGGCAGAAACATTTTTGGATGCATCTTTTCTCCTGGCATCTTTTCTCTTCAGCATCTCTTAAAAGCAGGTTTTAAAAAGCTGTCAAAGTTTCAAAAACGTTTTCATGAATAGAAAGTTTAATCATTTTAAAGAGTAGAAAATTGTTTCATAACAATGTACATTTATAAAATTAATTATATAGCATCAAATTAGCAGTTGTAAGGAGGTAAGTGAATGGGGAAGTACTCATGAGTGTGCATGATTACAGGAGAACAGGGAACTCATGAGAAATTACAGGGAAAGTGTGAGGCCAATTAGTACAGCAAGGCTCATTTTCTTTTAGTGCTTATTTCACATGTGCATACACACACGCCTCTCCTGAGGCCATGTCATTACTTCCCAAATGGCACTGGCCTCTTTTTGCCTGTGGTATTGGCCAATGCTAATGATTGTCTTCTGTCACTGAATGCTTGCTTGCATTCTCCTCTTTCATTTTCCTGATCATCCTTTTCTCTGTTTTGGTGCCCACATTAGACTAATTGTACTTTTGATCTGCAACTGTTACACACACAGCTGCTCAGCATTGTCTGTGACTGAAACCTGAAAATCAGAAAAACAGCAATTAAAATTATACTCTCACAAAAGAGGGAGGAAAAAAAGAAAAGAAAAGAAGCAAGGGAAAAAGATGAAACCCAGGATGATTCAGTTTAATCAGGCTAAAGCAGATACTGTCCCACAGAATTTTGGTTGATTATGCCAGACAATTAAACAGATCCTTTGTTTTTTACTGGAGTTAACAACTGGGCTGTTGTAAACAAAGTAAGAGCTGTGAGGTTGGGGCAAAAGCCTGAGTAATGAGCTGGGACTGAGGACAGAGAGACAGGTTTGACTCCTCATCCAGATTTCAGTCAGGTCCTCCCATCCCTCAGTGTTCACCCACCTCTGCTGAGTTCCCCTCATGAGAGGGCTTTGTACAGACAGAGGGATCATGATGTACAGGGTTAAATTTCAAGCCTGATGTATGCATTTAACAAAGACTGAATACTGGGTTTTAAAGCAGTCTTTGCCAGGTCTGAGGTTACAAAAGCCTTTTAGGGATAACCTCATTAGCATAATTAAACATCTGTGTAATTCTTCTCCATCTGCAGCAAGCTGTGTTTTCATGTGGCAGTTCAGCCATTGTCACACAGAATCACAGAGTGTATAAAGTTGGGAAGCACCACTGGAGTCAGCTAGTCCAGCCCCCTTGCTCTGGAAGGGTTCCCTATAGCACTTGAGTCAGGTTTGAGTCCAGACAGCTTTTAAATATCTTCAAAGATGTACATGACAACTTACAGGAGCAAACAGCAGAATGGCTTGAAAATAAGAGAATTGAATTATTTAATGCCTGCAAACTCTGAATTTCAGATATAGGATTAAATGTGATTGGCAGCTGTTACAAAGCAGTGAAAAGCCATGTAAGCTTAGTAGTGCACAGCCTGTGACTGCTGCAGGAGTGCCTTGAAGAAATGGGGGGTAACAGCTGCACCACGACACCAGCTTGTGTCAAAGGTCATTCTTCTTTAAGAAACATGGGTTTGCCTTTTCGTCATTTAATAATATGGCCAGTATTATTTTCCAGAATTAGTTAATACCTTTGTGTAGGTTCATAACTTCATTTACTCAGGGGAAAGATGAGCAAGCTGACTTTCTCTTAGGAGACCATGTGGTCTGAGGCAGTTCAGCAGCAGGGCTTTTCTTTGGTTAATGGTATCTGAAATGGTACAACAAACAGAACTTTGTCCTGGCAGTTTGTGCAATGGCAAGGAATGATAAAAGTAGATAGGTTATATAGTACAGCTATGGTTGCTTATTATAGCAAGCAGTGTTACTTAAGGGAAATAAACATGTTTCTTTTCTCAGGAACCAATTTCCAAGAATACACAGAAAAAAAAAGCACATTTCACAAACTGGAGAATGCCTCTTTCTTACCTTGACCTTTGCACAAAAATAGCACTGCCAGAGCCTCCCTGGCTGCCTGATGCCATCCAATACTCCTGTGCCAGGGCTCATCCATGCAGTGCCTGGGTGGAACTGCTGAATGGGTGGCTCACAGAAGTTAGGAACTTTTTCAGACGCAGGAGTAGATTTAGTAGTGCCAGGGCTTGTATCATGTGGGACCTCCTGAAACAGATATGCTGTAATAATTTTTATTCCTTCCTACTGGGATGAATTCCAAGCCAGTAAAAGGCAAACTGAATTAATTCAACGAAGGCATATGCCACTGGAAACTGTTTACATTTCTTAGCAAAAATGGAGTTTCCTAGTCCGTTTTTTAAGCTTCCCCCATCCCCTGCCAAGTGCAGCTTATGGCGGGCACTGTTACAAGGATATGCTGTTGACACTACCAGGGCTTGACATTCTTGCTTTGGAAAAGAATGAAATGGTGACTATTTTTTTACTTCATACTATTTTGTTATATGGGAGAACAGGAAACCGTAGAGGCCCAGATCTGTCTTTGTGTGTGTGTGTGTGTTTTAATTTCATCTTTTTCCAATTTATCCTTTTCTTAGGCTGTTCTGCCATGACACTCAAGACAGACAGCAGCTCTCCAGCTGCACTGCTCTACCTCTGGCCCCAGCTGCCATTCTTGTACAATTTTTATTGGCACTGGTTTGTTTAAGCTCTCACAACACGATACTTAAACAGTGGAAAATACCTCAGACTTTTTCTTCAAAGCCAGCAGAGGAACTATGTCTTTTCTTCTGAAGCACATCAATCACTGCTTGGGCATTCCCAGCTGGAATTTTGGGGCCAGCCATCAGCATTAGGGAATGGCATTTGCTATTCTGGCACTCAGCATGCCGAGCTCTTTCTTGTCCTCACATCTGTGGCACAGGGAGTTGGCAGGGGCAGATGAGTGTGTTCTCCACACTAGACTGACTAAGAGGAGCATGGTGAGCACTGCAGAATT
This sequence comes from Prinia subflava, assembly GCF_021018805.1. Lineage (NCBI taxonomy): Eukaryota > Metazoa > Chordata > Aves > Passeriformes > Cisticolidae > Prinia > Prinia subflava. The sequence goes on along the minus strand of NC_086260.1, from coordinate 7,363,368 downwards.
TAATAGTTTGCATTGGGACTCCAGCCCATGCTGTGCTTACAATGGAATTGAATTTTCTTCCTATGCAAACAGAAACATATGGTTTTGTGTTGAAAGATGTGGAGGTGAAACTAAACAGAATACTGTAATTGGAGAGAACTGAAGGAACACCCTAATGGATATAAGGTGGTGGGACTATTTGGCTCTCCTCCAATATTTTATTACATCACAATGTTTTTTGCTTTGTCGCTTTTACTATTCTGATTAGTAACACCTCACAGGTTTACTTTTTTCATGCTCTTAAATGATTTAAAATTCACTGGTAATAACTGATGCCTCAAGACTTAGCGTTTCATAAGTTTGGCAAATACAGAGAATAAGCCTTTGCTCTAATTTGGGGGTTGCTCTTTTCCTTATTCTTTGCTAGTCAGGGAATTCAAGGATGTTCAATCAAAGTGCACGTTCACTTCCCCCAAACATCCTTCTGATTAGCATGTCATTTAGGCTGCTTGCTAAAGGGCATTACCTCTATCAGCCTAGTTCTCAAAACCAGGAAGATTTCTTGCTGGGCTTGCAGCAGCCTGCAGCCTTGCTCTGTTTTCAGCAGTCAGGCAAAAGCATTTACAATTAACCTTTACTTCCACGTTAGTTGAATTTTACTCCTGCCTACGGAGGAGTATAATCTAAATGCTATTAAAATAGAGTATGACTTCATATTATGTGACATCTGGTGACTTCCAATTATCTGTGTTTTGCCTGCCTATGGTGAAAAGGCAATTATGTTCTTCTGGTAGGATTTGCAGCAGTTTCGGAAGATATAATAATACAATACTGAATGAGGGCAAGGAAGCATGTTGGTAAGGAAAGACTCAAACAGGCTTAAAAGTAGAAGTCAAGTGTGCATGTTTCAATCCTTGAAATCTGAAACTGTTTGTAGTAATCCTTTCCCATTATATCCTGTTGACAGGTATTGATCAACCACTGCCTGTTTGTTAGGAAACATGTATAAGATATGGAATCTGCTTCTGCATTTTTCTTTTATCATTCTGTCTAAACCAATTTATTCATCAAGTCCACATGAATTTGCACAAATGAGATGTCTTTTGAAATACATTGGTGCAGTGTCTATGCTCATTGGCTCCAGTACTTGCAGAACTTCCAGATATTCATCTTATATATGATACAATAATTTTAGTGAGATGTCATACAAAAAGTGAAGCGGAGTTAACTCAGCCAGATCTCAGGGTATTGACGAACTTTAATTTTGTTCAAAAGCTGTGGCATAATGATTTCTTCTGTCAGTTACAACACATCCTATCCATTCATTCATCCACCCATCTTGACAATCCATATGCTAAAAAGTGCTTTCGTATGCAGTAACCCACCAGATTGTGACAATTCTGCAAATGATGTGACATGACACCCAACATGTTGAGGATTTTTTATTTTAAGATAGTTACCAAGAAATTTATTTCTAAAGGAAAGTATTACACGGAGCTTTGCAAACAGGGCTGTCCTGCACTGTTGAGAAACAGAGTACATTTATCTGCAAACACTGATGACAGAGCACAGCATTGGCTCAGTGGGGTACTCCACATCTGATAATAGGTGCTTGTGTGAAAGAGTCCTAAAAGTGTCTATGAGACCATAATTACAGGCAGTAGTAAAATCCTACCATATGTGGCAATAAACACCATACTTCTGTGCTCTCATGTCTCAGACTGAAGACAAATGGAGTCCCACCCTGCAGTTAGAGGATCTCTGCTCTGTTTACTCATAGCATGTAAAAGGGATAAGCTATTTGCATTGTTTACACGTTTTTCCATACAGTATTTCTTTTTTCCATCCAGTGATTGGTTTTGTTATGTGTTTAACACACAGCTGGCAAGAACAGCTCCAGCATGGCCACGAGACCTTCTCCTGGTAAAATGGAATGGATCATCCCACTCATTGTGGTCTCAGCACTGACCTTCGTGTGCCTCATTCTTCTCATCGCTGTGCTTGTCTACTGGAGGTGAGCCTGCTTCCTTATTGATGGAAACTGATTAGGATTTGAGACCCATTTCAGATACTGTTTTTTATGTGGTCCTGTGTTTTTTTTATTTTATTAGAAGTTACAGTGATAGATGCATTAGATAGTTCTCTGGGTGCTGGAACAGCTTTGTTGCTTAACTGTTGAGCTGTCTTAAATACTGATTTTTGTGTCATGAAAATGAGCTTGGTAGAGTTCTACCAATGATAGAGCCAGCTGTAATGGTGACAAATATTTTCTCAATTAGTCCCTCTGAAGTAGCTATAAAAAATTATCTTTTGGCTGTGAGGAAAGGTGGTTGTGGGAGAAAATCCCAGCTGGACTGGCCTTGGTTTCATGTGTGTCTTTGCCACAAACCTCCTGTGTAATCTTATGCAGTTCTTTCCTTCCTTTGACTGTACTTCAAGAAAGTGGGATAAGCTTCTTTCACATTGCACAGCAATGCTCTTTAGCATTGGTGAAGAGTTCAGAAGTGCAGCCTGCATGGTCTTGAAAGTAAAGATTGCCTCTTGCAGAGACACTGTCATTCACACCAGTGGACATTGGTTCAGTGCTGGAGACCAGGATTAGCATCAACAAACCCCTCTCCATTTGATTTAGAGTAAACTAAAACCTGCAGCACCTGCTTGTGTCAACATCAGAACCCAGAGGCACCTCATTTGTCTGGGAGTTAACATTAACCAGGGATAAGCCACATACAAAGTGTTTAGGAATTATTTCAAAATCTGATTAGATGGGATAGAGGAAAGTAGCTTTGATGAGAAATCCCAGCCCATTGATCATTATATATTTGCAGAATCCATTAAAAAAGTACCAAGCTATTTTTCAGTACACTCATTTTGCTGACAATTAGTTGGCCCCATTGTTGAGGCTGAGAACATTTGAAAGAATTAATAAGTAGATGGCAACAGTCTTGAGAAAAAAACTTCTATTAACATTTGTAAGTAATGAACATCATTGCAATAAGATGAATAAAATTGCAGTGGTATATGCACAAAAGCTGAAATAGGAAAAGTTCTAAAGATCCCATTGTGTTGTCCTGGTTTTCAATATATATTGTCTTTATTTGAAGTACTAAACTTGGTTTAGCACTTCACACCAGGCAAGTCCTGGAAGGATATGGTATATCTCAGAACACTGGGATGAAGGATTAGTAGTATTTATCTAGTGTTTATACAAAATGCTCCTCTAAGGAGGAAAGGTTTTGAAATACAATGCTAACAGCTATTATCTAGAAGAATGTTGGTACCTATCATTGTTTGCAAAACATTTCCATTTCTTTGCAATTTCACTAGTGGAGCGAGAGAAATAATTGTAAAATTTGTGTTTAATTTGCCAAAGAGTAACAATACCATCCCTGAAAAGATATTAAAGTTGGTGGAGATTAAAAATTAATATAGACATGGGAATTATGTCATGTAGCAAAGTTTTTTTATAAATATGAAGCTACAAATAAAGGAACAAACTTGAGAGGACTTATGTACTACCTTCAAATAATTGTGTCTAGTTCTGAGGATTTTAACAAATACAGAGAGTGTATTAAAAATGCACATGTGTTTTAGGACAAATCAACAAGCAACTAGAACACAAATCATCCCCAGTAACATTTCACATTGTGCAGACCATGTCACTGAAGCAGCAGCACAGCATTTCATTTGCAGTGTAATTGCCTTTCCTCGGGGAAAAAATAAAATGTTTATCTCTGTGAGTGTTTTAAAGTAAGGAAAAAAGAGATTCTGAAGTACTGCAGACTCTAATTCAGAAGTTTGAAAGGAGCAGTAATGTGGATTTTCAGGAAAAAATGCTTAACTTAAGATGTAATGGGCAACATATGGAATAATTTGCTGAATAACACCATCAAAGCAAATGGCATGAAAACGAGTTTGAGACAGATATTTCAGAAAAGGAAACACAGCAATGAAGTGCACAGCAGAGAAACACTTGTGATGGAAGGATAACCCTCAAGGGGACGGGCGTGCTGGACCAAGGGGTCTTTCCTTGCACAGCAGTACTTTGTTTTGGTGTTAGAAAAAACATTGTAAATCAAAACCCAGAAAACTGGAGGAAGCAGAGGAGACCTAGTTGCCCTTGGCAAAGCACTGTGAGGGTAAAACAAATTTTATTTCTGCTTTCGCATTTTTGAGTATTTGTGGAATTAGATGATTTGAGACTGGAGGTGACATAAGTGGAACAATGAAGCAGAGAGAAGCCTTCTGCTTGTTTGCATCTCATCAGTGCCCTATTATCCAGGGACCAAAATAAGGAGTTAGAGAAGTTGCTTGGGAAGGTTTGTCAGAGCATTAATTTTGTTTGGTCTCTTTGTGGCTCATTCCGCGATACAGCAAAGAAATAAGTTTTGTGAAGAAGACTTGTTGTGAGGAAGCTTCATTTTCTGTTCCCTTTATTTGAAAAGGAGACTATCATTGTTTGATGAAGATTTTCTCTTTCCATCTGTTGAGCTTCCATACTGTGTTTTAGAGACTCCTTGTAACTGAATATATTTGGAAATGATCTGTGCCATTTCTGAACAAGACTCGCTTATTTGCAGAGGTAATTTGCTGTTCTCAGTTCCTTTTTCATGTGGATCCTGGATGAATGGTGAAAGAATATGACTAATGTTGAAGAGAAAGGGTCACTTCCATCTTTTTTGTGTGGTGGCCATCTCAATAATGAAAAGGGATGGGAACTTGCAGGCAAGCAGAGCTCTGAATTACCTTTATACTAAAGTTTCCTGGATTCAGTACTTTAAATGGCACTGCTGCACAAAGAGGCTTGTGTGATTTTAAGTTGGTAGAGTGGAAGATAAACTAGGTCAGCATAATGAAGCTGCAAAAATTGTGCCGCCTTTTATCCCAGAAAAATGAGGAGAGCACAATCACAGGGTGACCACGAGCCGTGACATCTGCTGGGACCTGTTGGTAGTTGGGCTCCCTGGGCAGGAAGGACAATGATGCTGTAGTTTCACTTTGCTTCTGTGCATCTTTGATTTCTCTTGAGGAAAAGCTGGCCTGGCTGATCCTTGAGCTGTCATGGCCATGATGAAGGGGACTGTTGCTCCCAGGACCTCTAGTGCTTAAATTGATTTCTTTTAGCATCAAGTTGAGAGTTTGAGTCTTAGCAGACAGAAAAGGTGATGAGACCAGATCCTTGTTTGACTCACCATATGGATTCACCATTCACTTCTGCAGTGGCACAATGGTGCTTCTTTTTCTGCTTTCTTTCCTGAATTTCATACTGGTTCCTGAAATTCTGTGCTGTGGGGACAACAACTGAGTATTTCTGAAAACTGTACCCTGGGATTTTAGGACCTTCACTGGAGCACTGCTAGCTTGTCTAGAGCCCATTAAAACGTGGGCGTCGTGAGGTGCTGTTTCCCAAACACATTATTTTTGCATTTCTGGGCATTTGTTTTGCATCTGTGATTTTATACCCAGACTCAGTATCATGAGATCCATCTGCAGATCTTCAAGGTCAGTGTGAAATCTGACTTGGATTGTCTGCAGTCTTTGCCACTGTTACTCTCACAGCCTTTGCTACGAGCTCTGAGAACTGCAGGGTGTGTTTGGTAGTGACCTCCAGACTATTTAGGGATTGAGTGTGACTTCAGATTTTTTGCAGCAAGATGAGTTCCTATAGTATGCTGAGCTGTAGTATGGCTTGTAACATGTCTTTTGTAGAACTTGCACTATATTCTGTAGCAAATTGAACTAGTCCAACTATTGACACTCAGGGGTAAACCTAGGGTCAGTGTCACTTTTATCTTCACACGGGTGCAGAAGGGTGACTAGAGTCAGGAAATCAACTGAAATATTTCATACACAGTAAGTTCTGTCATTTGAGGGGAAAATAAGGTATTCTAGGAGAGTGTGCTAACCTTCCACTGTTGGTTTTTCATTCTGATTTTTAATCTAAACACTACAGTCCTATAGACTGGTTTCAAAGGGAAAAATAAGCAGAGAATATTAAGAAGCAATTAAGATTTTAGAGTTTAGCCAACAGCAACTTTTAAATGGGAACTAAATTATAGCCATTTCTCATTTTCAGCTAAGAGGAAGAAATTCATTCACGACTATAGCTGGAGAGTTTTCTTTTTCTTTCTTTTGAACCATAATTCACCTTGAATTATTGCCACCATCAACATCGTGATCCCAAAGACAAAGTGGGAATATTGTACTGCATTTCTTATTAAATCAAGCTGTTTATACAGTGCTAATATGTTTACTTTCGGGGGGATTTTTGGAACAACGCAGCTGCTGCCTTTCAAAGAGCAAGCAAGCTTGCGCTGCTTGTTTTATAGCTGTGTGTGTATATGAGAGCTTGGGAAAAAGATGTCTTTAATTTTCCTTAGGCAAAACCCTATAGAATTTAGTAGAGAGAGTTTTCTAAGCATCCTGTCAAATTGAACAGAATCATTGGACAAGTCCTGTGACAGAGCCTTGTACTTCTCTGGCAGTGCCTTCCTGTGCAGGAGAAATTGCACTGAGCACCAGGAGATGTGTTCTTTTTTCTGACTCAGTCATTGATTTCTGTGGGACCTCAGGCCAGGTCACTTACAGGTTGAGAGTATTGTTGTTGAACTCAGTGGCAAAGATCTCACCGGGAGCAAGCTCAGGTGTTCAATATTTCAGCATCTGAGTCCTGACACTGATGAAATAGCACTGAAGAAGGTTGGTTAGCTGTATTTGTATATCAACTTGTAAAATAGCAACAAAAGCTGAAACATAAAGAACCCTCACATTTACCATGTCTAATAACCGTGCCTCAGAAAACCACTTTTTGGTGTTAAATTCTAGGGAGCTTGCACAGCTGCTTAGCTAAGAAAGGGTTAAAACTTAATTGGGAGAAAAAAACCCCACAATTTCTGTCTGTACCAGGTTGTAAAAAGTGCTAAAATTGTTATCTGAACCTATTTCTAGCTTTTATTTTTTGAGTACACAATGTGTTGTTCATCTACTGTACTGATTGGAAAAGGAACATTGCAAATTTACAGACCATTGTAAAATTGTTTGCTTACAATGATAAAAGCTTCTTTGAGCTTACTCTAAAATGTTTGTGATTCTTCTCATTTTCTCACCCATGGAGGATGTTGAGTGGTAACACTTTCTGAGACCCTGGGTGTTAATTTTAAGAATGCCTGAGATGCAGTTGCACGAGTATTTATTTCAGCAGCAGCAGTTCAGGCAGGGTCCTCTGTTCCTGCCCTTGTTCTGCCCTCTGATCCCATTGCAAATGTTTGTACAACCATGTGAGGAGATGGATTGTGAAATAATCCATGTTTAAAAAAAAAAAAAAAAACTTTAAAAAAAATGAGAGTAGTTTTCATGTCCTGATTTAAACTAGATTAGCTCTGGTTCATGCAGTAACAGGACAGAGCTGTACCAGCATAACTGCAGGAGCAGCACGGGACAGGAATGAGAAGGATGGATGGGGATGCTTACTCCAACATTGTCCTCAGCGATGCCTGAGGACCACATCCAGCTGCTTGTGCTCATCTTGGGGATGGCAGTGCCCCAGAGCTTGTGTCACCACAGGCACTGAGGAGAATTGACAAAGGCAAGAGACTTCCCTTCTCCCTGGAGACAGCCACCTCCCCAGGGAGACGAGGGAAAACGTGGAGGTGAGTGGCATACCTGCAACTTCTCGCAGTTTCCATCTCCTTTTTTAGTGCCCAGCTGTGTCTTGCTCCTACTGAACAAGGCATGCCTTTATTTTCCTCTGGGAATGGCCACATTTAGTCACGTATGATGAGAGATGGGGACAGGGCAGATCACTGCCTGGTAAATGAGATCCAGCCTAGCCTGATTTGGAGTCCTCTGGTCTCCTGCTCTCAATCCAGGCAATGCAGGAAAAGCACTTGAGCTCGTATTGCAGAAGATCTAGGTTGTGTGTGATTTTGCCAGTGCCAGAGGGAAAGGTACTGAATCTTGGGCCCTTCTGTGTTCAGTATCTCAAAATGTTGCTCGTTTTCATGCAAAGGGAGCAGGCTGTGATCACCTCCCTCTTATCCCACTCTGGGACCCGACCTCATCCTCTCTGCTGACGTCAGGCCCTCGCTTTCAAGCCGGATCCTCAGGGCAGCCTCTGGTTGCTTCTTCTGACTGTTGGTACCATACTTTAGGCGCTCATCATTGTTCCTTTATGAGGAAAATCAATATGAAAATTTCTCTGGCAGCATCTCTGGTCTTTCACCCAGCAGGACACAGCCTGGGGCGAGGGGCAGAGCCCAAGAACAAGCTGGAGTTCGGTGCAGCTACGGCGCTTCACGGTGTTGGCTCGGGGGGTTCAGTCGCCTCCTCCTGCAGGGGAGCTGAGCCCAGCTCACCCCGAGGCTGGTGGGACACGGGGCTGGCTCCGTGTGGGAAGGGCTGAGGCACAGGAGCCCAGGACCTGGCCCTGCACCCATCCCTCCCCAGCTTCTTGTTCACAGCCATTTCCCCATGGCTGCTTTAGGGCCTTTGGGAAGCCAGGGGCTTGTCGGTTGTTACAGTGACAGAGCCCTGCTGCTGAATTGGCCCCCAGATGCCCATTTGGGCTTTTGAACACACTAACTCAGGCTCATTACACAAAAGATGAGAGAGAGACAGATCTGCAGATGGAAAGTTGCTTTTTAAGCATGTTGGATGATCTGTTAAGAGCTTGGCTGTGGAAAGGGCCATGGTCTCTCATTATATGCCTGTTACTTTTACTCTTTTTTAATTACAGTAGGTTTAATTTTTTTCACGAAACAGAATATTATACAAGATCCCATTTCCTTTCTGGTGAGGCCAATAGTGACCTACTGCTTTACAAACCAACATATTTTGAGAATCTACTTGTTTCCTAAGAAAGGAAATAGGTATTTGCTAAGCCTAAATGCAGATCAGTGGTGATTTCCAGAACTATGAGGATATTGGCAAAGCTCAGAAGATACTACTTTTAATTCTAATTATAGAGCATCAGGACCAAAATCAATAAGCACATTCCAGCCCAGCAATGTCCCATTTCAGGGAAATAGGACTGTCTAGATTTCGCTTCAGGTTTAGACCTGAGCCATCCCATTGGTGTTAACAGAGTGATTCCTGAATAACCTCTACCAGCTATAACAGACTTTACCATTGTAAATTTGAGTCCACATGACTGAGGAACCTCTATCATCTTAAATGGGTTCTCAGGAGTAATGTAATTACAGTATCAAATTTCTTCTTGCCAGATATTTGGAGCCAACTTCTTCCTGTGGCCCACATGGCCAGTCTTCATCTGAATTTCATGAATCAGTGTTCTCCTCTCAGCTTTGTCCCGTAAATAAAAAGCAAATACAGTTTTATAGCAGGCTGATGTATCTCCAGGTGTAAATAAGAGAGGACTCTGGGGTTTTTTATGTGGTTCACCTTTTCTGCAAGGAAGATTGTTGCATGAGGTGGGGCAGGCAGAGCAGTTAGCAGACAGGGGAAGCACGAGTACATGAAAGGGGTCTGCAAAGAATCTGTGATCTTCTGCCCTCAATGTGCTGTGGATGTGAGGGGCCCTTGGCTTAAATTACAGCAAGAGGGAAATTTTGACTAGGCATTAGAAACAACTCCATGATAGGAAAGACAATAAAGTGGTGGTCTATAGAATTGCCATCATTTCTAGGTTTCAGACAAGGTTAAGCAGCTCCAGTGAGGAGCACCACAGGAGCCTGATCCCTCACAGGAGCTTCCAGGCCTGTTCTCCAGGTCTGCAGTGCCAGCTTTAAAGCACACATGGAAGCTTGAGAAAGGAGGAGGGATGGTACAGTGTGATAAATTGCCCTGTAAATCACAGGCTAGAAGCCTGCCTGTCACTCTGAAACTCTAGCATGTGGGTCAGTTGCATGAACATCTTTCTGCAGGCACTTTTATGGATGTGGCCACTGAACTCAGTGGGAGCCTGGATGTGCATCACCTTTATTTTGAAAGATAATGTCAAGCATGCAATCATGAGTCACACAACAGCACAATATGTGCTTCGGGTGTGGAAAACTAGAATTCAAAATATCATCTTGGTGACCTTGAAAACTCCCAAACACAAAAAGCATAATTTTTATTTTTAATTTCCTATATGATGTATCCCATAAGAGCTGAGACATTCATGCTGTACTTTGCCCACAGGCCATCCTAAGGGGGTGACACTTATGCAAAAGGCTTGGCAGCAAGTTGGAAAACTGCTGTTGACACCTCTCCTCTGTTCTTTGTTTAGAGGTGTAGCAGAATTTCCCCAGCATTTCCAAAAATACCTTCTTCTGCAGAGAGAGCAAAGGAGAACGGGCAAGGGCAGCTGAGGTCAGGCAAGGAGGGATCTTCACAGCTGCAGTCGATCTTACTGTTTTGTCTCTGTGGAACTAATTAAATGGATTAATTGCAGACATATTTTTTTCTCTGGAAATGCTTTCCCCAGTACTGTTGTAATGGTGAGGTCTGGGAAAAAAAGAGCAAGACTTTATCTGTGCAGTTACTGGCTTAATAATTTGCAACAAATGTTTTTTAAATATCCAGATATTCTTATTAATCTCTATTCAGAAGAGGTTTTTGAGTGCTCAGAAATAATATTCCATGAGGAGTGTGGGTTTTCTCATAACTACAGTGGTGGAGGATGCCAGGTACCACTGACAACTCTAACTCATCTGCTGAGTCTGTTGTAAGTTAATGTAGAGGAAACTCTTATACAGCTTTAAAATTTTTGAGCTCTGACTTTTAAAGCTGTGAGATATTTTAAAAGAGAAACAAATTTCACAAAGTTTTTGTGAAATTATATCACTTTGTGAAAAGAAGACTCTATTAAATAATTGATGAACTATTTTTCTATTTTCCTTCCCAGCTCAAAGAAACAATTTGCATGCTCATTGTCAATTGATCTGTTGCTAGTTAATTTCTTTTCTATAATATTCTTAGTATGTAAGAGTATGAGTTAAAGTGTATATAGGTATCTCTGGAGTAGATCCACTCTCATAAACTAGTAGGTTCAGAGCTAGAGCAATGTCTCAGACATACTGTGAATGAAATATCCTATAATACAGCTAGATTGTATTATGTACCCTGAGGGAACAGTTTCTGCTGTGAAACTGTGAATTAACCACAGCAACCAGATAAATTATATTTTTTCTCTCTCCTTGTAACCGTAAAATATAGCTATTGAAAGGCCCTATCCTTTCCTAAGTCCCATGGCAGCATTTGGACTAACATTAGCACCAGCTATTTCACAGCAGGATGTAGTCTGAGTGTAAAATTATAGGGTAAGAATATTAAATCAATTCAGCAACCTTAGCTGCTTGGATAAATACCGGGAATCAGCAAACTAGTAAAACAATAACAAGCAGGGGTGAACTTCATTTTACTGTTCTTAAAACCTGTGCAGTTTGGGGAAAAACAAGGCCTTGGAATGCACAACACGTTGTGCTGCTGTTACAAATGTTGCAAGAACATGAATTCATTCAGTTTATTGTAGAATGCTGAGTTGGTTGATTTAAAAGAAAACAGTTCCTCTATTGCTATAAACAGCATGTGTTTTACTCTATTGACTTACAGGTTAAAATCCATTTGAGTTCCAACTTTTGATCTGAAACAGGCGTAGGCGGCGTGCCTGGGTCTTGATTGGTGGGTTGTTTCATGTTTTGGAAACCCTGTCTTTTCCAAGAAAGAACAAAACCTTTTTGAAATGTCCTACAAATTGACATTTATAAAGTAGTAGAAAGAAGCCAAATATGAATTATAAAAATATTGTTATTGTTAAAAAAATAAACAAAATCAGAACAGTTCTTATTAACGACGAATGTTCTTTTCCCTGAAGGTTCAAAATTGTTTTATGTTTCTGATCAAATTATCAGTTAAATGGATGGATTTCTGCACAGTGATTCACCCTCCACAGCCGTTTTTGAACCACCATCAGAAAGTTTCCAGTGTATGCTGGTAAAATCCCTCACATTTTGTAGGAACCACATCATCATTCAAAATGATGATCATCTACTCTCCAAAGTCTTAAAACTTTCCTAAATTTCAGTGTTCATCAGTAACAGGGACTAGTAGTGCAGACATAACGTGAAAGCTGCGAAGAGGCAGTCCACACACCTGCTTTATTATTTCAGGGGTTTTTTTTTGGGTTTTGGTTTGATTTTTAATAAAAGCTTGGGACAGAAATGTACCAAAATGGTAAGTCTCTGCCCATTCATACAGCTCCTTATTTTTGAAGTATTCAGTGTGCTGTTTCAGTCAGGGAGTAAATGGGTTTGCTTTGCAGAGTCAGAGGAGCAAACTGCAAATGCTGGTTTAGACAGTTAAGGCTGAACCTAGACTTTATCCACAGAACCAACATGTAGACAACAGCAGAAGATTCTCCTGGCATAGATATTATTGCAGGCTTCATACTCATATGAATTAAGTGGTTTTCAGCACTTTCCTCACTTTTAGGTAGAGACAAGCTTTTTAACTTAAAAGGGCTTTTCCTGCAGCCTGTTTATTTTTCAACAAGCTTTTCTGTAGGTCTCACATGACAGAGGTTGGAGTCATGTTTTCTGCTAATACCTTGTCTCCCTACAACTGTACAATTGTCCTGTGTCCTTGTTCTAATGTTGGGGACCTGGAGGGGAAGAGAGAGAAATTATGAACAGCTTATCAAGCACCAAGGACATTTACTTGGTTTATATCTGCCACAGTTATTTTGAACCTGTTTATGGTATGGAGAGGTTTATAAACTCTATATTTATTAGCAGTAATTCCTTATTAGAAAAAAATTTAATAATTAAAGCACACCATTTGCATGCACAAATCACCATAGTTTGACTTGGGTGCTATTTAATACTGAATCCATATAGGCAAAGCAATTGTATCTCTGTGAAGATCAATCCTAAAGAATAAAAGAGATGAAAGGAATTTTTAAATAATTTGAGCAAAGAAAAGATTGCCTTCTTTTTCCTGAAACCGTGGAAATAAAGTTTCTGCTTTCTAAAGGAAAATATAGTAATTAGGAAATTTGCAAATGGAAATTAGCCTGTGTTGGTCTTTATTTATATCATTAAATGCAGCCTTTAATTAGCATATATATTATTCATGTTTCAATATAATCCATTTTATAAGTCCAAGTTCAAATCTAAAAATCAAAATGGGCTTGATGCACCCTATTGTTCACATGCAAAGCAGTTAACATAGATGTAAAGATATGAGGTGAATTGAAACATCCATATTTCATAAGGATGCAGTCTACGTTTTCTGAAATTATGGCTTGAACTCTTATTTTTAACTTTTTCTCATTTGCATACATATTACTCCCTGTTTAAATGATGTGTTAATTCTATTCATTAGACTTCAGTGGATGCTTCTGACTCTCCTGATAATCAAGCACAGGTCCCTGGAAAGCAAATTATGGACTTTCATGTTGCAAACCCCATTGTAAACGTGACATTTATCGCTGCAAAGCCAAGTCCTGTGGAGCACTTGGCTGCAGTCAGGAGGGCAGAAGCCTTTTTCTTCTGCTCATGGTAATGATTGTCATCTGTGGATAAGGAGCTGGCACCAGGTCCCCAATGGCTCTTCAGAAATGGTTGGGCACTTGACAACTGCTCCACAGTCTTGATGGTAAAAATGCCAGTTCAGTTCTTTGAGGAAATAATTTGACTCACACAAACAGCTTCAAGAAAATGGGTGGTGTGGAATTTTCTATTAGATATATTCCATTCCATATCATGTGAGGGTGGAGACCAGGATGGGGGGACCTGACCTAGATGGGCTCTGTACTGTCTGAAGTGTATTTGGCTGTCAGAGCCAGAGCCTGCAGCTTTGGCTTTGCTGTGCTTCCAAAATATGCTTGTACTTCAAAATCTGGAGGAAAAGAGCCCTGATGCAAAGCTCAAGGTGACAGCAGTACAACAGGAGTCCTTTCTCCATTCTGTGGATTACTGAGCCATACCCTGTTGTGAATGTGGGAAGAATCTTTGGGAAGAAAAGGGGCAGTGAAATGTCCAGTACTGGAGTTAGGTGTCTGCTGTTGCATATTGATTTGCCAAGGCTGTGTCAATTCATCTCTTTAATTTTAGGTATAAAAGCATTGTTATCCCAGCGGCAAAGCCAAGGTGATAATTTTGGAAGGTTTTATGCTGATGGGGTGAGCCCTTAGTGGCGCCGCACAAGGATTTGCCGTGTGTGCTCTGATTAATAAAAAAATTGGTGGGAAGAAGAAAGATTTATATTGGCATCTCTGTGAGGAAATCCTTGACATCTTTAAAAGCCCATAACTATAGTTTCCATCTGGTGTTTTGCAGAGCTTGGACCTTTTCAAAGGCAGTGCTTATGTGCTGCAGGGAATTAGTTGAGGTCTTTGTGATAGCAGAAGGTGAGAGTTCAACATGTGGTTTTGTTAGCCACAGAGCTACAGAGAACAAGTTCCCTGTTGTATAGCTTAAAGGTACAGGTGGAGACTACTCGAAAGAGACCTGTTGTCCCTGCAGCTTAGTTTTATTCAAAGTGCAGAGAATAAGAGGGCAGAAGAGATCACTGCATTTGATACAGATTCTCAGCAGCTGCTTCATCTCCCCGTGTCTGGCTGTAATCTCACTCTCAGGATCTTTCTGCCTGAGAAGCAGCTGGGCACCACTGAGCACTGGAGAAATGATCCCCTTTCACCAGCCTTTGGGATAACCCAAGCTGGCTCATGGGGCAATGGAAAATCTGTGTGTTGGTGAGTTGCAGTGCTGTCTGTAGGGTCTGAGCTTGCACTTGGATCCTCTCTTTCCTTGCTGGTGCTTCCTTGTGCTGAAACTGTGTAAGGGAATCCCTGAGCTTTACACCAGCATTTTTAGAAACACTAAAACTCATCTGCAGCCCCCTCCTCCTTCACTCCCTGGACAGGGATTGTTGAGTCCAGTGGGGCTTCTGCACTGCAAAGCTGGGACAGGCTGTGCTAATTTCCTGTGTGATGAGCACAGGAGAGCATTCTGAGGAAAAGGGACTTCAGCCTTAGCCTTCGGTTTAAGGTTATCCCCACTTCTCAATTTCCTGGTTTGAATTTTGTTTGTCTTTTATAAACCTGTAAAGTAGGCAGCTCACCTCTTTGGGAAATGAGGCAGAGGATAAGCATTCCCCTTCCATCCTCTTTCTAGAATTTTTCCCTTGTGCCAAATACAGCAACTTCCCATACCAGAGAGGGATGTATTGGTAACTTCACTCCTTATTTTGTTCTGGTGTGACTGGATTAACATTAATATTTTACTGTATTTTACTAAGATTTCTGCAAAGAAAGTTAAATACATATGGGTTGAATGCTTTCTGTTGCAACTCATGTTCTGTCTTGACCTTCTTGGCTTCACATATTTTCCCCTTTTAAAGTTACTAGCTCTATCTGAGATCTTAACATCAACAGTCCCATTTATTTTGGGAAATAAATATTAATGAGATGGCTGCTGATAGCATTGTCTGGATAAAAACAAATGCTTTTATAATAAATGGAATTTAATATTAATTGAATGGTTTGGAGTTAAAGCAGGATATAAAGTGACAAGCTCGTGGCACAGCAAAATGCCCTTTGCAGGAATCCAATTAGTAGAGAGAGCAGCAAATTCTGTGCAAACTTGCTATAATCACACAGGGGCAATACAAGAGTGGAGCATAATTTGGAGCCTGGGACCTGTCCCCTTGCATGTCTCATAATTTCCATGAGCCAACATTTAGTTACTATGTGGTGCCAAGTTCACATTATTCTGCTTTTTCCTGACAAAGCTGCATCCCATTGCTCCAGCCCTCCCTCTCCAGAGGGAGACAGTATGTTTTGCAATAAAGGACACATCAATTAATGCATTGTCCTGCTACACGTCTGTCAGAGAAAAGTGACTCCTATGTCAGCCTGTTGCAATTCCTTTGTACTGAACATCTTCTGCTGATGTTACAGGCTTTTGCCTGATCCCTTTAAGCTGTTACCTTTGCCATTTCCTCAATGAGGATGATCAAGAGTTGTCCCCTTTCCAAATTTCAATCTTTGTTCATGATTTAGAAAAATAGAAGGTTTGCTGAGATGTGTTGTAGATAAATGGCTGAGTCCTGCCTCAAGAAACCAAGTGCAGTTGTCAGATGTATCTTGTGTTATAAAGAGTGATGTATTCATTGAGTTTGAATTGTTCAAAAATAATTTCTCTAAATATTATGTATTGTTTTCATCTGGCAGATGGAG
This sequence comes from Prinia subflava, assembly GCF_021018805.1. Lineage (NCBI taxonomy): Eukaryota > Metazoa > Chordata > Aves > Passeriformes > Cisticolidae > Prinia > Prinia subflava. The sequence goes on along the minus strand of NC_086260.1, from coordinate 7,347,209 downwards.
TTGCAGAAGCTGCTATAGCAAGAGTTTGTTTGTGGCATTTCAGACAACCTGGGTATTGTGTGAAATTGCCTTAGCAAGCCTCTAAAAGGAGGGTGCAGAATGTAAAGTGAGGGTGTAGGAGTGATAGCCAGGGCAGTGCTTCCAGGCTGATAGAGAAGTGTGTGGAGAAAAAAAAACAACAAGGAGCAAGTCAATTTATCCATTCTGTCAAAATGGCTACGATCAGCCAGGAGGCAAATGAATAAACGGATCAACAAGTATTTCACACTTGTGTGTTCTCGACAGGAAATCACAGATCTGAAACCAAATGTCTGGGACAAAACTACCAGAAATAGTGGCAAAATACTCTGCTGTTTAGTCTGCGTTTTCAACATTTTTAGCTCACAAAAGTCCTTGAATTAAAGCACTAGAATAACGCAGAAACTTGTTACTACATTTCCCAGATATGAGCAGAGATGAAAATATTTGGGGTAGGATTAACAGCAGGACCTCAGTCCCCACTGGAATCTCCCTTTGCTGCACACCTGGCTGTGTCTGGCTGGCCATGGTGATGGCTCCTGTCTTTTCTTCTCCCAAGCTCACAGTCTGATGGCAGCCAAAGCACCACCAAAGATCACAGCAGAACGTGGAAATGAAATGCATGAACACAGCAGGAGGAAAATGGATGTGGATTGCTAGAGGTGCCAGGGCTGAACAGCTCACCTGGGAGCAGACATCTACTACATTCCTCCAGGACACTGCCAGAGCACTCACAGCCCTTCAGGAGCTTCAAGAAAAGGAAATGCAGAGCCAAGAGCTTGTGTTTAATTACGTCTGCTTCTGAGCAAGTGCCTCATGAATCTAGGCACATTTGTTCATATGTTAAGAAACACATTTCCCCTAAGATGTGAACTTCAGCTCTTGTGGACTGTTTTTTCTCCTTTTCCCCAGTTCCACATTTAACAACACTGAAAGGTTATCAAGAACTTAATAAATAGATTTAAGCTTTAGAAGTAGTGCTAATAAAGAGAACAGTCCATAAATAGAAAATATTACATTGTATCTGGTGTTAAGAGCTCTAATAATTAACACAGGTTGACTGAATTTCTCCTGTTTTGCTTATCTGCAATGAACTTTTGTCTTGAATCATAATGTTCTGCTGCTGTGATGAGCAGCTGTTTCTACACAGTGACCAAAACAACAGGAGAATAACAGGAGTTTTAGTTGCCTGAGTGTGTGCTTAGTGCAAAAGAGTTTGTCATAAGGATGAAACCAGTTTCTGGTTTTCTGTTTCTAATTTTTAAAATAATTTCAACTGATTTTTTAAATGGAAAATCTCTTCTACGTCTGTTACTTTATGATTTTTCAATTCTTGGTTCTTCTGTGTAATTAGAAGCCTGCTAATAGACATTGTGGTAACTTTTCTGATATGCCTCATATTTTGAATCTTTTTATCTGTAATAAACGTGTATGTCCTTGGTACTAAAATTCAAGAAGCTTTGAATGAGTTATAGAAATTTCCAAGGTGTCCTTTTCTAAATAAATATTTAGAAAAGGGAACTCTTCCTCTCTTTATTTCATGCACTGTCAGGATCATGCTTGCAGTCCCCTCTGCCTCATGGTGTAGTGGATTCTACTTTGTTACTTGCTTATAATATTTCTAGAATTTTTCTTATGGCTTCTTTAGTCTGTGGAAATGGTAGTTTAAAGCATCCATTGTTTTTGTTTCCTGTGCATCTTTATTATCCCTAAGTACCCTTGTACTCATTTGAAAGCAAACCAGTGAGATCTTCCAAGTCAGAACTACAGTTTCATAGGAAAATTAAATTAACGGCAGAAAGCACTGGTTTAAACTGACAGTCAGACACAACCTGACACCCTGTGTCAGGGTGGTGGTGGCAGTCTGGTTAAATGGTGGCTGCAGTCCTGTTGCAGTGACAGATGTGGTTCTGTTGAAGTGGTGATCCTGTAGAAGGGTCTGGTCTTCCTCTGAAGGTCCAGGGTGGTTATGTGGCTCTTGTCCTCTGGGAGTCCTGCTCATGCTGTTCCAAATCTCAGATTATATCCAGGTGGGAATGCTTGGTTCCTCCCCCTGGGCAGAGCACTCACAATGGGATTTCTGAGCCATTCAGGAAGGTCTCGATGGTCCATTAACAGAAGATATCCCTTGGAGGGAGTTACCAGGGATGAGCCATGGAAGAGATAAAGAACACTGCCCCAGCTGGTTTTAACAGCCTGTGGAGATGGTGATAGAATACATACTTTTGGTTACATCTTACACTGTAACCTAAGACAAAGCTTAATGCTGCTGTCTGATTTTTGGGGATTAATAAGATTTTTCTTGTAGTTTAATTGTCTTGGGATTTGTTTATGTTGTTGTTGTTGATGCTATTTATTTTAGAAACATTCTCAGAGAAAATACAGCAGTTTAAGGCAGATGCTACTGGAAGGGTCCTGCTGATGTGGGCGGTTTTCATTGTGGTACATTAATTGATGTGGGTCTGCAGTGGCTGACAAGGGAGCCCAGTGGGGATGTTGACACCACACTGGCTGCCTGATTTAACCAGGAACCACTTCAGCAAATGCTGCTGTGCAGCACAGCTCTGTTAGTGAGAGCTGTGCCCAAGGTAGGAAGCCCAGCAGACCCGAGTGCTGGAGCAGTCCAGGCTCTCAGTACCAGTGTGTCTCCCTGGCATCAGAGACATCCCTGGGTCTCACTCAGGTGTCTCTGCAGAGTGAGGTAGGGATGTGTTCCTCATTCTGCAGCACAATGCACAGCCTGGCAACTCTCAGTGGGCTGGTTCCGTGGTTGGCAGTGTATTGCCTCGATATTTGTGTTTCCTTGTCACATTTGTTAACCTTTGAATGCAAGAAACTCATTAAAGCAATTCCTCAGATGCACACTCCAGGCTTCCCCAGAGCTCTTGACTCAGGCCCTGATTAGCATCAGCGACTGCAAGAAGCAAATCTCCAAATGGGTTGATTGATAGCGAGATTAATGATCCTCAAGATTTCTGTCCAGGTTTATTATTGGGAAGCTTACAAATCTTTGCTTTCAGCGAGATGGGTGGGGAGGAAGGACCAGCTGGCTGCCACCCAGTCTGTCTGTATTAGCACGATGAGGTGATGGACGTAGCCCTGTTAAAGCACCAGCACTAAGCAGTGTTCATTTTCAGTGTTCCTATTATCTACCAGGTACTAAATAATTTGCTCTTCTTCTCTTGGTGCCAGCTGCTCTTTTCTTTTCCTTTGTGCTGTGCTTCCAAAGGTGTAATGCCATTTCTAATTGTGTTTTAAACAGAGTTAACAGAGAGACCTTGAAAATTTTTAAGTAGCTATTTCTTGCTGAAGTGGCCAGTGAAAAAAAGCCCACCCTCCAAATACTCAGTGATTAAGAGAGAAAGAAAATAATCACTCTTTTAATATTTATCTTGGCCCCAGGTAAGCTAAACATGAATTATGTCCAGCAGTGTTGGGAATTCTTCCTAGTTCTCCCATGCAGCTTTAGTCCAGGTGCACATGGACACATGTGTTGGAAAGATGAAGCTTCCCACTGAGTATTTCATTATATTTAACAAACTGGCATTTCTGCCTAAAGATGGGCAGGGACATCAAAACTGAGGAACAGGCTGTGCTTAAATTTTTACGAGACTTTTGTGTTAGATTCCAGGCTAAGCCTTGGGATACCTAAAATATCTGTCAGTTGAATATCCTGATGTCCCCTTTGGAGGAAGAAAGGAATATTTTTTGTAAAGGCAATAGCAGAGCTCTTTTGTTTTGAGAGTAATTAGGTGGGAGTAATTAGGGACATTTATGTGAATATTCAAAAGAGAGACTGCTGTCTTTATTTCTGTTGTCCTCTCCTAGGCTGGATCATCTCTTTTTTGGTTTTCTTGTAACACTGTGTCCAATCCAGAGGAATTACACTTTGCATTTAAAATTGCCTGCATTTTAACATCCCACTGTGTGACCCTGTTTTAATTCCTTTTTTTTCCAAAGATTCATCATCCCAAAAGGAATTCATGTCCTGAAATGATAATATCAAGTATACCAAATTTTGAGATCTTGGAAGTGCTAAAAGCTCCTCTCTAGTAAGAGGCAATCTTCATTGATTGCTGTGGCTCTTGTGATTATGGAACAGCTCTTCACTTGCTTAAATACAGCATTCTTTTGTGAGAAAGTTTTAGGTCTCCTTTTTAATATTACATTATGTTTTGGGCATTGGAAGCACATATTTTATAGGAAGTGCCTGAGGTATTATTTGATTGGAAAAGTCATGTCTTTGTTTTCCTCTCTAATTTTCTAGCCTTTGTTATGAATGGTGCATTATATAAATAGTTGGCTTAGGGAGAAGAAAATGAATACAGTCAGGCTTTCCTTTGGTTTTTAAAGCTGTGCCTAATTTTAAACCATTTTAAGATACCACCTAGAGATATATCTACCCTATTTTTGCCTGAAGACATTAAAGTTCTGAGTGGTAATACACACAACCAAGGAGCTTGTTCTCTTGCACTAGAAAATACTGATGAGTAAACCCCTTCAGTCATCTGTAAAATTGCTGAGTGTATCCAAGGCAGCTGCTGTGAGCATTGATTAAAGCAGGAGCGGAAGGTTTGGTGCCTCTGGCCCTGTCAGAGGTCACCAGGAGAGTAATTAGCTACCAAGTGTCACAGGGCCAAGTGTCATCACAAATAAGGTTTCACCATTGCCTTTGCTGTTCTCCAGGGACACACCAGGATGATGGGACAGGGAAGCATGGCGAAGGTTTGTGCTGAGTTAAACTAAGACTTATCCACTCGATTTGCAATTAAAGAGCTTCCTGAGTGCATTTCTGCACTGGCCACCTGGGTGCTCTCTGCTTGTGCAGCTGATGAAGGGGGAGGACATGAAGGCAGCCCATTGGGGGATGTTGTCATTTCTTAACTGTTTAATTATTTGAATACCCTTCTAAAAATCGTGATGTCTCACATAAAGCCTGACTTCAGTACTGTGTGTGTTATAAATGGTTGTCTGGGCCCCGGTGCAGGAGAGGATTGGGAGAAGAGGATTTTTAATTTTCTGGAGAGCTGTGTAGTCAGCTGGCAAATTTAGGTCATAAATATTAAATTAGCTGTCATTTGGTGTCAGAAATCCCTAGTCTTGTTTGCAGATTAGTTTTTCAACTTGACAATTTTACTAGTGGTGCATTCTTCAGCACAAATACTGTCTCAAAGTTTTGTCCACCTTCTATTTTTTACTGTCCATCTGCCATTTCCCAGCCTTTTTCCTGTCTTTATTTCCCTATGATACTAGAGAATATTGTGGATGGACAGGTGATGAGCATTTGGAGTCTTCCAAATGGAAGATCTTTGGATCTGTGTGGGTCAACTCCCTAATGTGAAAAAGTACTTCTCCTTGCCCAGAGGAAGTCCCCTGAAAGAGACAGTCTGCTTTTCACTGTTCTGTCTGGGATAACGTACCAAGGGCTTGGCATGCCAGCACTTCTGAAACCTACCCACTGCCATCCAGACCTCTCCAGGTACTACAGTGTGATCAGTGTGATGCTTAACACTGCTATGAAGAAATCAAGAATATTTCAGGCAGAAACTGCCTTGTGGGGAAAAGCCAACTGGTCTTCAGGAGGGATCTGCTGGAAAATCAGCATTACTCTAGGGAAATTTCCCTCCTTTATCAGCTTTCCTTTATTCTTCTGGTTTTTATGCATTCCTGCTTTGTACATCCTCCAGCAGCTCCAGTTCGGTCAGCATTCAGTGTCTTACTGCTCCAGCATGGCACAGGTTCTATTATAACTTGGCTTTTGAATTCTGGTCATTAAGTATTAAGAACTGTGAAGGAAAATAACTGTAGAAAATTAGGGCAATATAAGCCATTTTCTGGCCAAAAATAGTAAATGCAGATGCCTCTCTGATAAAATGAATGTAATATCACTGCTCCATGCTGGTCACTTATTCATATTCATAAGATCAGCTTTTTTCATGTGGTTTTCTCTCCTCTTTTTCTTCTTAACGCTTGAGTCAGTTTTATTGCTCATAAAAATCAGTGACTGATGACCCCAGCTCGAGCAGTGCAGACTGCAGACAGCTGTTGTCCAGGCTCCCATCCACTGCTCTGCTGGTGACATGGTCATGATTTGCAGCGCTTCTGTTGTTCTGAAGTCTGTGCTCTTTTCTGAGGAGTCATTGCCAATTCTGACAGTGACAAATGCTTGCCAAGGAATAGTGAAGCTAGTTTAAAGTGCAGAGCCATGTGTTACTAGTACACTTGACTGCATACATACTCTGGTTTTGGTGCCAGCAGAAACCAATCTTAATTGTGTCTCCTGAAAAAAATGCAAAACAGTTCAATGGGAATCTGAAGCAGCTTTTCTTCTATTGAAAGTGAGAATGAATGTGCAGAGATAGTGAAAGGGGATTGTTTCCTGTCTTTACATCCTTGTTTAGGAGTTAGTTGCAGACACCCCCGTGATGGAGGAGCATGGGGAATGAATGCCTGTATCCAGGTTGCATTTGGTAAAGACTAAGCCATGTCCTGTGCAGCCTGGTTTAGAGGTCCCTTACAGATCCTAATCTGACTCTTATTCCATCTTTCCTGTTCTTCCCACCAGCTAAAAACTGTGTGTAAAAGTAGGGTGGCTGCAGGGACTGTTGGCCTCTTTGTTAACAAGTACATATTCTGTGGAGGTTCTGTCTGTGGGAGGCTGTTTCTGGAGGAAGGGTGCCTGAAGGACAAGATTTGCCCTGCTCTGACTGTAGTGAATAGACATGCAGGACCCTTTCAAGCCATCTGCCCCCGAATTGGTCATGCTTTAGCAGGTACTGACCCAGGAAGAGAGCCTAGAGCTCCTGGATGCTAGTACAGAAATAAAGTAATATAAATCTGACTGGAGAGGGAATACACAGTGCTCCAGCCAACATCAACACCTGGAAGGGCAAGTGAACAAGGAGCAATGAATGTGCAGGTTGCTTATGCATGAGGCAGGGCATGGCTCTTGGGTGTCCCCAGAAAGTGAAACATTCCCCTTTGGCTTCTCCTGTGTTCAGCCACTGCTCTGGTGGTTCCAGCCAGCCAGTGCAGAGGCAGTCGCTTGTCCCTGGCTAATCCCAGCTCCTCCTCTCCCTGCCCTGGCTGCTCCAGAGCACACAGATCCCTCCTGTCACCACACATCAGGGGATGCTGCCTGTGCTAGACCCAGCACGGAGGAGTAAAGGGCAGGCAGTGCCCTCAGAGCAATTCCAGCACTCCCATTGTCTGCAGCCAAGCTGTGTTTGCATGGCAGGCACTACCTTCCACACGAAAATAAAATGCAGCCATACTTCCAGGCCATTGCATGAGCTACTTCTCCCTCCTGCTTTTAGAGGAGTGTAAAGGAGAAGCTGCTTGAGCTTTAGTAGCTAATAACCAAGGAAACCTGTTTGGAGTGTCAAAATCTCACAAGGCATCTCTTATACAGAAGTTATTCTGCTATTTTGCTCTGTAGAGATGGAACAAGCATTTAACCCAGCTAACCAGGACCATCTTTTGGGATATTTTTATGCTTTCATCTTAGTAGTGAAGTGCTGCTGCTCTGGACTTTGCATCCCATTAGTTTGCTTTAGTAACTCACAGCCAGTATCTCTGCAAAAATATTCTGGGCAGGGGGATGTTCTCCCTCACATTGTCTTTGCATTCCAGACCCTGCCTGTGCTGCTTCTCTGGGGACATGCTAATCTTGCAGTGTTTTACTTCTGCATTTGGGTCCATATGTGACAACTGTGTGTCTGATCACCACAATCTCACACAGTTATTGTGCCCCAGGGAAAGAGAGCCACAGAAACATATGGGGCTAGAGAAAACGGTGTGCTTCACTGCTCACGGGCATGTTTCAGAAACAACAGACTCTTTGGTATTTCACAGGAAAGATATGGCTCCCCAAAATCTTTTGGAAGTGAATCAAGGTTGTGATTTGTTTTTCTCAACCGGTGCTGCAGAAATGCAATAATTATTTGAAAATTTCTGTTTCAGTTGTTAAGATTTTAATAATCATTTATGCCATGACAAATCCCAGTTGTGCATTCACTATGGACTGCTTCTAATAGGAAAAAGGCCTGTTATTTTTTTCTGCTGACAGAGGTGGTTTCCTGAGCAAATGGGCACAGATATGCAAACACCTGCCCATGTACACACATGGTGGTTAAAAGTTACAGACTAAAGTGTTCATGTGAAAATAGGTGTGGATTTGAACCTTGTCTAGCCCTGCATCCACTCCCCTCTCTCCCCTCTCTGGTGGCTCGAAACAAGCAATTTCCTGCTCTCATCCTTTTCCTTTATCCAGCCCTCCCCACATACACACTCAGATTTACTGCAGCCTCTTGTAGCCTTAGCAACTGCTGCCACTTAAGGTTTGTATCTGGAGGAAAAGGTAATGGGGAAGGGAAATGCCAAGGGATAGAAAGGAGCATCCTAAACTGGAGGAGGAGGCAGATACTGAATTGTCTGAAATGCCTGGCATTAGCCTTGATGGCAGCTATCAGTATTTATTACTACAAACCAGACCTGAATTTCCAGCAGGCTCTGCTTGGGGCCAGGTGTTTCCTTTCTCAGGAAGAATGGACATTATCCAAACTGGAGTCATCTGCCTGGCACCCTGAGATGTGTTCCCTCCTGGAGCTGCACAGAGGAAAGATGCCAGCGTGGGAAATAGACCCAGTAAGGAGAACTTGCTGGAACATGGATCCAGCAAATTCATTAAATCCATAAAAGACCTTTTAAAGATCTGAGGCACAGAAGGAATCACTGGGACAGGGATGCAATGGCCTGTGTGCAGTAAGCTCAGCTGTAGAGGCTACACTTAGAATATTTACAGCTATTATAAACAAGTGGGGAAAAAAAAGAGTTTGAGAGACACGTCTTCACCTAATGTGCCAGTATCCATTATTGTAAAGTGATGAAAGTGCTGCATTCCATATGTACATTAGACAAGAGTGTGATGTTTGTTATTTGAAAAAACCTTTAGTCAAAGTCTAAGGTGTCTGCCTCTGCAAAACAGCTGCAGAAAGTCTTCCAGGACTACAGTGCAGAATTTTTAATTGCATTAATGATTGTAGCAAATGTTGCTATGTAAAATATTAATTTAATACATTGTTAATCCAACGTTGTGCTCAGCAGAGTTGCACTGGGCTGGGTATTCAGCTATTGCCATCATGGGCCTTAAAATATTGCACAGTGAGATTATCTCACACATTTACACATTTTGAGGCTATCAAGAAAAAGCTGTCTTATGACTGTGTATAAAAACCATAATGCCAGCCTTTCAGAGCCTCTGAGAATATAAAATAACAAATTAAGAAAAAAAATCGCTTTTCTTTGGTATCATCAGCTTTAAAAAATCCTGTAAATCCCTGCATAAAGGTCCGGGTTTTTATCAAACACTTTTTTAAGGCCTTCATTACCAGCAGAAGCCATTCAAGGATTTCCGTAGTATTGACTCAGGGGAAAGAGCCCCAAATACATCAAAATCAGGAACATTTTGCCTGTTTCATATTCATAGTTTCTTCTTTATGTGTGACTGATTTATTCTGCTGCGTGCCCCCAGGGTGTGCATTGTCCAAAATAAAGGCTGCCAAAAAAAAATGAGAACAGGGAGCAAGTGGTGAGGCGGGGGGAGTTCAACCCATGTTTTTAAATGCTGTGAGACTATTGCACATCTTGCATCCTCATGTGTGAATTCACCTTATGGTGTTTTTTAACAAAAGTATACTCACTAAATATATAACTTCAGCAGAATGCAAGCCATCATGCCTGAAAATAGAAAGCTGCTCCCAGACAGTGACTCCATGCTGTGAACTCCACTCTCTCCTGCTTCTGGATTGTCTGAAGTTGTACTTGTGCTGCCTTAGCTTGTGCTGGCATTACAAAGCACTGTGCCTGTGCACGAGAAAGTACAGACACATGGAAAGCAAGCACCTGAGATCATTTTCAGTTCTGGTCTCACCTAAGAGAGTGGTTTGGTTTTCAGTGACTATTTTTCCCCCTGGCCTGTATGGATGTTGGAAACAAAGGGAGCACAAATGACTTTGCTCTGGCAATGGGCTCTGCGTGGAGAGCACAAAGCCCGAGTTGCAGAGCAGCAAACTGCAGGAACTGCAAGGCAGCAGCTTGGGAGCCACATGTGCAAATATGTGTGAGCAAGGGAACTGCAGCTTGGCAAAGGCACAGCTCACCAGGTCCCCACAAACTTTGCCCAGGTGCTGAGGAGCAGTTGAAGGGCGACAGTGAGAGGGATCTTCCTGCACTGGAGCTATTGTTTAGCCTCAACAGATGAGAGCAGACCCTTCTCCTGCCACAATAGCTGCTCACACCAAGCAAGACTCATTAAATATTCAGTTCCAGCCTCAAGCAGCTCATTAAGTCAGCAATGAGCAGTGACGCTGGCGTTGGAAAACCCTGCCTCAGTTAACATCACCATGCAGAGTCTCCCCGGATCTCTTGATGTTACTCTGCTCAGTACCTTTTCTGTGATGACCAGCTTGTGCTCTCTGCTTTGCATTAAATACAGGTAAAAAAGAGTCAGGTGGATTTCAGTTCTGCTCTTCATTGCAGGCCTTTTTAGAGAGGAGTGCTGGGGCCCAAGGGGAGTGTCTGTTGGATTTTTGTGTACCAGCAAATGTAATACAAGTTTGCAGGAGGAGGATGGGATGGAGGTTATATGGCATTAGTGTTAAAAAGCAAACAAACAAAAGACCTTAATGTTTGAAGGATAACTTTCATAGCAGAACATCATGATATGCAGCAGTTACAGTAACAACCACCAGATATTACTGGTGGTGGTTACACAGCAGTAACTTTTACAGTAAGTGGATTTTCCCTGGAAATTGACTGTCTTAGGTGGATTTGGGCTTGAATTGTATGCTGAATGTGTTTCTTGCATGCAGAGTTTGTTTCTGAATGATGTATTTGGAACCTGTTTTGCAGCCACTAACTTTTAAGATTATAATTTTATATTCAATAGTACTTAATAATGTATAGAGGTATTTATGATAGCTGGATGTCAGATGTCAGTGAATTAGAGCACACCAGAATCTGGAATTAGGATTGTAATTGTAGAAAACAAACACACGTTTTCGTGTATCAATGTTTTAAAATTATAACATCTGAAAGTATGGAACAGAAATGGAGAAACAGAACATGTACAAAAGTTTTTTCAGAGAGTTTTTCACACCCCGAATCTATTTTTTTTTTTTTTCTTTAACAGAAAGTGTTTTCAGACTGCTCATTTCTATGTGGAGGACAGCAGTTCCCCCCGTGTGGTCCCCAATGAAAGTATTCCCATTATACCTATTCCAGGTAAGACAGCCTTAATCTCCCGTGTTTGTACTACTTGGAGTCTGGTTTAATTACATAAAGAAGAGAAGGTTGTGCTTGTGATAAATCATGGGGGTTTGGTAGAAATTTGTTGTATCGGTGCTGCCTCATTTAATTTAATGTGCTTTGTAATGGGGCTCCGAGTGCCAACGCTGTATTTTTCTGTAGGCACCTCTCCCACTTCGTTTTAATAGAAATTTCAGAATAACCTTTGCAAAATGTCAAAAACATGAGTAACAAGTCTTGAAGACACTGAGACATTGCATCCAGGGTGAAACCAGCTGCTCCAACAGGGCAGGCTGCAGAGGAGGGATATTCAGCTCCACTGCTCTCTCGAGACTGAGGGCCTTGCCCCCACTTTCACTGTGTGTAGAGCTGGAATCTGGGGCTCCCAGAAAGGACAGTGAGACACAGGGATAAGCAAACAATCTCAAAGTAAAGTCCAAAGCCATCTGTTAATTTGGTATTAATAAAGTTACCAAAGGTCAAATTCTCCTCTCAGCTATACCGAGAGTGATGCTGGAAGCAGAGTATAGTGCTATTCTCCCTTCACGAGGCATTTCCCCTGGGAATTATTAAGTGCAGGATGCAGCTGCCTTGAAGCTGTGATGACAGAGAGCAGCTTGGTGTTACTGTGGCCTTTGCAGCCGCTGCCTTGTTTGATGATGGTCAGTCTCACAGGCAGAATTAAGATACCAAAAATGTTATTATTGAACTCAGTCTGCCAAAGGCTTGTACTTGTTTCTTGAAGGCGTTTTAAGTTTCCTTGTCATATTCTGTATCAGCATCTTTGGTCTGGGATTCAATCTGTAGCTAATTAAGTTCATTTTACAAAAAAGCATTCAGAGCCTTTCCTGAGACACTGAAGAAACTTGCTTCCTAGCTAAGTGAAAGAGTCCAGTTACATTTTCCTTGATTTTATTCAGTAGACATGTGTGACTTATTTCTAGAAAGAGTCTTTCAAAGTACCCATGGGAACTAGTAGAAAAGGTCAGCTATTACATTCCTGCAGAAAGCGTTAGGCAGTTTGCCTTGCAGTCTGATGTTGTACCACTGGAAATAAAGAAAATGTGCTGTTGTCCGCTCTCCTTTCTGTTGGAGACTAAAATGCATGTCCTGGCCACCTCACGTCCTTAGCAAGAAGTCATCCTTCTCCTGTAGGGTAAAGGAGTGACAGGTATTCATCTTAGACCACCAGTGATTAGTTTTCACAGAAGTACTTAAACAGCTGGAGAACTCCATTCTTCCTGCTCTGAAGCAGGAGGAACAAATGCCTGTGGGACTGCTTGTGGCAGTCAGTTCAGTGGTCCCACCATGCCTGCTCTCGTGTGCTGCCTCCTTGGAGCTTGCTGGGCCAAGCTGGACTCTGGCACAGCACGAACCCAGGGGATTATGCCTACAAGACATTGGGAGGAGACAAATTCTTCCTTCAGACAGAAACCTCTTTGGTCAATGTGTAGTATTTTTACTGTAATTGAGACAATTTTTGTCTCAGAGAAAAGAAATCAGCAGAAAGCTCCATCTTCTACGCTGCAGTGTGTGGTGCTCAGGCTGTGGCTCTTCCCTGCTGCACAGAGGTGTTTTGATGGTCAGTCCATTAAGATTGGAGTGCATTCATATGAATAGTAGTGTAGCTGAAGAAGTTCCATTAAAACCATGCAGGCAGCAGGTGCTGTCAGGGCAGCACGTGCAGCAGTGCTTCTCCAGCAGCCATTCTGGCACATAGCAAAAAGTGACTGGGACAGAACACTGGCTTCTGGGGACATTTCCTGTGACTGGGGTAAGCCAGGCTGTGAGACCACAGCAGCTTTGTGAGGAACATGATGCTACTGTCACTGCAGTGCTCCCTGTGGTGTGCTCAGCCTCAGTAATGCTGAGAAAGAGCTGCTCACCCCTGATAAGGGGCACTGCAGATTAAGGCATCCCCTGAGCAAATGCTGCAGGACACCTTGAGCAGCTTTGTAGTTAAAAATGCAGACATCCAAATGGAGGGGCCTTAATCTGAAGCTGAATCATGCCCAGAAAATCTTGAAAGAGAATAAACTGGTGAATTTAAAGATCTTGACACTGGCATTAAGGGTATTTAGGCCACCAAAAGCCAAATCACCCTCCATAAGCACCTCACTCCGTTTGTATTACCTATTACCTGTACAGGGATAGTAGTTCATACATGGATACTTTCAGCCATGGGCTCAAGTTAGTAGAGAAAAATTCCAGCTATGTTGGCTTTTTCCAAATATGGGAGATATGCCTTGAAAGCTCCTGAAGCTCTGGGAGGCATTTTCCTTGTTTGGAGATGTAGAAGTGGGCTGCTTTCCCCCATACACCTGGTGCTAGATGACAGTCTTCCTGACGTCAGCTGCTGCTCCCACATAGACAGCCCACTGAAATGCCTTAAGAACATGAAATGACAAAATTCTCCTTTAAATTGATGGCAGCTGATGAAATGATAAGCTTCTGAACTTTTCCTCTGGAAGCTGCCGCAGGGTGTGAGAAAGTCTTCCTTGCCGTGTTGATACTAGAAGCAAAATGTAAGTGGCATTTTCACAGACACAAGTTTTTCAAAGTGACATTGTTAGATTGTGAAACCCCATCTTTACAAGAGGAGTTGGACTAGGTCCCTGTGGGACTGTGCCTCTACCTCCTACAGTTCAGTGGATCAACTTCCACTCCTGCTGGGAGCAGCCACACTGGTGGCAGTTTAGAGCAGCGTGGCTGGAGATGTTCAGTTTGCCAAGACCCATCACAGGGAGCTCCTGGGCAGAGGGAACTCAGTGGGTCCTGGTCCAGGGGTGGGGTGGCTCTGCCACGTGCCTGGGAGCCAGGCACAGCAAGGTGCTGACACAGCTCGAGGTTTCAGAAGAGCACTGAGGTGTTTCTGTGTGCCACTGCTCTGCTCTGTGACGTGTTGGCACAATCAGAGGTAGGTTTGTGTTTATTTCTGCACAGTGTCTACTCTTGTTTATGCACACCCTCTGTTTTCTCAGGTCTGTGAGCTCTAAATCAGGCTGCCAGCTCCCTGCTATAGGCACACAGTGCAACTTTTCAGGTGTGAAATCTAAAATATCTTCTTGCAGAGGAATCATTTCATCCATTTTCTATTTCACTTCCCTTGGCTACATCCTTAATTATTGTGCAGGAAGCCACATCACCCATAGGTGTGTGCCTATCTGTGGAAATTCTCTCTGAGATCCAAATCATTATCATTATTCATAATTATCTGCACTGCTTGATCTAGAGAAACATAGGACAAAGGAGTTACCATTGTCTGAGTCACCCACTGGATATTACATCTGAGGTATGAATCTCAACTAACATGAGCCTTGCACCTAACAGTTATGTATCTGTAATCAAAGGCAGATTTCTGAAAACTCCCCTGCCATTCCACCCAACAAAATTATTTCTCTGTATCTTCCCTCTCAGGTAATTTTGGCCACATGCACACCATCTTTGCCTGGATCTCTTCTCTAAAACATTTGCTCCCGGCAGGATCTCACTCAGCAGAGCTGCTCCTGTTTCTGTTCATTTGGTCTTCTCTATTGCTGGGTCAGCATCTGACTGACTTTCTGGATCTTTCTGGACTTGATCCTTTTCAGTAGACCCTTAGCAGTTCTCCTTTCTTTTCCTAGCAAGAGCTGCTCCCCGACAGCAGTGCAGAAGTGCAGCTCTGTGCAACTCAGGCGCTATCAAACAGTGACATGAATAAAAATTCCACTTCTAACCTCCTCCTCTGTTTTGTGTCAGTTTTCCTGCTCTTGGGTGGAGCTTTGTTCTTGCTGTGGATCTTGCTGTGACTTTACTGGTTCCTTGCCCAGCCCAGGGGCACTGATGTCAGTAGGACTTGAGGTGAGGTCAGCACAGAGGTACTTGAGGCTTGACCTGATGGAAAAGCTCAAAACTCTGGGTAGTTTTGACCACAGTCCAGAGAAGCACAGATCATAAAGAACAAAACAGCTGGCCAGTGCAGCTGATTCATTTACCATATTTTCCAGAAATATTTCACATCTTATATTTTCAGTAAAGGTAAAATTTCCCAGAGGTGATGCCAATCATTTCAGGTGTGTCTAGACAGCAAGACTTAAGAAACAGTTTTCAGATCATGGTATGTTCAGTTTTAGGTTTAAATGAGTAGTAAATTAATTTTTTAAGTAGTCATAGAGTTTATTAATAATATATTTTTAAAAACTAGTGGTAGAATCTGATGGAGAGACACTCCTGGTTCTTCAAGAATGTCCCAGTATGGGTGTAGAAGTCCAGGAAATAGAGGAATAGCGATGAAAAGATGCTTTGACCACCTCACACCCACCAGGGTGTGGAGGCCAGGGTACCCATGACCCTCTTTCATTTCCCTCTGTCTCTTCATGGTTACAAGGACTCCCATAATGAGTCCATCTTATTAATTCTTAGCTCTTCAATAACTTGAATAGTGCTTTCAACCTTTCCTGACAAATGTCAGTGGTCAGACTTGATGTGTTTTTTACAGGCTCAGCTGTTGAGTTCGGGTAGCATCCACCCTTTGACAAACAATTTCTGTTAAGAGACAGTAATGATATCTCATTTGACAAGGAAACTGCAGGTTCCCAGCACAGACTTGGTATCTCACTGTTCTCTGCTCAGGTGTGGCTGTCTCAAGCTGCATTCCCAGAGCACAGGAGCAGAGCCCAGGAGACGTCTGTGGCTGTGACAGTGACAGTGCACTGAGCACAGTGAGCCTTGTGAGGTGCAGGAACTGCGCTAACTGCAGCCAAGGGCTTCTTCCTCAAGGGCATGGAGCTCTTCACTGAGCACAGAGGTGGTGCTCTTCAGCTGTTTAAGACTTTATTTCTGCTCTCTGCTCCCTGTGGATTTATGTTCCAGCACCATATTGTGAATTGTACCTATCTTCAGCTTCAATTAAATTCACGAATGCAATATGGCAAACGCAGCCATCCTCTGAAGCCAAGAAAATATCAAGGTATTTTAGGGAACATCCACCTTCCTTTTACTCTGGTACCAACCCTGCTCCTGCAGTAGTACACTGTAGAATTTATGTCTGGTTATGGTTCTTCTAGGAGGCTTCAGGGCTTGGCTGCAACACAAAAGAATGTGTTTTTATGGGGCCATGTGAAATGCAGATAGATCCTTTTCTGAGAGCCAGAGCCCTGGAGCTGGATCTTCATGTGCTCAATGTAAGGCTTGTGTGTAATTGATGGCAGGACTGGGACCTGAGGATGGAAATGTGTGAGATTAAAATTGTGTTCCTTAGATGGCAATACCAAATAAGATCACGTTTAATATCTGGGCTAAGGGAAAATTCACATTATTTCATTCTCTTGGACTGAAATTGGCTTTTTGCTTAAAGGGAAGAAGTGTATTGCTATTACATTTATAATTAATGATAACCTAATCTTTGTACAAGCAGATTTAAAGTGAGCTCTTATTTTGACACATATAAAATTTTATCATTAACATCTTTATATTCCTGACTGACACATGGCTAATAGCATTGTAGTAGATTAACTCTTGAAGCAAGGGAGATGAATATAGCAGAATTACACAGGTGTTTTTTCATATTCTGCTTTTTCATATGTCTTCCCTTTATCAGAAGCCTGCCCTTCTGTTCATTTGACTTGATCATAACAAATAGATAGCAATTATCTTGCTGAAAAGACTCCTGTTTTTCTTTCAGTATGCCCATCTTTCCAGGACTTTCAAATGTGTTCAAAGTGTTTTCCATGCCTTTTCACTTTGAAAGCTGTTTTTTATTAAAAAAAAAACTTCATAAACACATGATTACAAAAAGGTGAACATTAATGAGGAATACTGTCCACAGTAATCAACTCTTAATGATTTCTTACTCATCTTAATTCATTTTTATTTGTAATTTTTCTTAATTACTGAGGTCAGTGACTTCAGGAGGATGTCACCCTTAAGAGATCTTCAGCAGATATTTTGATGTCCTAGAATGAAACCTTTTGTATAGTCTTTATAGTATTTATGGAGAGATGATCTCCACAGAAGGCAGACACCTTCTCAGTAATAAGGCTTTTTAATAACTTGGTTTTATCATAAATTAATTGATACTAATGTTATACAAAAAAACCTGTTATTATATTTCTGGCAATTTTTTTATACAGCAAATAAATGCAATCAGCCAGAAAGATTAATTATTTCAACTGAAATACAATGGCTTCAGTTGCATTCTTATTTTAAATAGTTATGCAAGGAAAGTCAGTATCCTACAGAATTAAAGGCTCTGACAATATAAATGTGTATAATTCAACTGCATTAAATCTAAAATGGTTTGAAGAAAGCTGGGCACCACCCTGTTTTATGTGTGGAACTACTCACAGAGTCCAGTATTTGTGTGACTTAGGGCAAGGGCTGGCTATTTCTGTCTGCTCAGACATTTCAAATTCAATCTGTGTCAAAATTTGAGCAGCATGTGAAGTTTCGAGCCCTTTTAAGTATGTGCACTCTGGAGTGGATGCTCAGTCTGTAGTTTATATAGTTTTGTCCAAGCTTTTTCTCTAGAGGTGGACATTTGAGTTGATGGGAATATTTAATAACCTCTGCTGGGGCAGAATTTTGCCCAGGGGTGTGCTGTTCATCCTTGCAGTATTCTGTATGCTCAGCCACTCTTGTAGAGACAGAACATCACACTGCACATGGTTACTCCTGCTGCCATAGCTCTGGTAGCTTTGACTCTGGTGTGTATTGTAGCTTATCCATTGGCTGTCAGATTCCATTTTAAGTGAAATGCATCCTTAATATTGATGCTAGGTATTCCAGCTGCTTGCAGAATTTTTCCATCCCTCCTTGTAAAAAATAAAAAACCCCATGAAACTTCACTGAAGATGGTTAATAATAAATAAATATCTCTTTAAAAATCCTGTGATTGCATTCAATGTTCTTCGTAGGAATGGAGAATAAGAGAGTGAAAGGTTAAATAACATCCCTGGGTTGAGTGTTGTTGGGAACAGAAAGGTGCTTCTTTGCTATGGATATGAGAAAGCATTTTTCATGTATGTTATTTTTCAGTGAGTTAAGAGGTCAGATCTAGTCCTGTTACAATCCTACTGGTAGATATTTTGGGAAGAAAATGAGAGCTGCAAGGATACACTGTTGAGAGTGGATTCTTCAGGATCAGTGTCCCTCACCATGTCACTGGTTTAGTGGTCATCACAAGCCAAGTTAGGTTAGTGCTGCCTTCAGAAAGAGAAGTTTCCCTGTCACTTCACTCTTTGTCATCCTGAAGAGAAGGATCAACCCATCTACCACACCAACAACTTCCCCTTCCTCTTCCCCTTCCTCTTCCCCACAAATCAATCAATCCTTTCTTACAGTCATCAGCCAGATCAGTGGATTCAGGTCGCTGCTCAGCCCCCCTGGCAGGGAGAGGGCAGTGGGACAGTCCCTTCACTCTTTGGCTGAAGCCAGGTGTGCAAAGCACGCTCAGAATTGATGGAGATGCTCCAGGGATGCAGGAAGGGCACAGACAGTGAGTGGCTGCTGCGGGAGCTGATGGACCAAGGCACGTGACAGCCATGGCACATGAATCCAGGTGGCTTAGTAAAGGAGAGACTGAAGTGCAGGGACTCACAAACCAACCAAATAAGCTTTCCCATTAAGAATAAGGCATAGGATGCAGGGAGTATATTGGATTTAGGAGGCTGGGTAAGGTAATAGCTGAAAAACAGAAAGCGTTTACAGAAAAAAAAAGACACAGAGAATTTTCTTACCAAGACTATTTCATGTGTCAAACATCTGGTCTTCAGAAACACCAAAACTCCATCTAAGTAAAGGTAATATGAGGAAGCACTTTGGTTTTGACCTTCTTCATTAATTCCTGACCCAAACCCATCTATTCCAATACAATGCCACTAAACTATCCGGTGAGCTCTCAGACTATAAATGAATCAAAATGAATCTCAGACCCTATTATGTGGAAATGTCATTTCTGATAGGATATCCTATTTTTCTTTGGAAATTGGCCCCTATTGCTTTAACATTACAAAGACAGCTTATTAAGTGGGAGCTGTGGGAAAATCCTTCCTGGTAGGATTACTAATTATCCGAACTTAAAATGTAACCCTGTTTGAACTTTATTGCTTCTATACGCTTCAGGCTTCTTTTGAAGGTGTCTGTCTTATGAAGGAATGTGTTAAGTATTCTACATTTGCAATTGCCATTTCTTTAAAAAGGAGGTGTTAGTGAAGGTTTTCCTCTACAGTCATTTTTTTTAAACAAACATGATTTTCTTCTTGGCATTGTCTCTTTGTGGCAGGAAATGAGCTGCCTTGTGCTTCCCTTGGGGTTTCTTTGATACTCCTCTCAGGTGCTTGGCTTGGGCCAGCAAGTCAAGATGGGAACTCCACCAGTATGTTAAATATTTAACACAGAAATTAAACATACCCCACCGTGTCAGCTTTGGTAGTATCTGATTGTAAAAAATATGGCTAAAATATTGTCCATCTAAGTATACTTCTTCCTCTGTGTAACACAAAGGGTTAGTACATTATTGTGGTGCCAGATTCAGCTCATATTTCACAGTCAAGTAAATCCAGAATCACTTTATTGACACTGATAAAACAGATGGCTAAACCCAAGCTAGACAGAAATGTAATTATATCTGCAGTGTTAGAGGTGAAGGTATGTTATTAAAACACCTCCCTCTTCTCTTTGAATAATGTGTAGGTCTTGCAAAGTGTAAGGATTGCACTGACAATATCAAATGTCACTCCAGCTTCTTGATGGGAAAAAGTATATAGTGCCAAAGTGAATATGCACAGAACGATGGAGAGCTGCTAATTAGCCATTATAGGATTCTATTAATCTCTCCAATCGACTAAAAGAATTACAGTCATTTAAATCTGTTTGCTTTAAGATGGAAAGAAGGCTTAACCAAAGCCTTTGGGCTGACGATAGCTAAAGGAAAATCAGATTCTGTGCATGTAGCTACCTCTGTTGGTTTTCCTGGAGAAGGTCAGAGCCATCTCCAGATAACGTCAGCTCAGACCATTCCAGAGTGCTGAGCGTGTTAGCACACACTCTGCCAGAGCCTGGCACGCTGCCCATGGCAGGGCATGCCTGTATGCAGCTAAAGGAATTTGTGTTCCTGGGTGGGAGTTTGGAGTTGGAGGTTATGAATAGAGGAATTCCAGCCCAGATTGCTTTCCTGTTTCACTGGGTGATGTGAAAGGCTCAATCTCCTGTGCAGCTGCTTTCCTGGGGCAGGGTGGGTGTGCAGGGAGGACCAGCCACATCCCACCACACTGTAGGTTCATCCCCTCAGGGCTGTGCATGTCCCAGTCACAGACCATGTTGGGACCATGTTATCCCACCAGTTTGAAAACTGGAAACCTTAAACTGTTTTTTTAACTTTCTAATGCTTCATGGTTCTGATTTTAATCTTCCTGATTTGTAATAATTATATTTGTTCCAGCATAGTTTTCCTGAGTTGATGGGCAACTTCATTTCCCTCTGACCCAGTGAGCTCATATGTCAACAATATTTCCTATTTAATTATTTAATGTGTAATTGTTACCCATGTCATCAAATATGGTAAGAAACTGCATTGGATTAAGGCTT
Organism: Prinia subflava; assembly: GCF_021018805.1. NCBI lineage: Eukaryota > Metazoa > Chordata > Aves > Passeriformes > Cisticolidae > Prinia > Prinia subflava. Next base: position 7,326,320 of record NC_086260.1, on the reverse strand, counting down.
CTGGAGGGAATGAGAATGAAAATGCAGAAGAGGAAAACCCTAAAGGACAGTTAACAAGAGAGAAGTGGAGTAGCAGTGGCTATAAAGGTGGAGACATACTGCCACCATGCAGTGATGATGATAAAAAGAAAACTAGCCACGCTTTCCCGTGGATTTCTGGTGCAGACCCATCCTTGAAATTGGTGGGAATTCAATGGACTGGAGAGCATGTTATCTCTAATGTATTTTCTGGCTCACAGATCACAATTAAAGTTAAATTCTGCCTTCTACAAAATTAGCTTGGACACACTGGTCTGCTGCAGCCAATCCTTTATCTGGCTTGGTCTCAGTTGAGCTAAAACTATGCAAGGAAAAAACCCAAATTGTAACTGTGGAATTTCTCTTGTGAGGTTATATGCAATTGCTATCATAGCAGAAGCTATTTTTAAAGAAATCTAGGATGTATGGGTTACTTTTCAGAAGAGGAAATACTGTTTTACTTGCTGTAAAACAGTATTTCTTGCTGTTCTTGCTGTTTCTATAGATCATTCCATTCAAATGTCTTGGCTGTGAAAATATTGAAATAAATGTTGTTATGAGATGATGATATTCCCAATATTTTATAGAATAAATGTTATCACTTAAATACTTTTAAATGCCAGCATTCCTGCAGGCTGCAGCTTTTTGCTAAGAAGAGCATACACTTGTCAAATGTTTTGAATTCTGTATTATTCAGTAAATGAGCATGTGGTTAATTAAAGTAGCATGACTATACTGTGAGGTGACCAGATTGCAAACATATCTTTAACAATTGGCCCTTGTAAATAAAATAGAGCTGATTGAGATCTGAAAATGTCAATAGATGCAAAAAGCCACCTTAGAGAATTACCTTATAAAATAAAAGGAGAGAAGTAATGACATGGTCAATATTAACTGCCATCAGCTGGAAAGAAATCAGATTGTCAGGGATCTATAAAATTCTTGCCAAAGTAGAACCTCATTTACACATACAGATCTTCATACCCTTTGCTAAGAAAAGTGTATGTGACAGCTTAGAAGTTTTAGCTGCCAAAGATCTTTCACTCTGAATACAGTAAATGTCACATCTATTTATTTATCGTTAAATTTTGCTAAGTATCTGTAGAAATATTTGGATTTTTTCTATCATAATGTAGATGTTTAAAAGGAAAAGAATCCAGATTATAATGCAGCTGTAGCACCAAACCATATGTCTGCTAAATGGGAGCAAAAATACACCACTGAATTACTGGGAGTAAACATAACCTAGATACTATCTTCAGAAGAATATTAAATGGATTATATAAACACAGACTATTGCCATAAAATCATGCAATCAGACAATAGTAGCCATCAGGCAATAGATTATTTCACATGCTGAAAGTAATCACAGTTGTATAGCAATTTGCATTTTCTAAATGCCAGACTGAAAATATTAACTGGTGAATCTTGGCAAGCAGAGTTCTTCTACCAACTGCAGTGGTGATCATAACAATATCCAGGCCTTTCTGAGAGCTAAAGAGAGGAATAAGGCAGCCAGCCTACACCCCAGCTTTGGTAGAGTCTGCCTGGAGTCCCAGGTGCTCAAAACAGTCTTGTTTGTCTTCAGTTTGAGTCTTCAACTTCTGTCATGTAAGAAGACATGTAAGGGTGATTTACTGGTGTACTGGGTAGCACTTGCACTGTGCTGTGCAAGAGCAAATGGTCCAGTGGAGTACTTAATAGTATTCAATGTTATTAATAATGTCTGGCGTGAGAGAGAACTCAAATTAGTGTGGCTGCTGTGTTCACTTGCTCTTTTGCTCAGAAGCAGTTTCGTAAGTCCATTTGGATTCTACATCATTGTGTGAAAGGGAAAAAGTGAATAATAAGAAGGGCCTGTGTGTCTGCTCAGCCTGGTAAAACTTACTGAGAGTAATTGTCAACTGTATTTTCACATTTGGGGTCTCTTATGTTCTGTTTATGTGAAAGGAGAGAAGGCTTCATCCCATCCACGGCCATCTTCAACCTGAGCAAGAGCTGATTATCCTTGAGCTTAAATTGGACTTTGTAAATCAGCATCCCAAGGAACAGGCTCTCAGTATTTATAATTGTAGTGCTTAGAATTGGAAATAAAAGGAAATGTTTACCTCAAAACTTGCCAGATTTATCAAGATTTCTTATCACTGAATATTGAACTAGCTCTGCCCCTGGGAACTCAAATCTAAATGGTATCGAGTGAAGAATTCCTCTCCTCAAGTTTAATGTCTGAAACAAAGAGCAACTCTGAGTATCTTTTGTTTTTTCCTACAGATGATATGGAAGCAATTCCAGTCAAGCAATTTGTTAAACACATCAGTGAGCTGTATTCTAACAACCAGCATGGGTTCTCAGAAGACTTTGAGGTACGATTTAATGACCCACCCATAAAATGTTGTTTTCCTAAAGTTAATTGTGTATTAATAATTGGGGACCGTGTGACATCTGTGTGAGGCTGTCACGTCAGGTAAATGCAGTGCTCAAATGTATCAGAAGAAACAGGATGATACCAATTTGCTACCAGCTATGAGCAATGTGGGACTGGACATTTACAGATGCTTTCTAACCACCACAGATTTGGTGCCTTGAAGGGGGAACTCTCCTAGGTTTTTATTAAAAAGGAAAAGCTGCCTGCAAGCCCCCGGGAATAACATGAAGATAAAAACAGTCATTTTTAACTAGAAGGTTTTCTTACAATTATTTTACTCTTCTTGCTCCAGAATTTCCTCCTCTTAGTCATCTGAAAAGCCACATGTCCCCTGAGTAGTCCAAAGGTAGTGAAATAGTGCTTGCAATGAGTAAAAGTAGTAGAATTTGGTCTTTGATGAAAACCCAGACTGTGAGTTAGTTCCTTGAGTCCTTTTTCATGCTCTGTTCAGACAGGAGAGTTTGCTATTGAAGTCATTGATTATTTTGTTCCAGTAAAACCAAGGAGAAAGGATTTGGGCTTTAGTTGGTGGTATCTAATGTGACTATTTTTGAATTTGCATCTTGTTACCTGTGTAGAACAGACTCTGACCTATAAATGTGCTCTCATCTGGAGATAATTCCTATGGAGTGAAAGTAGCTTTGTACCTCTGGGTTACCAAACCCATATTATCCAAGCAGGGTAAACATAATGCAGCATAAGACAGCAGAGTCAGGCTTTTCCTTCACTCAGTCTAATCACAGTCACTGCTGAACTTTTAGAAGTACTGAGAAACAGGAGAAGCCCCAGGAAATCACCTGGAGTTGCACCTCTGGCTTCCCCATGAGCAAAAGAAAGTGCATTTGCCCACTGCCTGTGAATCAGAGCAGCAGCTCTGCTTACAAACAAGGCACTGAACCAAAATAGGTGGCCTTATATCTACAGCTTCTTTGCTTACTGCACTGTAAAGACAAGATTGTATGCAGGAATTGTTTTTAATGGGATCGTTTAAAACGTTTATTGTTGCTGTTTGGTTACTGTCCATAAAGAGTGTCTGCTTTGTCTGATGCCCAAAAGGGATTGTGTAAGTTAGAAGCATTTTGTATTCATGAGGAAGGCAAATGTGTAAGGTGTTAAAGTGATTTAGTTCAATTGACTGCTGGCTGGATGGCTGAGCAGGAATATTGAGGCATTTAACAATGTTGATGGTATTCAGGACAAACATTTATTCCCCAGAGAGTAGAATTTGATCAGGATGATCACATGCGACTCACTCTTCTCAATTATTTATGAATTGTGACCCCAGTGCTATTCATCACAGCTGGGTTTTACACCATTTAATTATTCAAAATAATCAACAACACATCTGTAAACTTGGTCTGGCTTTAAGCAGGCTTTGCTTCAGTTATCACTAAATCACTGCTATTAAGAAATGTTGGACACCTTCCGCCTGTGTTTTAGCAAAGAAAAACACTGCTCTAATAGCCTTATTTTTTCCCTTCCTCCTGGAGTTCCCTGCTGTGAGTGCTGTGCTGTGGCAGGTAGTTGGAGAGAGCTTTGGCCAATTAGTCCCCTTCTGGGGAGCACAGGGTCCCCTCCAAAGGGAAGTTAAACTCCTCTGACTGCACTGCATGCACCAAATTCGATTCTCCGTGCTGGCTTAAAACTTGGTGCATCTCCCTGAAGTCAGGACAGCTGCTCCAGATGTGTTTCTCCATAGCTGAGGTCTCAGCTTCTTAAATGTAAATGAAATCTCCTGCTAGATCAGGGAGTAGAAACAAGAACAAGTCAATCTCTGGGATAAAGCACCCAGCTCCCCTTCATTGCTGGTGTTCTGCCCTGCTGAGGCTTCATGGGCCTGATTGAAAATCCAGGATTTTTCACAGAGCCCAGAGGGGAAATGTTTCTCAAGTGCCCGAAGTGACTCCAAGGTCAGAGGCCCAGTTTGGAGAGTGGCTGAGGGGCAGTGGAACACGAGGTTCCATTTGTACAGGAGCTGTTGGAGTGGCTGCAGTGCAGAATCTCACATCCAGTCATGGTCCATGTGCTGGAGTCACATCTGCTACCTGTGGGGAAGACTTAGCTAATGCTTCACGGAGAAATAATAAGATTGCAGCTAAAACAGAAAATCCAGGGCTGCTAGCTTTGGGTGGAAAGTACCACAGCCATGTCGTGCCTTCATGCCTGTGGAACTTTTGAAAAGAGGTAATGGATTCTGCAGTCATACCAAAAAATACAGCTTTTTACATCTAAAAGGGGAAGAAAAGAGGATGGCAAGGAGGTGCTGAAATAATGCTCAATGCTGCAGAATAAGTAAATCCTCACAAAGGTAGCCAGTTCATGAGACCTTGTTTAAAAAAAATGGATCAAAAATCTCTTCAGAAATTTCAGTGGCAGGAGGTTTAATGTAGAAGCTGCAAAAGGAAAGACTAAGCTAGGCACACACATACACTGCCCAGTGTGGAAGGTGAACCTCCTCCACTTGTTTGTTGCTAGAATTTGGTGTCACTTCCTGTGTTTCTGGCAGAATATTTAGGGCTGTGTTGAGTTGTTTTTTACAGGAAGAAGATTCCTTTAAAAGTGAATTGTGTGAATACTCCCTCCTCCTCTTAAACCGAGCTGTAATTACAGCTAAATATTTTTGTGAATGTGCTTAGGAAGCATTTTATGTGCAGAGGAAAAAAGGACTTTGAACTCACAAATCTTCCCTTGGAAAGTACATCTAAAATGAATCCTTATTCCCTTTGGGTAATCATAGTGCATGCAGCCAGCTTTATTGTCTGGTGATAGCTGGGCTTTCTTGTATATACAGAACTTTAAAGATTTCCTTTGAGTCCTGTGAATTTTCAATTTTTGATATAAATTGGAAATACAGGACCCAATTTAATACTGAACAACAAATAGCTTTTTAAAATAAAGATCCTGCATCAGTAGTGCTGGTCTCTGACATAACTTTTTGTATTCAACCCTGAAGTTTGGTCAGCAGTAGACTAAGAAAGGTTCAGGGAAGGTTTTTGGCTTGCTCTGAGGTAGCTCCAGCACTGTCTTGCTGTGGTGTACAGGATGAGGTACCACATTTTTCCAAGGGCACTGGGGCAGGGTTTGAGGGCAAGACTGAACAGAGATTGAAAGGCTTCCTGAGCCAGAGATTATATCTATTCCTTGTCTAGCAGGAGATTTTCTTGGCATCATTACATTTAACAGTCTTTGATAGACCTTTCTTCCATAAATTTGTAATTGTCTCTTGAACTCTTTTATGCTTCTGGTGCCCAAAGCATCCCATGGCAATGAATTCTACAATTTGTTCCACAAGAACAGACTTCCTTTTGCTTTTAACTCATATTGAATAACTTCTCTTGGTGCCTCCTACTTTGTGCATTACAAAGTGCATCCCTATTTACTCTCATGGCTCTGTCTGCCTTTATATTCCTCCTTAATAATCCATTTTCAAATCTGAAGAAGTCTAAATTACTCACTTCATTTTTTGGAGGAAGCCACTTCAGACTTGTGATGAGTTGTCCCCTCTGTACCTTTTTTTCTTCCTTTCCCATAACCTTGTCAAGATGGGAAGACCACAGCTGTGCACAGTGTATGGCAGGTTGTTTTACTGCAGAGTTCAGTGACATGTTCAGTTTTCTATTACTTTCCTCCTTCTTAACAGAGTATTTGGTTTTTAACAACTACTGAGCACTCATCTGACACCTCCAGAAAACTATTGAGTGTGACCCCAAGGTCTCATCACTGAATGGCAATAGCAAATTGGGAACCTGTCAGTATATATATAGTTAGGGTTGTTTTTCCCCAAGTACATCACTTTGCATTTATCAACATTGAATTTCGTTTGCTGTTTTGTCACTCAGTCACTCAGGGCTCTGAGATTGTTCAGCTTCCCTTCACAAATAGCTTTTGTTCTAATTATCCTGAATAATTCTGTATTTTAAACACACTTTTTCTCCTCTGCAGTCCATTTATGAATAGCTTAGGTCCCCATAAGGTCCCCCAGTGAAAGTTGAACACTGTCAATTCCTGGGCAGGTGAGGATCTCTAACCTGATAGTGCACAAGGCGAGTTTTCTTTTTGCTCCAAAACCAGAACAGTTTTTTTTAGTAATATTTTCTTTTCACACATTTTGAAAATTGATATGCTGCTCACTTCTAGGCAGCCTGTAGACTTCTTCAGGGACCTCTCCCCAGTGTGTTCAAAGCATTCACTAGCTCTGCCCCTCTATTGCAGAGTCTTGCAGTTAGCCCCACAGAGAAGTCAGATACAGTGGGCTGCAGTGCCTGAAAGCCCTTCTGGATCTCAATTTAAAAACTGATGTCACATTTTCATCCTCTAGTCCCCTGATAGCCTGACTATATAGGACATGTGCCCTCCAAATTCCTGTATCAAAAAGAGTGTGAAGTGCCACCTCCCACAGCAGAGCTTTTCACTCCCTCCCCCTGGCCGGTTACTGGAATAACACAGTAAATTTTTTTGAGTAATCGTGTCCTTTTGCTCCAAGAAAGGAACACTAAGCCAAGAAATCACCTTCCATTCCCCAAAGCTAACTGTGAATTTTTACAGTTTAATGCAGCATTTGGATTTTTGAGATCAGGGAGCTTTATTTCCCTCCTCTGTAATTCTGGAGTGGGCTGGTCAGTGCTTCTGCTGGCGTGCTCAGAGAGGGGCACTGCAATCTCTGCAGACCTCTCCTGCCTGTGGCTGTGTGAGCACAATGATTCATTGCCAATTTGGAGTCTGAACAGGCTCGCTGAACTCAGAGGCAGGCTGTCTAGCTCCCTCATCACATCAATTGAAAATATCTTTATACTCCAGTGGCACCTTCTTCTAAATGTCCTGGAATGTAAGAAAATAGCATAAATCTATATTTCCAGCGATATGGCAGGGATTTGCTAACGTTATTCTTGTGGTTGCTGCTGCTCAGGGCAGGGGTCACTGGCTCTTTTTAACTGGGGACCTCAGAATGTTATTCTCTAGCAAAGGGTTGCACTGAAAACAGATAATGCTGCACTTTGCACTCTTCTTGAGATACTAAAAACCCAGTGTAGGTATACTGACATCCCTTACAGATTAGAAACAGCTCACACCAGACACATGCTTATAGCTGCATCTACCCCAAGGAATTTGGCAGCAGAAAGATGCCATTTCAAAAGCATGCTGCTAGCAGGCAATACTGCATTGGAATGTTTTATAACCCTGGCCAAAAATTGCCTTAATTAGAGGTATTTTCATCCTGTGCATTGCTGTACTGAAACCAGAGGGAAGCAGCACTGTGAAGCTGGAGGAGGAAGGATTGCTACAGAGCAGGGCCTTCCTGGGGTTCTCAATACTTCACTGCTTCACCTACCCCAAGAAACTGGTGTTGAGAATTAAGAGATGAAGAGAAGCAGTAGAAGAAGTTCAGCTATCTGGGGTTTCTGTTACTAACCACGTTACCACAGCCATTCCCAAGGTTTGTGCCTGGAAGCCGCACTTGGATGAGCCATTGGCTGGGCAATGCAAGGTGTGGTCAGACTGACACCATCCTTTCCTCTCTCATGCATTTTACAGGAATTTTTAGCTGTCTATTGATGTCATTCCTGTGTTGAGTCCTTTTGGTTTGTTTATTTTCACCTCTTTCTAGGCTGTCCCCAACTCACCTCTCTCGAGTGCCATTGGAGAGTTTATACCAGTGCTAAATCATTACAGAAATCTACACACTTCCTGGGGGATATCTTCAAATACTATCTGCAGTCTCTGTTGGTATGCTGTCTTCACGTTTGCTGTGATAAAACAAACAGCAAGAGCAGTACCACAGAATTCTTGTAATTTGGGATTAAAATAATAGATCAAAACTGATACTTGGGGTGGGTGAACTACCTGCTTCCATGCTGAAAAATAGCAACCTTAATATCAAAACACAGCTATGGATCTTCTCAGGTTCAGTCACTCAGATTAGGATCCTTTCTTTGTTGTGACTCCTCATTGCTATTCATAGGCGTTCACAGTTCAGCCCCTGCCAGGACATCAGCCTGAAGTAATGGGGAACAACAGCAGCAGTGCTTTGTAAGGCCAGATCAAGAGACCGAGTTCCTGCTCAGCCACTGTAGCAAAAATTCCTGCTCAGAACCTTATACTGCCAGCAAGACACTGGAGCAGTTTGATTTTACACTTAAATGGAAATTCTTTGAAGTTTAGGAGAAACTAATCTGTAACTTGTTTCAGAAATGCAATTAAAATGGATCGTTAAACCTGGGTGTATCAAGTTCCAATTAGCATTAGCATGGACAATATAATTAAAAGGTAAATTAGCCATAATAGCATAGACTAGAACACTTCTTACAGTAACTAACAGTCAATTGAAACCATGTACTTTGGTTTCTGGGGTTGTCAATGATTAAGTTGAAAGGACAGAATAAAGCCTGTATCCATTCATCCTGGGATGGTAATGTGTTCTGGGAAGTTAAGCATGAGGAGCAGCAGTGTGCAAGCCAGCCATCATTAAAATCAGTGTAGGAGACTAAGGAGGATTAGGGAAAACCAAAGGAAATATTCTAGAGATGAAAGTTTATGGATGAATTATGAACACGGTGATACAAACAGTATCTGTCCTCCTCCAAGGTGCCAGGAACAGTTTTGTGCCTGCAGGCAGAGGGCTTTGTTTAGGCTGAGCTGCAGTGAGCAGACTGGGGTCAGCCCTGACCTGGTTGTAATAGCAATGCAATCATGGTGATGCTTTAAATGCAGCCAAAGGACTCAGTAGCCAATGAGGTTTAGAAATCCCAGGGTGTTCATTGCACAAGCAACAGAAAATGCTGGGAAAGTCAATATGTGATACACATAAATGTGGTAAAATGGCATCATTAAGATGGGACTTCAGGGGACTTTCTCCAGGGTGTTATTTATTAACAATGGGGTATCCTCTTTTGCCAAGGGGTAAATAATACTCTGAACAGAGGCACAAATAACAGACTGCAACTAGTCTTGTCTCCTTGCAGCCTTTTGTGCATGGATGAAAGGCGACCACCTTGGCTTTAGTAACAAGGGAATGTTAACTTTTGCCTTCCCCTTGCTGGGGAAGCCTGTGGTTTAGTAATTTGCTGTTAGAATTTGGAGAGATGAGCCTCGGAGGGTAGGAGAGCGTGGATACCCACCCTCTGCTCTCAATCCCACACAGCCAAACCCGTGCCAGGGTGGAGCTGGAGGATGTCCTCAGTCCCCTTCTCATTGAGAGTCTCAGTGTCCCAAAGCCTTGCCTGTGTCCTGGACTGGAGGGGAGGGCTGGAGTCTTTAAAAAGACAAAAAATAGCTGAGGCATATTGGCAAGGGGGAAGCTTTTCTGTAACAGTCTCCTTTCGCTGTGCTTTTGCACTGTGCAGATCTAGGAATCCACCATTACGACAGCTTTCCAGAGTATTAAAAACCATTTCGAATGTTATGTGTTAAGAAAAGCCATTTTCAGATCATCAGCTCTCACAGCGTCAGACCTCCTTTTCCATTGCTGTGTTTTTCACCATCTCAGCTTAATCTTCCTCCTCTATTAACTTTATATTGGCCAGCTGGGAACATGTACAGTCAAGGAAGCAGTCACCATCAACATAAAAAGGTTAATTAAAATGATTAACCTCACCAACAATTCCCTTATGGAAAAATCCTATAGAATTTAATAGAAAATGATACATTTACTATGTAGTATTTAAACTGTCAGAGAAAATTTTTTAGCAGGGAGGTAATTCCCTAGTAAATTGTATAACTTCTCAGAGTATTCTCCACAGAACCTTATTGGATTAATCTGTATTAAATTCTACAGCATTTGGCATAAATTTTTCAATGCCCATATCTTCTAAAAAGAATTTTGTAGTGATGCAGGGATGTAGGGTTTGATGTGAGGTTTTACAGGAAGGGGCAGAGTATTTTTGGGGAGTGACCTGTAATGGTACAGCAGTGATGTTGTATGATTTCTAAGTGCAAAAATAGGTAAAATAAAATTACATTAAATCAACCTAACATGTAAATATTGCTGCTTTTCCAACCATGACTTATGCTGAACTGATCCTGCCTATTGTGTAATCTGAAATCCCTTGCTTACTGGAGCTGACAGGCAGAATTAGGGGAAGAGCACACTTTAATATGGGCTTTTTTATTTGATAGAAGTGGAACTATGAAAATTCCATTAGGGCCAGCTGAGAGTTTTGCTTGATTCATCTTTGTCTTTGCTCAGCTCATCTCCTCGAGCACAGTGTGTTTCTCCCTGTGGAGGGCTGGGAAGAGAGAGAAACAATTGTTATTTGAGAGTGTCACATGGATATAAAAGCTATAAAATGCACAAGGTTTTAGTATACTTTGCACTTTTAAAATGTAAATGTTGGGGAAGATATCAAAATTGCTATGCAAGTCCTTGGTGAAATGTCTGCATAATGCTGAACTCCTACATCTGCTGTTTGTATAGCATTTCTTGTGATAATTTTTCTCTGTCACTTAGCTCATGATCTTTGTAGCAGCTGTGAGCTCCTAATGACTTTGCCTCTTAGGTTCTATACTGTTATTTTTAAAGTCTGAAGTACAAAGTAATTTGGCACTTCCTCACATATCCTGGGGGGAAATTGGTTCTGTTTGGTGCAATTTCTGAGAGTCACAAAAGATTTGAATAAATATCATTTCTTCCACAACTTTGTAAACTTCAAATTTTAATCTTTTTTTTTTTTTTTTTTTTTTTTTTTTTTTTTTTTTTTTTTTTTTTTTTTAAATATGTCCTTAAGTGAAGAATATTTATGCTAGTGATAAAAAGAAGGTTTTCTTTTTCAGGAAGATTATGGTTAAACAGATACTAAAAAGGTGTCTCTTGGAGATGAAAAGACTCCTGAGTGGTTCAGTTTGTAGGGAAGTCTCTGAAGGGTGTAACTGTGTAGGGGAATGGCTGCTTCTCTTTAGAGTCAAAAAACAAAAGACCCTCCATTGCCCCATTTCAATAACTCTGTATTCTGTTGTTGAACAGAGTAAGGGGTGGGTTAAGAATTTAAAATTTCCAAGAGAATTAGGTATCTAACCTACAGGCCCAGCTAGACAGACATCTGCATCTCTGGCTTCACGAGACCCTTGGTCTCTCTCTGCTTTGTAAATACACACGGGTGCAACCTTCTCTGCACTGCATCAAGGGCTGTTAATCAGCGTCCCAGCAGTGGTATTTAAAGCTCTCACTGTTATCTTCAGAGATCTATTTTATTTATATTTTACAAAAGGCATCTCTCTGCAGAGAACTAGCAAAAGGTCAGTGCCAAACTTAAATGTCAGAAACCCCATTTTGAGAGGTTATGAGCAGATAAGTTGTCCAGCGGTCAGAAGTCTTCTGTTGAAATGGTTTTTTTGTTTTTAGTTTGGTACATTGCACTGGCGACTCTTGCCAGATAGGCAAGAGAGAGACCTCTCATGTCTATATACAGGACAACACTGACAGACTCTGTGTTTAACCCAGCAGTTAAAATACTGAGACTCTGAGCGTGGTTTCCGTGAGCTGTTGGAAAAGGAGAGAAAGCTCAGGGTGTTTTGGACTGACAAATTTTCCATTTGAATAATCTCTGTGCCTAGGAAGTGCAGCGCTGTACGGCTGACATGAACATCACTGCAGAGCATTCCAACCATCCTGACAACAAGCACAAGAACAGATACATCAACATCCTGGCCTGTAAGTAAGCCCTGACCTGAGCACAAGGATCAACCCAAAGAGGCACTCTCCTCTTGCAGTGTGTGTGTGTGACTGGGACAGGCAGGTGGCCCCAGGTTACATTATTACACAGCGTGTAATAAACGTGTCAAAGTGTGGCTGGAAGAGCCTCTCCCCATTATAGGCAGTGAATGTTTTAACTTCTGCAGGGCTAGGATTTCACTCCAGCTTTTGTTTTGAAATGTTTCACAGTTCGCTAGTCCAAGAATAGTTTTAGAAGTATAAGTTTGGTATGAAATTTTGCGGAGGAATAACTGGGATAAATTGATGATCAGAGCTCTCCTGCCTGCTAATGCCTGAAAACTGGCCTAAGGGAAGTGCATGGAGGAGCAAAGAGTTTTACTGATGATTCCTGGGATTACCTTACAACCCCAAAGGTGCTAAATCTTACAGAATGTATCTGCCATATTTCAAACTGCTTTAGCTCTGTGTAGGATTTGGACAAATAGTGATCTTTGTAGCGCAGAGCAGGCTTTCCCTGTATCCCTCTGAGAACTGCAAATCTGGACTCTGCTCTAGAATGCAAATTGTCTGGGATGGAAGTGCAGTAACTTTTTCTCTGTTCTCTTATGTGGAAAGGATGGCAGATGCAGCAGTTACTGTGGTTTAGGGACAGACATGGAGAGCCCACTGGTAAAAAGTTCACAGTGTTCATAAAGATTGCAGTAAATCTTGAATGCTTTTGATGGCATAGGAAGGAAATGCATGTTTCTAACAGATTTTCAGAAGGAATCAAGGTACTGGCTGAGGAGCAATTCCCAGACCTGTGAAAGATTTGCTGCATGACCTTGGGTAAAGGCTTTCATTGAGCTTGTCCCAGCTGTGATTTTAGACACATGTCTGGTCTGTCTAGGTACAGAGATGTGACACTGACGGAGGATTGAAGCAGGCACTTCAGTCCTCCAGATTACCACTGGAGGAACCTCTCTTTCCATTGGTCCTCAAGGAAGGCAAATGAAACCTGTCTCTATGGTTAAAGCTGGCTCACATGTCTCATCTCTGCATGAGTTGGAAGTAGAACCCAGCCCAGTGCTTCTGCCTAGGAGCAGGACAATGAATTTTTCCTGCTTTAAGGCAGAGTCAAGCATTTGGGTGAAACGAAAAGAGGAGCTAAAGATCACAGCCTCAAGTCTTTGCTCACGGTGTGATGATGGTGGGGAAGGAGTGAGGACATCCACTCAGCACCCAGAGCCAGCAGAGCTGTCTGAGCCCAGCTCTGAGGGGAGGATAATGAGCTGAGCCAAGCACAGGCAGCGTTTCACAGCCCCGTGGGGTGCCCTGGCTCTTTGAATCTCACTACCCTGAGTGATGTAGAGGATTCTAGAAATTGTGCTCCTAAGGCTCCAGTGCCCTTTAAAAGGAAGCTGTCTCAGCATGAACCATGTACTGTAAGGGATGTGAAGGCTGACAACCTGCACATGAGCAAGATGACCAAGAACAGATACTCCCATCTCCCTCTTGACTCCAGTCCAAGGCCAATCTCTTCTGTGTATGAGTAAGGGCAACCATGATTCCCAGGAAACTGAGTTCTGCCTGCAGTTCTGCACTGTGTCTCCCTAAAGTTTCTCTGCTGTTTTTTATCCTGCAGATGATCACAGCAGGGTGAAGCTAAGGCCTTTACCAGGGAAGGATTCTAAGCACAGTGACTACATTAATGCTAATTATGTTGATGTAAGTTGTTTTAATGGTTATCTGCTCTACCTTTGAATCCTTCCACAAGGAGGAAGTATTGTCACTTGTGATGTGATTGTATTTTCCAGCTTGACCTGATAATTTTGCTACAAACTCCTCACTATTCTGAATGAGAAAAGCACCTTTCTTGTTACCTCTAAAATATTAATTTTTCTGCCATGATACTGCTTTCATCTCACTTGGCATTATGGTTTTCTTTGAAGGGTTACAACAAAGCAAAAGCCTATATTGCTACCCAGGGACCTTTAAAGTCTACCTTTGAAGATTTCTGGAGGATGATTTGGGAACAAAATACAGGAATCATTGTCATGATCACGAACCTTGTTGAAAAAGGAAGAGTAAGAGATTTTCTCGTTTGTTAGCAGTTGCTCCTTAACACTCCCCTAAATGACCTGGGCAGAATTTGTTTTAAATTGCTTGGAGTGTAACATAACTAACAGAACAGAGGGGTACATACCGAGCCATGATTTGTTTTCAAAAAGCTCTAGACACAAACACAAAGCAGCAGCTCAGGCCCTCACCCAACTGACCCCACTGTCTGTGTGCAGAGGAAATGCGATCAGTACTGGCCGACGGAGAACAGCGAGGAGTACGGCAACATCATCGTCACGCTCAAGAGCACAAACGTGCACGCCTGCTACACCGTGCGCCGCTTCACCGTCAGGAACACCAAGATGAAAAAGGTGAGCCAAGCTTCTCTGCCCCCATCCTGGCCTCTTGTATAGGACACAAGAGCAAAGCTCTGTGTTTGGAGAGGCAGGTGGGTGGGAAATAAGTAAAGACAGGATTACAAGGAACCTGTTGCTAAGGTTTAGCCTGTGTTTCTTTTTCTCGAGTGCACTGCTGCTTCGGCGTCCTTGTAATTGCTGTCATTACCTGTTCCCACATGTATTTTTCCTCGAAGTCTGTCTCTACCCATCAGGAGGCAGAGCTGCAGGTTTCTTCTGTCAGAGCCCAGCACTTTCTCAGCTGAGCAAGCCAGAAGGACGATGACATTCTTACGCTGCTTTTCCCTCCTGTCTCCCTTGTCTCTGGCCCCGTTCGTACCAGGGTCAGAAGGGGAACCCCAAAGGGCGGCAGAACGAGAGGACTGTCATCCAGTACCACTACACGCAGTGGCCCGACATGGGCGTGCCCGAGTACGCCCTGCCCGTGCTCACCTTCGTCAGGAGATCCTCGGCGGCCAGAACCCCGGACATGGGACCAGCGGTGGTGCACTGCAGGTAGGATGGCCGAGCACAGCTAGGGCACAGTGCGTGCTCTTCCCTGCCACCTGAGACAAACACTGCAGGTTCCTAACTCAGGAGGAGTGTGTCAGCCCCATGGAGTGCTGACACGAGCTCCACTTTGCCTGCATCTTAAAACAGCTCCAGTGCAAAAGTTTCCCAGCTGATGCAGGGTTTTGCTATTGCCAAGATACTGAACACTGCACTGATGTAGTTGGGAAAAAGGTCAAAGTTTGTTTGTAGCCTGCCAGTTCAGTGCATGGAGAGACATCACCTCTGCTGGGAACCAACAGTGTGGATACCTGGAAATGCAATTGCCACTGAACCACACTCACACTCACCACTTGAAGTCACAGCAGTAAATCAGTCAATGCTAGTTCAGGGATGTGGTCTTCATCACTGTGTGTGAGTGGGCTGCACAGCACAGTATCAAAGAGGAGGGGATGACGGGGGTTACAGCTCCTTCCTCAGCAGAAACTGAGAATCTCTGAAGAGCTTCTGTCTCTCTTGGGCCTGGGATTGCCCTCGTTCACTGTAAGGAGTTCTGGCTCCACAGGATCAGCCCCCTTTTACACCTTCCCATAGTGCTGGTGCCACTTCCATTTCCAGCTCCACTGTGCAGCTTCAGTTTACCTCAAGGCTGAAGCCAGCCAGAGCCATCTGACAGCCTGGAGTGACCCTGGCAATCGCATTGCAGCAGCTTGGCAAAGGGTGGACCTCTGTATGGCTTCATCCAGCCAGCACCAGTAACTGCAGCAGTGGGAACAGGAGCCAAGTGTGAACAGGCAGAGTGGGAGGTCCAGGACCCCAGGAGCCTCATCCTCATGCTGCTGGCACAGGTGTCATGGCTTGTATTGTGTTCAGCCTCATCTTGGAGCACAGAAATACCCACAGAAGGGAGGAATTATATACCTGGCAATATTTCCAGAAACCAAAATATTTTGCTGTGAAACTTTGATGGTTGAAGCTAGGAGGAAAATGAAAGCCCATGAACAGGAATATGTGAATATTTGCATAGTTCTGGTCTACTTCTGCAGTTGCTTTCATCTGGCTGTATTTCATGGGTTTCTCTTATGTTCTGTGTAGTGCTGGCGTTGGCAGAACTGGTACCTACATTGTGATAGACAGTATGCTGCAGCAGATAAAAGACAAAAGCACAGTTAATGTCCTGGGTTTCCTGAAACATATCAGGACGCAGCGCAACTACCTCGTCCAGACAGAGGTAAAAACTGTAGTGGGGTTCAATTTAAAGCCTTACTCATTTTGCATTGTAATCAAAAGATTTTTCCAGTTACATCCAATACAGTAAAAATTGAATATATTGCTGATATTTTTCTCTCTTTTTCTAGACTAGAAACTAGATTTTGGTTTTGACTTGTTCAGAGTTGTATGTGCTACATTTATAAATATTTATTCTCAATTTGGCAGTATTTGCATGAGTGGCTTGTTTCGCACACCCTTTCCTTTAGTGTGCACTGCTCCTCAGACAAAGGCAGCTCTTATTTCAGATGTCCACCTGACATGCTGATGTTTTTCTAGGAGCAGTACATTTTTATTCATGATGCCTTGCTGGAAGCCATCCTTGGGAAGGAGACGGAAGTGTCTGCAAACCAGCTGCACAGTTACGTTAACAGCATCCTCATTCCTGGCATAGGAGGGAAGACACGGCTAGAAAAACAGTTCAAGGTAAGTCTCAACCACTGCCATCCAGAGGGATCTCATTTTCCTGCCCTCTTTTGTATGCCTGTTTTCACTGTGAAGATGTAGATAAGGAATTGCAAATGTTTTAAGACCAGAAACACAATATGCCTTTCTCATTGCTACTCATGACGCTAGCTGCGTTTCCTGCTATGTCATAGCTGCTTCCTTCCTGGCCAAAGTAATTTCTTTTTTCCAGATCTCTTATTTGAAACCTAAGATTTTCTGATTGCATTTTATTTGAATACATTGTAAAATATTTTGTGAGAGTTTGTATCACAAGGAGATACAGGACATCTGTTTTCACAGCTAAACTCCGTTAATAACTACCCAAGGAACTGAAGCTGTTAAATTACACCAGGTGCCAAGCTATTAAAAAAATTAATCTGAATTCACTTGTAGGAATCTCAGTATTTCTCCATCACTCAAGACATTCCAGATGCCTAATTACTAAATTAAAGAAACAAGTGAAAGCGCACGCACACCCACACAAAATGCAGTAGGAGGCAAAGATTTGTTATTTTAAAAAGCATCGCACTTTTACAAACAATTCTAAATTATATGTATAATTTATATGTTTTCCAATGACTCGTGCCAAAGTTTAAAAACCCTAAGTGCCATTTTCAGAAATTACTTTCTCTGACAACATTGGACAGTTACTTAGAAACCCCATAACTTCTAATGGGGCTTATGCCAGTGCATAGATGAGTTGAGTGCTATCTTGTTTAGAGTGCATTTCAAACTGGGATGTGACCAGCAACAATTATTAGATCTTTCTCTTGTTTCTGCTGCTGCCACAGAGCTGGCAGAAAATAACCTGTGCTCATGCCCCAGTGCAGCAGCTGAGTAACGAGGTGTGAGTGCAGGAGATGTGAAAGCCACCTTTACTCTTTGCTCTGGCAGAGTTTCCCCGTGTACTGGGGGAGTATTCAAATACAAATCTACCTTTCTTTGTGCCCCTAGGCAGCCCAGAATGAATATGGCAGACCAGAGAATGTAGCCCATGGCCTCAGATTTCAGATGCCAGTGTGGTGGATTCCCCAAAGGCCTGGCAGAAAAAGACATTCTGCAGGAATGATCTGGCTATTATTTTGGGGGGGGAAACAAACAAACAACAAAAAACCCACAACCTTAAAGTTTTGTTCTTATTTGCTAGCTTTTATTCCTTGAGAACTGCTTCTGACTAAACACATCTGAAATTTCATGAAATATTCTCAAAGATAACAAAATGTAGTGTTCTGTGAAAATACATTTTGATGGAACTTCATATGCAGGATGTTTCAAAGCTGAGAGCTGCAGAGATCTTTTTATCTATTAAACATGCTGTATGAAAAGGATGCTTTCCATTGGAAACTTGAGTACTTTAAACAAGTTTAACAATGCAGTTTATTCTTCTACTAATGCATCTTCACAGGAGTTGGCAAAGAAACCTTCTCTCTTCATTTAGAGCACTCTGAGGGCTGACTTACTACTTTATTCTCTTTCAGCTGGTTACACAGTGTAATGCAAAATACGTGGAATGCTTCAGTGCTCAGAAAGACTGCAACAAAGAGAAGAACAGGAACTCATCAGTTGTGCCATGTAAGATCACATCTTCGGTTTGATTACTGCCTAGCATAACTTTTTGTACCTAATTCTCCTGGTGTTAGGCATGAAAAGACATAGCCACTAGGAAGGGGAAATGTAATCTTTTGTTCAGCCCAAGCTGTCTTGTCTTTCAGTATTACCCTGATGAAACTGAACAAAAGGAAATAGTTGCAGTGTCAGCCAGACATACTGTCCAAGTGAAATGTTAATTTGAAGTGTTTAAGAATTGGAATAATTAGGTAGGGGATAAATCTGTGGAATACTGAGAGATTACTTTGATAGCAGCTCCCAGCTCTGGTGAGATCTCCCAGAGTGAGTGGCACCAGTTGTTTGTAATTCAGCTGCTGCCCTCCCTCTCTCTGTGTGAGCCACCCCAGGTTTAAGGGTATTTAGTGCCCGAGGACACAGTTTCACTGTCATTGAAATGGAATCTGTGCAGGGCTGTCAAGCAGTACCAACTCACACCAGACCAAGCATGGGCACAACATCATCCCCATCACATAACCCAGAGAAGGACACAGAGGACACATGATGGCCAAGCTAGCACAGAGTAACAGTCCATCATGAAGTTTGTTAATAAAAAGGGAAGCCATCAGAATACATCTTAAAAGCAGATATGAACAGGCTAGAAATAGGCTGTTTGATTTGGCCCTTTGTGTCATGCAGCTGCACTGATTTCAGTTTGTCTTTTGGGGGCTGTCAGAGGCTTTGAGGATGATGCTGAACGCAGCCCTCAAACACAGAGGAGCGTGGATCTGCACTTCTGGGAGGTTCCCCATTAGGGAAGCTGTTTGTCTCTGGAGGTTCTCTCACCCTGTGAGAGATGGCAGCGCTACAGAGTGGTAGGGAAAACAAAATAAATCAGCTGGGTTTGCGTGCTGCTGGAGACAAATGGAACACTACACACAAGAATTACTCGAAATCCCCTGTTATCACTGCATATACTGTTATTTGGTAATTCAGCCTGCTGTGAAAATCTTTGCTATAGTAAAATTTGATTCCTGAAATTACTTTGTCCTTGTGGGAATATTGTGCAACATTCTCTTTTATATCCTGTGTTAGCAGGCAGTGCTTTAACGCAGTTAAAGTGCTGGCCTGCTCCTGTGGGAGATGGGAGCTGCACACTGTTTGCTTTGTTAACGGCTGAGAAATTCTTACTTTCTGCATTGTGCCATGATCAGACTTTGATCTTTTTTTTTCCTCTGTGTGTTTTTTTTTTTTAATGTTATAGCTGAGCGTGCTAGAGTGGGCTTGGCACCACTGCCTGGAATGAAGGGAACAGATTACATTAATGCCTCTTATATCATGGTGAGGAAGCCAACACCTAATTACAAAGTAAAATCAATTCTAAGGTGCTAAATACCAGATGCCTGTAATTGTCTTAATTCTGTATGTAATGGCTGTGTATTAACAGATGAGATTTTAACACCTTCCCCATAATGTAAAGCTATTAACCGTGTTTTATTAAAGATTCTTGCCTAAAAAAATTAATTACAAGATGCATTTAGATGGAATTTGTATTTCTGTGAGATACAAATAGATACTGGGATTTAAAGTAAATTAAAGCAGTAGAGACTCTGTAGAATTGAAATGAAGTTAAGAAAATATAGTCTGTGTGAAAATATTGTGGAGTAAAATGAAATAGGGTCATTATGTGCCCCCAGAAATTAAATTAATGCTTTAAAAGTCTGGGAGGCAGTAAATAACCATGTGTTTGTTTTGCTGCTACAGGGCTACTACAGGAGCAACGAGTTCATCATAACCCAACACCCACTGCCACATACAACTAAAGATTTCTGGCGAATGATCTGGGATCACAATGCACAGATCATTGTCATGCTGCCGGACAACCAGAGCCTGGTGAGTCACCCGTGTCCCTCCCTGTGTGGTGCCACTGTCACAGCCCAGCTGGGCACAGCACAGGGTCACTCCTTTGCCTGCTGGGGCTGTTTTCTGCCTGAAAGCAAAGCCAATTTTTGAGCCACCTACTCAAACTTTGCCATTAGCTGGTTACAAAGAGACAAGTTCCATCATGTAGGGGCTGTTCTTTTGCTGTCGCTTTCTGCACTCACCCCTGGACATGCAGGGCTGAGGGACCCCAGTGCTCACAGACAGCACAGCAGTGCTGTCAACAGCTGCAAGGCTCCTGGGGGCTGCCTGGCAGCATGCAAGCACTGAGGCTAGGGAGAGCCTAGGGTCGTGGGTAAGGGCGTGGAGAGGAGCAGAAATGCAAGGTAGGGACAGCAGGATAGTTGCTTGTTTGCCCCTGAGCTTAAGCCTCTGGCCATGCAAGACTGTGCCTGTGCAAGGCTGCACATGCCATTTTTAATGAAAGTAAAAAGCAAACAAGTATGTTAATTTAAGTGGAAATAATGAGTCAGACAGAGAGTGAGAGTAAGGAGACACAGGTGAAGTGCTAATCACTACTTGCAGATTTACCAGCACATCTCAAGAGGGCGTGTTGAAGGGGATTAAGAACTAATCGGTTTGTTTTTTCATGCACGCATCACTGAGGTGAGCAGACAATTGTAGCTGAAAGTGGAAGAGAAACTGCCTTCATTACAGCAGGAAAATAGCAGTGATGAGGGGCTATAAAGAGGCAGCAGTCAATATGCTGCTTGTGTGTGGGCATGAAAGGGAGTGCAGCACTGCAAGGAGTGCTCAGAGACATTCAATAGGATCACAAAGTACTTAAGAAATGGAAGAATGTCAGGTGGAAATGAAGAGGCTGATCTTGTCTTCATGTACATGAAATAGCTCTGCAGAACCACAGTGATCAAAGGGTAAAGGAGGAATGCTGGGCTCAGCCACGGTGGTTTCACCATTCCCAGGTGGAGGTGGCCAGGGAGGCAGTGGTGTCCAGCCTTGGCTCAGTGCTCAGTGTGGGACGTGTTGGCTGGCAAGAAGGGGTGGCTCGGGATTCAGGCAGCACCAAGTGCTGGATGTGCAATGCCAAAGGACAAGACAAAAATGCAAGGTACCTGCTGCATGATCACCTGTCAGGTGGCAGGGCAGGTCCCTTGCTTGACACTTGAAAATATTACTCTGCTTCCCAGTGCTTCTGCTTGTTTAGGGCAGCATTGTAAGGACTTAAAACCACAAGTCACATTTTCAGAATGAACACTTGACTGCACAAACTTCAACAATATCTTGTGCATCAGAGCTGCAGACCCACAGAAATACACCTGGTTGTAGAGGGATGTGCATGGCCACAGCAGGATGACATCAGCTGATGGTTCATGTTTGCTTATGAGTGAAAGATGGGATGAGCAGACAAGGGTTTGCTATGTGCATGTGGCCAGGGCAACTTCTGTGCTCATGCTGTAGGGACATAGACCTCTGAAACCAGGAGAAGAAACAGACTTAGCATGTATGTGCTGACAGACCATAATTTCCTTTCTCTACAGCAAATTAGGAATTCTCAGTTACATTTTAAAGAACAGTGTTGACTTACATCCTGCCAGTCAGGCTACTTGAGCATTGAACCCCTTCCAGCCATCCCAGTCTCACAGAGGTTTCACAGTTTTATACCCTTTGGCAGAGGTGTTTTGTTGGAGAACGTGCATTAAGATTAGCCAGTGTTTTTTTCAAGGCAAAGAATATTTGGGTTTTTCTCTTCCTCTTCACTCCTCTCACTCCTAAAAATTCAAGCCCAAGTATCTATCATCTTCTACCTAGGCCTGATCCATAGACCTTGAGTTTTGGATTAGACCATGATAAACACAAATTAAAAATAACAAGTCATTAATTTTTAAAGGTCAATGAGTTTTTTCTGAACAAATATCTGACTTTCAAACAAACCCATGTAGGCAGGAGGTCATAAAGCCTGGGATACAATACAAAGGTTAAGTGTGAGTGAGCTAAGATAACCATTTCCCTGTGAAACCAATTAAAAAACAGATGTTACCTGTTGGAACACACAAAGGGAGGATCTGGCAGGTTTAGTGCCTACTGTAATAGTAAATTTGTTTTAGAGAGAAGTGTTTTTTAAAGGTCAATTCCTGATCATCTCTATTTATCAAAGCAATTTTTTGATCCACTGGATTTTTCTGTTGCACACAAGGTATCTGAAAGGCTGCAGTAGTGTGTTCTTTCATTTCTCCAGGCAGAAGATGAGTTTGTGTACTGGCCAAGTCGTGAGGAATCCATGAACTGTGAGGCCTTTACTGTGACCCTTATCAGCAAAGACAGACTGTGCCTCTCTAACGAAGAGCAAATTATCATCCATGACTTTATCCTTGAAGCTACCCAGGTAAAGTAAATCTTCAAGTGTGTGTCTGCTTTTCACCAGAATTACATTGATGCCATTTAAATACAGAAGAAGAAGAGTTCAGAAAATTTTTGGAAAGGACTTACTTGTAAATGCGTGTAGATTCATGTTGCTCTTAGGGGAAAGGTATTCTCATTGGCTCCTTCTCCCTCTCACATCTTCTACTTCCAGGTAGATTTCTCTAGCTAGTGAGGCTGGTATTAATTGTCTGTCTTGCTGCAAAGTGAAGACCTGTGATTATATCAAGGTGTATTGTCTTATTTCTGCTTACAAAATTCAGCATTTATAGTTTAATTGTTTGGGGTCTTAACTAATCATAAAGATGTAAGCATGATCCTTTTAAACAATAAACCTGTTTCTTGTTTGCTGTTTGGATTGCAGCTGGACTTTGCTGCAAGACATTAGTTTGCAAGCCAGCATAAATTTGACTTAGTTGTTTTTGTTTGACTTTTAACAAAATTGAAAGGTTTGATATGAGGTTTGATATGAGCCCTAAATTCAAATACAATTCTTTTATCGATTAACATTTTTGCATTATTTTAGGGTGTTCACTGTTACAGACATGCTGGAGCTGTGTGTCCTCTTTCTATGTAAACTGTTGGGAAGAGGGAAGTCTCCCTTCAGTTTGCAGTGAGGCTCTTCCCTCTCTGTCCCTGGAGTGGAGGAAGCTGATGCCAGGCTGGTTTGTCATTGCAGGATGACTACGTTCTGGAAGTGCGCCACTTTCAGTGCCCCAAATGGCCAAACCCTGACGCTCCCATAAGCAGCACCTTTGAACTTATCAATGTAATCAAGGAAGAGGCCTTAACGAGGGATGGCCCCACCATAGTTCATGATGAGTATGTCATCACTTTTCTCCCATTTATGTGCAGATTGTACACTCAGCTGAAAGACACTTGTTAGGACTGATGTCCATTCCTGTCTGGAGTAGGTGGGGTTTAGTAGTCCAGGGAACAGATTAAGAATATATAAACTTCCAAGGATGAGTTTTCAGTTGGCATCTGAGGCCAAATACATTTTGCTTAGTGTAGTTTTCATGTTGGTTCCAACCTTAGGTGAACTCAGGAGGTGAGGCTGTTTGCTTTGGAAGCATTTTGGGTTCTTCTGCTCCTGGAAGTAGCCCAAGCAAATCCTACAGCCTGTTTCAGAATCCAGCAGACCTTTGGTTTATGTAAGGCTCTAAGCAGCCTAATGAAGGCTGATGGAAACAAGTTTCAGAACAGCCCAAGCTCCTTCTAACAGCTCAGGTTTCATGTGCTGTGTAAGAGAACAAGCTCAGCTCAGCTGTGTGTCACAATGAGCAGCAGAATTATCTCGTGACAAAGGGCCCAGGTCTTCTAAAAGCAGATTTATTCTTCCTCCTTTTGCTTCCCAAAAAACATTCCAAGGGGCCCATAAAAGTGGGAGGGAGGGGGCCCATTAACTCCAGGCCAGTATGCCCCAACACTTGCCTCTTTTGCAGCACAGTGGTGAGCACTGTCCCACCAGCTATGCCTGAACACCCAGTTACAAAGGGTGCTGAGTGCTGCACTGCATATTGTTACTTGCATACATTATGGAGCTTCAAAATACCATTGTAGTGAGGCTGGAGCCCGGGTGTGACCTCATTTCCTTGGGGGGACTGTTTCCTGGTGGGCAGAGCACTTCCTGGAGTCATTCTGTGCTTAAATCCCAAGGATTCCCAGCTTCTGACAGTGCTCGTGTTGTCCCGAGAGTGAGCACCGGGCCAGCGCAAGCGGCTCTCTGCCTGCAGCCCCCTGCTCTGCAGCCTGCTAGACTTTGTCACTGCCACCAAGCAGAACCACTGGGAAGGTCTTGGGAATCTCTGCCAAAGCCTCTCTACCACGCTCTGATGTGTCAGTGGTCAGAGCAGGCACTGTGCTGGTGTTCCAGGAGGAATTCATATCCACAGTGCTGATGGAGCTTTCCCTGCATATCCATGTGTTGCTGCTGAAACAGATTTTCCCCAACTGGCTCCTGCAAATGGTGCCTTGGGCTGCAGCAAGTAGTGTCTTCTCCCACTACCTCCTCCTGCCTGCTTATGCAGAGTTTAAGCTCTGTTGCCTTTCACTAGCACTGATTAATTCCAGGCTGGTTTTAATATTCATGCTTTGAGTAGTCTGAAGTGAAGTTTTGCTGCTCTTGCAGTATTTAAGATTATGTTTTACAAAATTAGAAACATTATTGATTTGGGCATTTCATTGCTAGATGAAAAAAAAAAAGAAAATCAAAATTGCATTCCAAGCAATGCTGAGTCATTCTTTCTGTACATTGCTTTTTGGTTTATTTGTCATATTCAATGATTTTATCTTTACGCCTAATACATAATGTGGATTCTGCTTTTCATTGGAGTCTAAGGAAATGTAGCTGAAAATGAAAATTTCCTTTTGCTACATGCAACAACTATATCACATAATCCACTCATAATTACAACTGCAGATTAATTCCAAATATATGAATTTCCAGATAACTAAATTCATGTGGTATTTACGAAGTACATGGTGGGATGAACTTGATAACATTTTTAAAAGTTCAGAAATTCTAACTTGAGACAGTTGTCAAGATTTTTAAATGTAACTGCCCAAGTGTAGGCAACTACATAAAGACCTGCTGCATAATTTTCTGCAAGAAAAGTCTTCAGATTGTTGGGAACTGGAAATTACCAGCCCAAGTGAAAATGATGCCATTACACCCTCAGAAGGATTTAGTTGTGTCCTCTCAAGTACATGCACTGGGCACTTTGTCCTCTGTAGATGAGTCACAGCCATCTGTGTGGTGCTGCTGCTTCTCCTCTAGTTCTCACATCCAGTACAGCACATCCATTGTGATCTGAGTTCTGTTTCCCATTTCTAGGTAAACTGAGTTTGAATTTGCAAAAATCATATAAAATTAAGTCAGCATTTGTCTTGATTTCCATGGCAATGCTGTACAAATCCTAGTGGTAATCTTGCAATACAAGATGATATTGCAGCACTTGCTGATTATTTCAGTTTTCATATAAAGCTCTCCAAGTGGCTTAGAGAGGATGTCAGCACTGATGACCCCATTTGCCAGTGGGAACGTTTAAACACAGACTTTCTCAAAGTCACAGAGCAGAGCCAGGACAGAATTTCAGTCTCCTGAGTACCAAGAGAGCAGAGGAGAGAGGAGGCTCCTCTGAAGCCATGGTGTAGGATCCTTCATGGTGCACCTCTGGCCTAAGCACACCCCAGGCTTGCAGCAGTGAGTTTTCTCCCTGACCTGATCTCAAGGAGATCTCAAGGACTGAGTCATGCTCCTGATGAATAACTGCTCCTTGGGGTTTTATTACATGACAACACAGCTCAACTCCTCAAAACCTGTAATGTCTCCTGGGTGCCTGGTTCAGAGATGTTGCCTTTACTGATGAATCAGACCTAGGCAAGGCTTTGAGATGTGCCCCATTTACTTGTGAGCACCACAGAGCTGTGTGAGTTTTCTGCAATTGTCAGATGTGGAGGAAGAGGCAAAGTCTCATTTCTTTCTAATCACTCATGTTTTGCTTGAGCTCCCAGTAATGAATTTAAAATACTCTCCACTGTAATGCAGATGCTCTCAGCCCGTGTGGTGTGGGAGAGCTCATTTCATGTTACAGTCTCCAGGCTGGGTGTTTTGGAGTGGCTCATGTTCTGCTGCTGATGCAGTTCTTTGTGTTGAAGAGTGCAGATAACCTGAGATGACTGGTGTGCCATCACATTTCTTCTGTAAATTAAAATTACAAAGAATTAGCCACTATAAAACAAGCATTTAATAGATACAAAGAGGAACTAAAGTAATCAGATAAGACTGTAACAACACTTTCATGACTCTGTGTCAGTGCCCAGGTTGTGTTTCTGAGTAACTCTTTATTTTGGTGTGGTTTTCCAGGTATGGAGCTGTGTCAGCAGGAACTCTATGTGCCCTTACCACTCTGTCTCAGCAGCTGGAGAATGAAAATGCTGTCGATGTTTTCCAGGTGGCAAAGATGATAAATCTCATGCGGCCTGGAGTATTTACAGACATTGTAAGTCTTTAAATGGACTATAAATAAATAGTTTACAAGGTTTTCATCTGAGACCAAAAGCATGAACTGAAACATGCATAGTGTATGTTATCAAGCCCTACAGCATCTGCTACCAAGCAGAATTTGCATTTGAACTTTTTTTGTGTAGTTGTAATTTTTTGTTAGCCTTCAAGCCACACTGTTAGTCTCTGATTTGCACTTAAATTTATTTCTCATACTTTGGAAGGAAGCATCATACAGGCAAGTCCTAGCAGAGAAGGACCTTTCAGATTGTCTCCGTCTGCCTGCCAGCCCTGTGAGCTAAGCTGAGCTCTTTAGGTCTGGCACGTTGTGGTGTGAAGGGATGCTTAGGGCAGGTGGGGCTGCAGGGAGATGAGGCTCTTTCCTGCGTGTCCAGCAGGAGCAGCCCCTTTCCTCCGTGTGTGTGGTACAAGGTTCTGCCACCCAGGGAATGACCTGGGCCTGAGCTGGGGCCTCAGGTTTTGTCCTGCCCTCCTGAAGTGTTTGGTAGCATATCAGAAATAATATAACCTACCCCAAACTGGCGTTTGGGTTGACAAGGTGAATCTGGATGAACAGAGGTAACTGATCTAAGTCCATTTCTTTGCTATGCGTATGCTGCTGGTAATGAATACCCATGACCTTCCCTGGAAATGCCAAATCAAAGTGCCAATCAGTTATGCTCACTTAAAAGGATGGAAATAAGTTGTTCTTTCTTTTCCAGGAACAGTACCAGTTTCTTTATAAGGCAATGCTAAGCTTGGTCAGCACTAAGGAGAATGGAAATGGTCCCATGACACTGGACAAGAACGGTGCAGTGATGGCCAGTGACGAATCCGATCCCGCAGAAAGCATGGAGTCTCTTGTCTAATTGGGAACCTGAAAAGGCACTTAATTTGTAGAACTTCTGAAGACTGAACTTTTTTGAGGCCTTTTTTGCCAGACTCTAGGTTATACAATAACCCAATTACTTTTTTACACTGATAAAAGTTTTGATATTTATTTTTTGCCATTTTATGTCTTAATGGTATCCTACTGAGCATTTGCACCTCTGTTTATTTCACACAGTGAAACGCAATTTTATCTAGTTTGCACTATATGATCAGTGTTACTGCCTATAATATCCTAATACAAGACAAGCCCTGATGTGACATTCCATGACAACAAACACACGCTTTTTCTGTTTTGTTTAAATGCAGTGAAGTTTTGCTAACTACAGTGACCCTCAAATCTCAAATCTTGAATGCTAGGCCAGATGGATTCTTTCTACAACAGATACTGTACCCCTCCGTACCATATTTATTATTTAGTGATCATGTCAAAGTTTTGGTAATGGTGTTCTGCATTCCAGTGGAGTGGATGAGCAGTGTTCATCCTTGACAGAATGTGGCAGGTGATTATTAGCTACAGTGAAGGTCTAACAACCTTGTGGAGCTGAAACAATTATTTCTGTATTGTTTCAAACTGCTGTGTTGTACACTTACAGGCCTGAGACTTGCTTCACATGGATTATATAAATTACATACGATATAATGATAAATTAGATGCAATTCATATGTGGGATGCGGTGATAAGTTTTGAATTTACAATTTCAAAGTTTCCCCCCTGTATTCAGGAAAATGTTGATTTTGGTTTTTAGCCAGCCCTGTGATGGGAAAGTATTTTGGTTTTATTTTCATCAGAGCCAATACAGTGAGAAATCTATGACAACCCAAAATCACAACAGTTTTCAGATATATTAAAGGTAGCAATATTTTACATTACTAAGCTATTCAATATTTTAAACACATCTAATTTCCTTACTATTTCTTGAATATGACCTCACACCTAATGGTATGTTACATGATGACAGGCGTTTCTTAATTTCATAACTGTTAGATGCCATTTTTACAGGTGTGTAATTTTCATACTTTAGTGCTAAAACATAAAGTACTGATCCATATTTACTGGTGAAGCAAACTAATAAAAAAACTACCTATAAAGTTACATTCTCCCTCTTTTTTTTTTGCCAGACTAATTCTTTAGCACAAACCTAGCTTATTGTGTTTTCCCTCCCACGCCAATAGAATGGTTTCCCCCAGATTATGTAAATAATTACTGTTTGGAGCATTTAAGTTTACATCCTCACTGGCTCCCTCTTCGTTTGTATTTGGTTGCAATTCAACAAGGTCAATCCCAGTTTAACAAAAGAAGTAAGCACATGCTTAATTCTCCTGAAAATTAAAATTAGTTGTGCCCTTCATAGCTTGGCTGAGTAGGGAGGGGTTATTGAATCTGCCTGGAAAAGGAAATATGTGATTTCAACCATCCTGACCCTTGGTATACAGTTAAAGGCACTATCCCTTATATGTGGCATTAATTCCTTCACTTCTAAACTACAGAAAACATGCATTGTAATTTTTCAGGACTTGTCAAAATATTACAGCTTCTTGTTTTGTTTTGTTTTTTTTTCATTTAAGTGTAAACCTATTAATTTCTGCCAGTCCAGTCTTGCTGAAATACAGACATTTGGCAAGGTTCTGTGTATTTTCACTCACGAGGAAGCTGAATGCAAACTGCTTACAGGGATATTGAGAGTAGATCTGTTGGTTCAGAACCATGTGAGGTGCAAACTGATACGGCCTCACTGAGAACAGAGGAGCTGAGCAAACTGGTATGTGCTAACATTTGGCCTTTTATCTTAATAAGAGGATGATTCAAAGAATTTAAGAATTCATCAGCAACCTTTTACACAGTCACCTTTTACTTCTCAGTTTGTTGAATCCCTCCATCCAAGCGATCCCAATAATTGCTAATACCAAACAATTTAATAAGCCCATGGTTTCAGTGAGGAAATCACAATTTAATAAGCTGTTCAGCAGCAGCTAATCCAAATAAAATATATGCAGAAAGTTTCAAAATATTGTAGTTTGCATCCCCTTTGCACTGCATGGGGGTGGGAGTCAGTAGGAGTTAGGACTACCCACTGGTCACTACACCCCAGTAAGAGAATGGTTTAAGTAAGTTCTCAAGTGCTGCTCCCTGCAAGGGTCGGAAGGTTTTGCTGAGTGGTTTTCTGGTTTTTCAGTGGTTTTCTGGTATTTCAGCCTCAAAGGCTGCTGAGCCCCCCTGTGCCCCCAGTCTGAGCCTGGACCCAGCCAATGCCAGCTGGTAGCACAAAGGGACTCGTGAGTTGGATCAGTTTAATCTAGAAGTATTTTAAGTTCCTGGGAAGATGTAGGGAGAAGTTAGAAATTCAAACCTTGACAACTAAGTGACACAAAGATTACTGCAGGCATCAAGGAGTTGGATTTGTTCAGTACTTTCAGGTGATTACTTTTCATTTCACTGGCATGATGGAATATAACTGTGGTTTGTGACACACTGCCTGAATACCCCTGGTTTAATCCCTAACCTTTTCACAAGTTTTAAACATCAATGAATGAAGGCTGCGGGGGTTGAACTTTGGTGGATGCTTTGGAAACCTATGCATTTGCATTGGCATTTTCCAACACCTGAAATACTTTCTTGGGTTGAATCCATGGGGAAATGATGTACCCTGATGTTCTCTGAGTTCTCCATGGATTGTTTTGTAAGGGAGCTGGAGCTGTATGTTAAGTGCTGTGCTGACAGCCAGGTAGCCAACAGGTGGTAGTGATGCATGAGGCTTGAAGGGGTGAAGCTAGAAATTGCTTGTGAAGATCAGGATTAAGCACACGGAAGAGCCAAATCTATCCTCCTGTAAGCAGCTGCAGTTCTGCTCTCTTACACAGGTTTGCCCCTTTCCTTGGGGCTGAGTGAGTGGCAGAAGGAGCAATGTCTGCTCAGAGATGGGCACTGATAAACTCTCCTGATGCTCCCACGAGTGCCCAGACAAAGCCCTGCTCTGCAAATCACCTCCTTGCTTTTGGGACCCCAGCCCCTCTGCTGTACCCAGCTCCTGCCATTCACTCAGGATGTCCTTCAAGCATCAAAGGTTCCCAAGCAATGTGCAAATTAAGAGAACCTGAGAACATTCCCCTATCACTGCAGAGTGTGGTCCTCAGCATCAGCCCTGAGAAATAAGGAGCAGAAGGACTGAAGCACACGTGTCTCCATTTAGAAAATCCCATTTCTCCATGTCTTGCACATGTCCTGTGCCCGCAGACCATGTGAAAGGCTGAACTGTGTCTTGAGACCATACAGGCAGCCAAGCTTTCCAAGTGGGAATGCTTGGAAGGCTTCTGTGTGGTCTGAACATCCGAAATAGGTGGCAGGCTCAGAATAACCCATCCTCCAAACACTGCTGTGTGTGAGCTTGGCTTTAGTAGGAAGGTCTGGGGGAGCCAGTGGGACTGCTCAGGTGTGCAGAGTAAGCACCAAATCTTCTGCAGGATCAATGTCTAAAGAATTTTAAAGAATTCATTTTTTAAAAAAGAATTCATTTTTTAAAAAAGAATTCATTTGAAAGAGCATTTGTCAGTATTTCAGTGTCTGTTTCCAAATGCTAATTTAGAAACAGGGAAAAAGAAAAATCCAAACACCTTAAACTTTTCCTTGTGACTGTTTCTGTACTGTGGGTCTGCTCTAGGTTAGTGGAGTCATTTACAGGATCTGCAAAATTTCACTTGTTTTTCCAGTTTCTGACTGCTCAAATTGCTTGAACACAGAGTGATACATTGGTACATTAGGAGAAGAATCTTTATGATACAGCACAACTGCCTTCTCATTAATCTGTTTTAAAGCTGATGTATTTTATTTAAAAGCTAAAAAGTATAGATAGGGATTCTACCAAAGATACATGCTACTAATTCTCAGCAAAACAAAACCAACTTAATTTAAAAAAAATGTAGTTGTCTTGAAGATTTAGCAGTCTTTCACAAATTCGTGTCTTTTGACATCAGATCTTTTGTTCCGAAGTTTATGTTCAAATGGTGCCAGTGAATTTTTATATGAAGGGAAAATGCCTATTTGTTAATCTACTGCATTGCTTTTCTTCTTTTTCTTTTTTCTCTCCTGGTTTTTTTTCAGATGTAATTCACTGTTACCCCTTTGCTCTTCTTCTCCTTGTTGCCATTCTAACAATGTGAACTACACTGGCTTCACTTATCAAAGGAGAAGGAATGCAAACATAAGGAAAGAGAGGAACTGTAATAAAGAGATTTGGCCTCTACTTTGTCTTAGCTGTTAAACTGTTTTTAGTGTTTTTGTTAACTATTTGCAAAGGGAAGCATTTTCTACAGAGGATAATTAATTTCAAGAAAAATGTCTTGAGTTTTAAGAATAAACGTCTC
The DNA here is from genome assembly GCF_021018805.1 of Prinia subflava. Lineage (NCBI taxonomy): Eukaryota > Metazoa > Chordata > Aves > Passeriformes > Cisticolidae > Prinia > Prinia subflava. Next base: position 7,294,449 of record NC_086260.1, on the reverse strand, counting down.
CAAAAGAGGAGATAGTCAATTTTATACAATGTCACAACTCTCCAACATTTGGGGTAGTGACTTTTTTGTTTTGTTAGAACACTTGAGACTAGCACGCAGCCATTGTTTCTAAAGACCGAAGCATTCATGTGTACTCCTATTTTCTTTTCCTTCATTTTTAAAATAGCAAAGTCATTAAAACTGTAAATATTTTGTTGCTTAGATAAGCATCTTCTGGGAACTTTGTATCTATGGTATATAATCATAGAATTTTATATTTTCATATAAAGCTAATTTTTTTCTAGTTTCACCTCCTTCCTAGTTCTGTGGTGGTTATGTGAATACAAACCTTCTGTGTTTCAAGGTAGTGGAGACACCATCATCACACTCCAAAAAAGATTTCCACACATGTCATTTCTTTGGGGCAGTGATTGTGAAAGTTGGATTTTTTTTTTAAATTCCATTGTCAGTGTGTGCAACAGGATTTAGACTTAGCCAGTCACTAGATGCGTTTGTCTCATTGATCCATTCAGAAGAAAAATAAAAATGTGGTGTTTGGTTTGGGGAAAGGGTGGGAGGGAGCATTTTGAGGGAGACTTTTTGTTCAATTTTGGTTTTTGTTTGGGGGCTTTTTGTAACTTGAAGAATCTTCTTTTTGTTATGTTAAACTATATGAAATCATTCTATTATAGTGTTATTTAATATGTAAATTGTATTGCTATACATAAAATAAAGTATGGTTTTTGATGTATTTACGGAGTTCTTACTTATTTGCATTGGGTGCACACAAGGAACAGATGCAGGAGTCAGTATTTCATTGTCCATGGCATGCAGGAAGAATGATGAGATCCAAGGCCTGCTTTAATTAGATCTCAAATTTCCAAGCAGTGCTCAGCTGGGAACTGCCAGTGACAGTGGAGTTCACTGTTCCCTTCATTGTCTCCAACTATTAGAGAGCTGCCAGAAAATAATAACCCCATCCCTTTGCACCAGGGCTCCTCCCCAGACAGTTGTGACCCATCAGAACCCCTCTGGGAAGGGGACTGTCTCCATTCTGAACAGGACTCAGATCCTGAGCTTTCTGGCCGGCTCCTTGGACGTGCCCTTCCTTCAATCTATTTCTGTTTCTTACCAGCCTGCAGGAGCAGGGGCTTCCCCCAAGCCCCCATTATCAGATTTACTGTGATGAGTGGCATTGCTCACTAACCTCAGCACTGTGGTGGGAAATGCAAAAGGTGAGATCCTTCCCATCTCACACAGACTGGGGGGTGCAGACGTTGCAAATCCTAGAGACAGTGCAGCAAATATCCCCATGGAGAGTGTCACAGTCACACCTGCTGGCTGCTCCAGCCAGGAGGTGGCACTGAGGTGGGCACTGTGATGCCACCAATGCTCTCGGTGCTTTGCAACAAAACCTTGGCAGCTGCACACACCACCTCCCATTCTGGGTCTGTGCTCAGGGCTGTGTTACCGATTTTGTTGTTCTTAGGGGGAAGCCACTCAAGTTTGTGGACAGATTTTTGTTGCAATCTGCTGCTGGCACAGCAGCTGCCCAGGCTGGCAGCGCCTTTAGAAACTCGGCAGCATTCAGCCTCTGGAGCAGCACCTGCAAAGGGACAAAAACATCAATAACTCAAACCACTTGTTGGGGTAAAATTGCTGATTAAAATCAATACACTTCATCTGATGCCTTTTGTTGCTGCATTCTCACCTGCATGGTCTGTGTTCTGGTTGACTGGGAGGAAGGGGGATCGTGGAGCAGTGGATGGGGACTGTGGTCAGAGGGACACTGCACAGCAGCCTGATGACCCCTGCCAAGCCCCCCACCCCACACCAGCCCCTTGTTGCTGCCCCAGGTGCAGCTCAACACCTTCCCACCAGCAGGTCCTGCTGCCTTGTGGATGAGCAGCAGGGAGCTGCTTCCCAGCCTGCCACACCTGCTCTAGGGGATGCTCCAGCACCTCCAGTGCCCTCTATAACTTTTCCAGGCCAGAAGCAGGCTCCAGGGGAAGGTTCCTCTGCCCAGCTTGGCTGCTTCACCTCCATGGAGGAGATGGCAGCCCCTGCATGCACAGGTAGGAGGGTACACAACACTTCACAGCAACAATACGGGAAAAAGTTGTGTAAATCCTGCTTGTCTGGGAAGTGCCTGGAGGATGCAGAGTGTGGCAAGCTGAGCATGACCCAACCCACCAGCTGCAAGGTAAAGACATGCAGGTTTGGCAGGCCTGCACTGGGACCAGGTAAGGACACCTCCCAGTCTCCCATTTTGGAAGGGAGAACCACACAAATGAAAAAATGTAGCCCTGCTGAAGGCAGACAAAAGAGAGCAATGGGGCTGGGGAGTGAGCAGGAAATCTGAGCAAAGACAGGATGAACCAGGGCATTGCCTGCTGAAATGATGGAGAAAGCCTGAAAAGGCAGGAGCAGGGAGGCTGTGGGGCTTGTCTCCTGGTACTTTAATCACCACTCCTGAAGGAAGGGTATAACTGTTCCTACATCTTTGATAGGTATGACAAAAAACAGAGGAAGGTAGGGGTTAGGCAGTGGGAACATGACCTGGGGCAGTCATGGAACAAGAAAAACAGCTCTGTAACAGCTAAAGAAATCAGAACACTCCAAGGCAGCTTTGTATATGAAAACAACCCAGCATTTCTACTAGAGAGCAGCACCTCTGAGGTGAGCCCCCAGCTGCCAGGTCATCATTGCACAGATAACAAACGGGGCAGAGGTCCCTGCTCCGCCAAGGTCGTGCAGCATTTGCTCCAGGAGGCCCCTGCTCCTCCTGAGACATCCCGGTGAGCAACAGAGGCAGGAGTGGAGGACAAGAGAAAAGGCAAAGCCTTGGAGAAGGTACTTGGATTCCGTGCTTGGGAACACTCAGGGAAGAGGCCAGGCTGAGACCTGCACCAGGTGGAAAGATGTAGTAAGTAGTTCATTAATACTCTGGCAACAGAGGTATGATTTACCAGCACATCCCACTACTAACACTATGCCTGAATTAATTGGTGGTATCAGGAGATCCCAACATCTTCTGTAATAAACAGCTTACAAGTTTAGCCTTTAAGGCTTCCAGAGGCTGCTAGCAGTCATCTTAAGCAGGTACAAATGATAGCAGTGTTTTTATTAAATGGATTCAAATGCCAGAAGGTTTATTTTCAAGACCTTTTACAACATAAAAATCATTTTGATCAATGGCTTAGTCCCAGTCCTATTACTTAGCCACTTGAAGCCCCACAAAGTACTTCCTGCACTGATATGTCATCCCCACCTGCTGGCAGCCACCTTATTGATCACTGGTGATTTCTGTTCCCCTTTGCTGCCAATCAATGTTTTTGATGCCTTTCTGACTTAGTAATGCTTTAAGAAGCAACACTCACAAAGCAATCTTTCCTGACATTGTGTTCAATCAATCTGACAGTCACTGGGCTTGCTTTTCTTTTCTAAAGTTGTTATCTTCCTTATGGCTTGAAATCCTTGTTTAGGACTCAATGCCTGCTTCATTTGTGTTCTATACTATGGTTTTGAATTTTTAAAAGATTTTGCATTTCAGTTCTATGTCTCTTATGGGAACCATTTCAAATAGTTCACATTTCCCTGTCTCTGTGTCTGTGAGCCATTCTTTCTGCACAGCTCATCATTTCCGTCACTCCCCAGCTCAAACCCTGTTGGCCCTGTGTCCCATATCACAGGATATCCTTGCACTAGATCTAATCATAAATAGTTTTCTCCTTTCTCTAAGGAGCTGCTGAAAGAGTTTTTGGGCCCACATCAGAAGAAAGGCAGAAGGTATGTGTCTTTTGTCTTGGGAGAAGGCATTACGGGCAGGAAGCCCAAGGCTCAATATAGGGAACATGGTACCAGCCCCCCATCATCTGTTTCACTGGGGTTTTGTTCCAAAAAGATGCTCTGTCTGCAGGATGAGAGCAGCAGACTCTGACTGCTCAGGCAGGGAATGAGACACTGAGGCAACAGTGGGAACCTCCAAATAAAGCCCAAGTAATAAATCTAGTACAGACTCTTTAAAAATATTTTCACATCATTACAGAGGAACTGTGGCTCCTCAGCCATGCATCACAAAGACCCCCAGAGTCTCCTAAGGTGAGGTTCTGCCAGTCAGTCTAGAGTTCTGAGATGCTGCAGGTCTCTGTCATGAGAGGGAAGGCTGGGATCCTTCCCAGTTCCTTGCTGAGAAGGAAGAGCAAAGGGAGAGCTGATGAACTTGATTGCAGGATGAAATGAGGTCTTTATGCTTCTCTCAGCCCATGCATAGGGGGGAAATTATGGTCTCTTATGGAAAGCCTGGCTGTTTCTTCTGTGGGGTTCCAATGGGGTGCACAAGAGGGATGGAATGGAGGTGTCCTGCATGTACTACATAAATGAGCATTTTTCTGTAACAAGGTTCTTATCGTGTTTCATCAGCACACAATCAAGAAGAACAGAAAATCATGGAAAAAAAATATTGGCCTTCATTACATGCAGCCTGATGGGACCATCAGTACACACAGCTTCATTCTCCTAACAGGTTCAAATTATTATCTTCAATGGTATTGGCTCAGTGTCACAACTGTTGGACAAACTCTGTGTCCAACCATCAGATGAACATTTTAATTTAAAATTTAATTTAATGTCATTTAAATTAAATATCTTTTTATCGTGAATCTGAATACAGTGTGACTGTGACCAAAAGAGACTGATGGCTTGTAGGTGTAATACATGTAGCTGTATAAAAATGATAACACAGAATAAAAGGGGACACTTTATTTATCTAGGTATAGAAAGGTTATAGCACTTTGCAACTAGCAAGGAAAGTCCTTAGTGCTGCTTAATACCAGACTTCAAGCTGAAAAACACCATTATTGGACTGGGGTGGAATCCTAAAAACTCTTAAAGGTTCAGTACCTTAGGTTATGAAAGGCTCTGCCTTCTGAATTTTACTGCTTTAAATAAGCTTCCTTATAACTTAAATCCAATTTTCTAGATAGCCTCTTACTTTGAGCCTCTTAGACATATGTTATGCCTTTGCCTGAAAGTCTCCCAGTGACCTGTACATTGATTTCAGCCTGTGAAATTGGTCATAAATAAATCTTTGCACCTTTTTTTCCCCTCCTCTGTTTTCTGAAATAAAAAAGATACAGATGGTTTGTTTACTCTCAGGCTATAAGTCCTACATGGACTTCAGAAGCACTATTGACCTCCTAGCAGCATGTATTAGGAAGAATAACTGATTCAGGCTAATCTGATCAGGTGAGCAGAGCCCTGTCACAACACTGTTTTTTCTATTTGTCAAAATTCTCCTCCAGTTTCTCCACGGGTGCCTGATCAGTCAGGACTCAGCACCTTCCAGTCCCCAGTGAAGATCAATGACTGGTCTTTGATTCATCAGCTCCAATAGTTTCTGAAACACCTTGTTGTGCTGGTATCCACCACGAAGATCAGGTATGAAACTGCCAACAAATAATATTAAGCTGGAAATTTGTCACATAAAAGATAAGACAAAAACAAATAGAACAAGATACAAAATGACAAGCGAAAAGAATATGGCAATTTAATATAAATTACATAAAGTAACTCAAATTACACCAAAGTTCTTAAATAAGGAATACTGGTACACTCCACTTTTTATACCCTTATTTCTTTCTTGTTTTATGCCCCTGTCAATGCATGTAGCTGGGTAAAAAAACAATGCACAAGATGATAAAGCCAATTCTGCCAATGGCCACAAAGTCACAGACACAGGGCACAAAATGCTGACCCAGTCCAATGCTTTCCTGGTGGTTTCCAGTTTGCTCACAGAATTGTTTTGAGGCAGCTGCATCCCCACAGGCTTTGAGCCAGTTCAACAAAGTCCATTCTCTCACAAATGGCTTCAAACCCACCACTTTGGGTGCTTTGAGCAGGTATTTGTTATTGCCAGGTATTTATTGACAGCCTCAGCAATGAACAGCCCTGAGCAGGGCCGGTGACTCCTGAGCACACAGCTACTCCTGCCAGAATTTTCTGCTTGAATCATGTCTCACCCTCTTTCCTTCCTCAGACTATACAGTGGTCCCTACCCAAAACAGAGAGTAAAGTCCCATTATGTCATTTCCTTCTAAGTAAGTCCAAAAAGCGTGCCCCAAAAATGTAATACTAACTTTTGATTCTTTGCCTTTTGGAGCTCTTATTCCACATTTGGCCTGCACTTCCATTTTTATTGATTTTCCTGTGCCACCTCTCAGCATCCTTCCTAGGCAGCATGATGCATTAACTTCCCATATAATGAATTTTCCCATTTGGTTCTGTACTCTGAAATTCACCCACCTCTAAATGAGATTTCAACACTCTGCATTGCTGATTTCCAGCTGTGCCATAGCCCTTGTTTTTCATAGGCTGGGCACACCAAAAGAGCCCTCAAGACTTAGAGATCACGCTTTTAACACAATCACTGCTGTACTGGGGGAGAGGAGAGCTTTTATATTTGTGTACTAGTTCCAACAATGAAGTTATTAAAGCTATTTTCCACCCTGCAAGAAAGCTACCTGATGATGATATTATCCCTGCCTTTTAAACTAATTTTATTTTAGTGTGGTGCATTTGCAGGCATCATAATCCATATTGGTGCATGTTATTCCCACTTAATGACTGAAAAGGCCATTGTTTGGGGAACGGGTTTGTTCTGGGTCTTGTGGGTTTGGGGGTTTCTCTGTTTAATTTTATCTACTGCTATAATATCAGAAGGAGCCGATTCATTCACTAAAATCCTTCCTATCCATTGCTTTGTTGACTTCAGTTTCCTGAGAAGTGTGCAAGGCAAAACTTTGCAGAACTTTTGCAAAGCAACATGGAGAAAGACCTACCATTATTCCAGGTAGGCTGCATCCACACAACTAAGGGTCTGCCCCAGCCAGAGTACAGAGCAGGAAGTATGTTTGTAGTTCAGCTTCTCATAGGAGAGGAATATATATATATATGTATTTATATAGTCAGGTCTCCCACGTTAGATTTGGAAAACTGTGTTGCCAAATCCACATCCCCTCTTGAGCAGCACCTCTGCAGCACTGGGGATATCACAGTCTTCCTCACCTGAATGGCAGCAGACTTCCAAATAAAGGATCCTCAGATCTCTTATTTTCACTCTTAACCACTTACTGGATTTTAAAAAGTTCGTTTCACCTTGTGTAAAGCAGGACAGGGACTGGTTTCACGACGTGTCATTACAACTATTACAGCTCACACTATAGCCCAAAAGCAGTTTTGAGTCCCAGACTTGAGACATTTTAGAAAGTAATGAGATTCAGGAGAGTGGAATTTTAGCCTTCCTGCAATTATGATATTTACAAACTTTAAAGACTTTTTCAAACACCCACATGAACATGAGATCCAAGGTGGGTACGAGGTACTTAGTGACCAGGCTAGCACAAGAGGACATTGTCCCCCTCAGAGGTCCAGCTCTGTACCTACAGCTGGGGGATGCCACTCGATTGACAGGGGTGACTTTAGAGGACATCATGTCACTCAGCTGGCTTTCACAGCTCTTCCATGCTCTGTGGTACCAAGCCATTTCT